>NC_142611.1:10308030-10611060 GCF_059453375.1 Lepisosteus platostomus
TTCAAAGCTTAGGTCACTGCAAGAAAAAAGCCACACCTAGTCAGTTTACTGTGCATTCAATAATGCCTCAAGTGTCATCAGAAGCAAGGGAGAGGGCCATTGGCATGCTGCAGGCAGGCATGTCATGTGCCAGCGTTGCCAGACACTATGGAGTAAGCTGCTCCACTGTGTAACTTCTGCAGAGAAGGTTTCAGCAGACCGGCAGGACAGAGGACCGTCCAAGATCCGGTCACCCTCGAGTGACCACACCAGAGCAGGACCGACACATCAGACTGGTCCATCTGAGAGAACGTTTCAGATCTGCCACCCGTACTGCTGCTGAAACTGCCTGCAGATACAATGCCCGCATCAGTGACAGGACAGTGAGGCTCCATGCTGCTGGCCTTAGAGCAAGGCAACTTGTCAGAGGCCCTGTGCTCACACCTCCTAGACATCATACCTGCCTGGCTTGGGCCAGACAGAGGCTGCGGTGGACTCGTCAGCAGTGGCATCAGGTCCTCTTATCGGTTGAGTCACTCTTCAGCCTGTTCCACGCAGACAGGAGGGCCAGAGTGTGGAGGAGGAGGTGTTACGTTTCTTTTTTAACCATCAGTATATTTTGACCAAGTAATTAACATAATGCAATTCTGAGGTTTTTGTAAGAACACTGATATACCTTTTACTTAATGTGTTACTTAGAATGAGGTTCAAAAACTCCATCATAACTGTTTCATAAACACTGCACAACATGATATAACCACAAGCATAATCCTAAATCCTAAACCACAAGCATAAAACCACCTGTGAAAATGACATCACAGGTGCAATGATTCATAATGAGACATTGTTTCTGCTGTAAATTAAGAGGAGACCTCCAGGTAGAGAGAAGTCAGGTGGAAATAATGAGAGACACAATTACAGATTTTAGAGCTGACAAGGACTCCCTTCAGATGCAGCTCAGTAACGGTGATCCTCATACGTTTGTGTACAATTTTATTTTGATAGATGTTTTAAGGAAAGCATTAATAAAAAAAAATCTTAAAAGTGACTTAACATGTATCCACCTTAAGTAGATCCTAAACATAACTCATGACAATGTCATTATTAACAAAGCAAAATATTACTTTGTAGTTCAAGTAGCTGCATCAGTATGCGTAGGCTGCAAAGCAACAAATAAAGGTTTATTCCATGCTGAAAAGAGAACAATAGAAACAACATTTCGGCTGTGGAGCCATCTTCGGGTCACAGTTCTTGGGGTTTGTTTCAGCATGGAACAAACCTTTACTTGTTCCTCATTCACATATTTTTTCCATTTTAAAAGAAAGCTCCACATCAATTTATATGCAGCTACACAGTGCCTCATGTAAACTGCACATATAATTTACAAATATTTACATGCAGAACGTTTCATGCTTCGATAAATACCATAAATATTTACCATACCAAACATTAATGGTGTTTTAATTAATCTTAATTTAGAATTAGGGTAAAAATTGACACAGCTTGACAACACAGGAAGACAACAGCTGCTCCCACAGAGTTTCAACTGCTCAGCTGTTCGTAGAAAGAGTAAGAGGTGGAGGACTCTAATTTTGGCTTTCGTCTGCTCAGTATTAAGTCCACATTTTTTAAATGTTTTATTTTCTTCAAGGTCTTGGAAAAACACATGCCACCAGGGTCACACCCTGAGGTTATGAGGTGATATTTATTGATTTTAACTTGGGAAGTAAAGAGTCTTTCAACACTAGGTGGAAATCCTATCCTGCATGTTCTATCTGTCTGCTATTGTAGAAAGAATTCACACGGCTGGAATGTGCTCAGCTTCCTTTCATTCTTTCATTTGTCTACAAATGAGACACCAACCTGACTCCCTTTTCCTAATAACAGCAGTACTGCCCTCATTGTACAAACTGCAGCCATGTCTGTCCTTACTTTGAAATGAAATAAAGCTGATATGACATAGAACACTTCTCGCTTGCTATCAGAAGTCTGTGTAAGCATTTGCAGGCCCAGACCGTTTAAAATCTGATACTGGGAACACTGTCTATTTCCAGCAAACAATAAGAAGATCCAACCCTTTCTAAAATCATTGCATCAAGGCTACGTTTGCATGTGAATAAAAAGCAGTACAGTTTTAATGTACCATGGAAGGCCTGTAACATGGAAGAGTCTAAAATATATGTTCTTTTCCTTTTATTTTTTGCCTGATTTGCTATTTTTCCTCTAAATAATATTTATGTTTTGATACTAAACTAGTATTTTGTATACTAGTATACAGAATTCAAATTTACTGTAGATTCATAAGAACGAAGGGCGTGTAAAAAACAATTACCCAAAGAAGTTTGTCATTGTCACACTAAATGGTGTCGTTTTTGAAAACTGTGTTGAATTCGTTTCTAATTCAATGGCAAAATTAACCGTTTCAGGCGTTAATGGCTCGAATCTTTGTGTTCTTTAAAATTACATTTCAGCTTTTACATTTTACTGTAAAATTTTACTTACATTACATTTTACATTTTAAGTAATATTTTAAAAGCCCCCATAACTGCATGTTTAAAGGGAGCTGGAATGGATATATACCGATTTATATGCAAGTTTTATTTGGTATCGTGCACACAATGCAGTAACTGATGTTTAATAAATTAGTAAAAGGCCTGTATGTTTTCATGCAGGGAGTCATGTACTGGTAAAAATTTAATTATTTCATAAAATGGGAATAGAACATACTGTAAAAACACTTTTCCAAATAAAAAATTGTAAATAAATTTATATTAATTTGAAGTGCATGGGACATTTCTATGCAACTTACCAAAACATCATAAACATGTATGAATTAGTGGCAGGCAGGATTTGACACCCACATTGTAAGTTTCTGAAATACACCTGCTCTGCTATGCATGTTAATAATCAGCCAATGGCTGTCAACTTAGTGATACTGTGATTCATGCATTTCAAAGATATAAAACATAGAGGAAGGTGCTAATCTCTCAGATTTTGATACTGAAAATACCCAAATAAAACAAGGCAATCATGCAGTGGTACTATTGCATACAGTTGATTTTATATTAAGGAAATGGTTTGGTAACCATAAATATCAAAAATAAGACTGGTAGCTTTAGGCTGAAAGACCTGCACAGTATGTACTGTAGGTAACTCTTTCACTGATACTTATTTGTCTTGTTTTAAATAAATATGATCATTTTACATTTTCTCTGTATAATGTAGATTATAATTCAAGAAATTCTGTAGTTTGTTTTGAAGTTCTTGCCAAGAATTTAAACAATAATTTATTATTTATTATTAATTAAATTATTATTTATTGGATGGCTGTTTTTATCATACAATTGTTGCTTCTCATAAATTATTCATGACATATCAGTTAAGCATTTTGAATAAGGTCAGGAGAGATTTCCTATACTGTATATAGAAGTTTCAGAGTGCAATCTATTTAGTCATAACTGCTGTAAGCCTGTCTGTCCAAAATGCCCCTTCAGAATTCTCAAATTCAGCTCTGTTCTGCTAGCCCTACTGCAACATATTCTTAATATTTATGAACTGTATACACTGTATGTTGATTTACTAATTGCATAACTTACACCCCTGAAAACAACCGAGACAATAGAATCTAACTTAATTTCAATAAAACGTCTCAGATATGACATAAAACATTGTTTTTTTTTTGGATCTTAATCTTATCATAAGTTTTCTGTTTGGACCAGACAACTTGGGCTTAGCGCTAGTTCTCTAAAGAAATGAGATGTAAACATGATTTGATACGAACGTTCCAATTCACAAACATTTAAGAGTTTTCTTCTTTCTGAGACAACCTTCAGATGCCCGGCATTTCTGTGTGCGGACCCTGCGAGACTATTCTCAGTAGGAGCTGAGGTACTTACAGTTTGGGCTTGGGCTTGGTTGCCAGGGGCAGCTCCTTCACAGCGGAAGGGGCGACTGGAGCAGACTGGAAGGAGGCATTCATCGCCTTGGGAGCCCCAACGGCCTGCTGGTTACTGTGGACCCCATTGGTCTTCTCCTCCCCTAGGCTGAAGCGCTGCACTTTTAGAGCCCCCACGCTGGGCCAGATCTCCAGCTCGTTGACATGAAGACCCTCTCCAGAGGAGCACTTTGGCGGGAGCACCAGAGAGCTGATTTCTGAGGGGGGCGGAGGCGGCGGGAAGGACTGTACGTCTTCCAAAGCAGAGTCTTCAGCCGAAACTCCATTGCTAGAGGGCTCTTCGGTAACTGTGTGGCAAGAAAGAGCGATGGAAAGAAATTTATCTCCCACTTCGGGTTTGGGGTGTTGGCGATGGTGAACCACCGCCTCAGGATCAGAAGGGGAAATAAAAACTGGATACTGTCATTGTTAACTGAGCCGGATTGGCTCCCTCAAGAATCACCAAGTATTTCCTTTTTATTTAGAATTTATACTTGTTTCTGTATCCAAAATGTTCAAGTGTCGCCTTTTCATTTCTGTCACTCAGCAAGTACGTGTTCTTCAGGCTTTCCCTCCTATGTCTGATTTTGTTTTGCTGTATTTACCCTGCTAACTTACCACATTATGTGTGTCATTCACCTCCAAAATAATGAAATGTCATTCTACCGTTCTGGTTTTTTATTTACCATAAAAGATACATTTTCAGTGAATTCAGAACAGGGTGAAAGACGAGCTGACACCACAGGGGATGCCTATCAATCGCTGGGCACACACACACACAAACATGCACATGGGGGGCAATTTGACACGCAGGTTAACTTGGACAGCAAGACCAAGGTAACCGGAGCACCTGGAGAAAACCCACACAGATGTGGGGTACACATATAAACTCCACACAGGGGAGACACCCCATGTCCTGAATCAGACCCAGGACGCAAGGGCTGTGAGGCAGCAGAGCTAACCATCATGCCACTTCTCCTGCCTCCAACAATAATCAATACAAATGATGGATCGACGAGTACCTATCACAACAAACCTCACTAGTTATTTCCTGCATTAAATAATGCTCATTAAAGATGTTTGTCAATTCGAAAAAACGATCAATTTGTGATTTCATCTCCATTTTGAGAAAGCAACATGCATAATGGAAGATTTGGTCAATAGGAATAAAAATCTTGCAGTAGGATGACATCGATAATACATTCTCCTGCAGCATCCTCCAGGAACACTCCAGCCATAACGTCTTTTTATATGACAGAAGCAGTCCTTCAGTGAGTGCAGCTAGATACAAATCTAAACCTGAGGTCACAACAATAAAAAACAATAACAGCACCAACCCCAAACCAGAATATTTGAACATCCTGGAAGGTTAAATAGGCCGAGCAAAATTGCGTAACTTTGGACGGTAGCCTAAGAATGTCACAAGGAAAGGGATTTGAGCATTCTTCAATAAATGGGCTCGTTTGTGAGGAATGTTAATGAAGCCAGCAGTGCACTGGCTTGTCCCTCACCTGAGTACACGGCCAGCTGAGCAGAGCAGCTCACTGAGCCAAACCTGTTACTGGCTGTGCATCTGAAAACACCTCCATCTTCAGGGAAGGTCTCAGCAATCACCAGCGTACAGATCTCCTCTGTAAAAGGGAAAAAAAAAATACAACACAGAATTAATACCAAATCTATTTGAATTCCACTTATGGTGCAGCCATGAGCAATTTCTCATATGGCCCTAGTATTTCTTTTTTTGTACTTTCTATTGTTGTATGTTGTATTTTTCTTCCAGTTTTTGAAGAAATGTCGACTGCTAAAATACATTTTACCTCCCACCCTGAGTGTGTATTTTCCGTAGTGCCAATGGAGAGGTATAAATTCTTAGACGAACAGATGCAAGTTAATTTCTCCCCCATTTTAAATTCAACCTCTGTAACTTTAAACTGATTGTTAAAGTTATAGTATACGATAAAGAGGTCCAATTTTTTTTTTTGCTGTATATTCAAATTCATAAAATCCTTTCTGGGTTCCCTCTACTTTTAAACTGCTGGATAAACTGAATTGTGTAATGATAAGAATTTGCTTTCAAATAAATAGGGCAGGTTATCAGTTTCTGAGAGATTTAGTAGATGATTCAAACATGGGCTGCAACAGATGGCTTCTATGACTAGTCGTAAACACTTCAGATAAGAAGTATCTAAAAACAATCAAGGCAAAAGATTAATTAATTGACTACTTAATGGGTTAAAATTTGTCAAGAGCACTTTCACAAAAACACAGGGTGAGCCAGCTCCCCTTACTGAATGTTTATTACACAGACATCCTTCAGACATATCAACTCCATCAAATGTAAATTAATTCAAGAGATCTGGCATAAAGAAATATGTGTTTTATTAATGTTGCTTTCCTCCATCTCATAAATCTGGTCATTTTGTCATGCTAATAACAAATATACATCCAGACAGTTACGTAAACTGAAAAGGCAGTGGCAGTAAGCACACTGATTCATGTTCAGCAGACAGATCTTTGTGGGGTGTTTTCTATCTAAAAGAACAATGATGATCTGGGTTCTACCAAGACAAATTATCTGTGACAGACCAGACCACAAAAATCAGTTTCCCATATAAGAATAAAACACTAATAACTTAATAATAATAACAATTATAAAAAGGGCATATCACTGGTACTATCTGGACAAAAAAGGCTGAAGTTAATTTTGAAAGCTCAGAAACAAAATTATACATTCCAGTTTCTACAGAACTGCTTATATTGTACAAAAAACAAAGCAGGAATTGGATCACTCCAACATCATAAAACCCATTTTGGCCTGAAGCAAGACTCTCAATAATGTAAAAGTATTATTCATTCTTGAGTATCCAGTGCCTTTTCATGAGTCATATAATATATTTCTCAGACACACAGAAAAAGGGAAGGATTTAGCGACAGCAGTTCTTTTAACACCTGGTTTTCCCTGTTAGTCACCCTACCAGCCTTGCTACTGCTTAGTCTCTGGGATCTGAAATCTCCTTCTAAATTGTTTTCCACTGTTGAATATTGGTTTTCCCAAGGTGAATGTCTGTATTTTATTATTGTGTGCTAAAAGAAATGTACGTATCTCTCGTAAATGATATTTGGAATGTCATCTTAAATTACTCTTGTCATTTGATTAGATAAAAATATTTTTTTATTTAATTAAAGAATAATCTTCACATTAGAAACAACAAGATAATTAGCAATTTCTTTTGAGCTTGAAAGCAAGTAGAATTGTATTAAAGTAGTAAACTAATTTTAAAGCATGACTGTATTTTCAAGTAAACGATACACAACTTTACAAAGACAGATCCACAGAGTTTAGTGATATGAAAGTACCACTTCAAAAGGTAAGGAAACTACTAATTCACAAGTCTTTTTTGATGGAAAGAACAGAAAAATAAGATGACTCTTACCAGGTTCTGCAGCAGATCGAGGCTCTAAGGAAAAGAAGAAAGTAAATGTTGAGGAATGAAATGTACAAATGTAGACATGTTACACAAACTTTTTATTTAAAATAATACAGTATATTCGGAACTACAGTATAACTGAAACAGTTATTAAGTAATTAATAAAAACCACTATAAATAAAGTAAATTTCATGTTCACTCAGACTATTGTTGGAGAGCTCATGAACTACTAGTGATAAAGGAAAAAGACTTTTGTAGTTCATATCTTTTTTACAGTTTTATTCTATATTTGCAGCTTCATTTCTTGACTGTTACAAATCACTTTGAACTCCTGTAAGCAGCTGTCTGACCAAACAGCTGGTAAGACTGGTAAAAGTACATGACCTATGACTTTTTTTCTGTACTCTATTGATAAATAAGCATTTTTAGAATTCCTTTCTTAATACTAGGTTAAATATTTATATTTGTGCACCAAGTGATTTGTCTTGCTTTACAATACACTTGTGTTTATAAGGCAAATTCAAAAAGCTTTGCAACTCATCTCAGCATATTTAGCTCATTTGTCCTTCAGATTTGTGATTTATTAATAACAAAATCAGTCATTTCTTTTAAGAGCATTAACAGCAGATTCCATATGCCAAAGTAAATAATAGTCAATCAGGAGTAAATCTGGGGTTTGGGGCTCAAACACTCGTTAATAAATCACACTCTGTGAAATCCTGGTCTTGCAAATTGAGTCGCGGAAGAAAATAATGCCTGAACATCTGTCACATGAAACTGGGCTAGCAGGTCAGCACACTATTAACCAGTGATGGTAGTTTTGTGTGGTACGTTATCCATTAAGTACAGGTTCGAATTCCAGAAGATGCTGGCCTTAATCTTGCCTCTAAAGGTGAGGTGAGGGTTTTCTTCAAGGGTGGATAATGAAGGGGTTTTTCATTCTATTAATTCTGTTTTGGTCTCAGTATCATAGTGGTGAATGCTTATTTGATCACCAGCAGCCAGACAGGAAAAAAAGCTCCTGCTGTGTTTTAGCATTAGACTCCACTTTCTGGTGGCAGTCTTGGTTATCAAACGGAGGTTCTGGGAATACATTGGGTAGACGTTTTGAGCGTGCCATGGATAATTGCTTATAATCCAACTCTTTTGCGATGTGACCCGTGATTTCAATGCGACCTGGCATGACCTTCTTCTCTATCCATTTTTCATATGTTATGGAAGCCGAAGAGAGTCAACCAGACAATCAGGAACAGCTTCCCTTAACACAGAACCCGTGCATCCAAGGATACACTTTGCAGTGCATCCTTCCTTGCACACAAATGTGATGACCACATGATCTTTTGGCTTTGAACTGTCATTCAACCAGGCTTGGAAAGAACATAATGGGATGAGTCAGGCACACTCAGGAATATGAACATAAAACCAGGCATGAGCTCTCTATACTGTACGCATGCATCTGCACTGTATCTTTCTATAATGCTTATTAACAGCACAACAGCAACGCCCCAAGAATGTGAGCTGCAGAAGCTTTTGAGCGCCCCTCATATTGGTGTCAGTGGGAGGAGGACAATCCGGAGAGTGTGCAGCTTTGTGTTTGGCGGGCTCACTTTTCTGCAGGATGCGGAAGTCCGGAGAGTCTTGTATCTCCTCTCCCTGCCTGTACCACTGCACACGCAGTGGGGGGGTGCCCTTCACTCGGCACTCCAGGACAACGACTTGGCCCTCTGATGCTGTGGCATCTTGCAGCGGCTGGAATGAGATCAGAAAGATATCGTCTACATCTCTGTGTTTCTTCGCATCTCATCAAAGCCACAAAGAGTCTCATTTTATAGCATTATTTATAGACAAGGTACTATACATTTACAGTATTACTAGGTCGTCGATCTTAGTAAAAGTGTCAGTTAGAGCCTACTGTTTATACTGTATTTGTACCCAACTGATGAGCAAATCCAAAAAATGTCAGACAAGTCAACGTACAGTAGAAAACAACTAAAAATATACTTTTTGGTTCTAACATTTCTAGAACTATACAGGCAAAAGGGCCATACAACATTTGTTTTTAAGTCTGGATGACATCTGTTACTCTTCCCATACAGTGACAAGGGGTAAGGTCCAAGTATCAGCATTTATTTCAACAATCACTCCATATAAATTGAAGCAATATGTAACCCAGCTGTTATTCATCCCTTTCATTCACACAAATGTAAGTGCGGTGAAAATGAAATCATCTTCTTTGTGGGTGATTCCAAAAACATTCGAACATCTTTTTGCAGAGCAAAGACGTTGCCAGATGACACAGATGAACTTCCGTTCATCCCAATGAAATCTGATTACTAGATAACGATTATGATAATGAACAGTAGTTTAGCTACTTCAGAACAAGACTGATGGATTGCAGTGCCATATTTGTCAAATACAGTCAGGGACACATTAATATAATGTATTCCTGATTTAATGTAACCTGACAGCCTTGGGTTTATAGCAGAGCATTCCTGCACTTTACTGAAGTTTTTTTTACGGCGTACGTTAGCAAGCATTTCCTTTCCTAGCAAAAAACAATAACACAAAACATCTAAAAACAGGAGCTCAAAGAAGAAAATAGATTAAAGATAGTATCTGATCACATTCTCATAGATTTTGTAAAAATGTGACCTTCCCTTATTTCTCATGTAAAGACTACATTTCCTATCAGTTTCTGGAAAGGAATCCTGGGTGCAATTTAAGGGACTTTCACTATCCACTCAACTATTAATTTTTTGGGCTTCTAAAATGATGTTGTGCCTAAACATTGCTAATAACCTTCTAGTTTCATCACAGAGAATGAGCAGTTAAAGGCTCAATGGCTCATTCACACCAGTATTCTTAATGCAGTTTTTTTAAGCCACATTACCCATTTGCAGGAGCTCCTTGGTGTCTCCTACTCCTTAGAGTACAAATTCATACTGGAAATCACAATTAAAATTGAAATATAATTTGCACGATTCATTCATTATTAAGGATTCACTCATTCAATAATGGAATTATGCAGATGCTAAACTATATGGTGTCATGAAAAGACTTTTCACTGCTCGACATTTCTGTCAAAATATAGTCCCTGACAAAGCAGCTGCCCCACCAAAGTGCAAGGCGATTGAAAAATTCCCACAAAGGACACATGCAACTTGGATCCATAACATGCTGTACGTATCAGCCTTTTCAATTGTGTGACTGACTACGCTTAGCTGACACTCCGCAGTGCACAAAATATATGTTTCCTCCACAAAACAGACATCAATCTCTCTGGCTATTTCCTGTAAGTTGTCAATCTGTTAACTTTTAGTTGGTCAGTAAATATTTTGGTTTACTTTCTAGATCCAGAAGCATGAGCAAACAAAAGCTCAAAACGAGTTGTTATACTGCTAGGTTTCCACTCATTGTGGAATAAAAAGAAGTTCATCTTTACTTTTTAGTTTTGTATGGATATTCACATGCTAATCTAATATTGTCGTGACCACTATCACACAAATATAAACTTATTTATAAATAATTGTTTACAGTTGGGTAGGAGCTGATTGAATGTACAGTATAATGCGTTCATTAAATAAATCAGTTTTTGGGGTTGAGGTTTAATTATGGAATGCCTTTGTAATAAGGCTTCTGTTTCCATTATCTCAATGACATTTAAGTTGGCAATTAATGATTGTAATAGTGAATCAATGGTGAAAGCTTATTAATTGTAACGTACCTTAGTGAAAACTGGAGATACTGCAATAGGTCCATCTTGTCCAGAGAGTGAAGAAACTGGACTCTGCACCTAGCCATGTAAGAAAAAGTAATATGCAGTCTAAAAATCCCTTTAGGCAAGTATGTTTCTAATGCTGTACAATCGGTCACAGCAGCTTAATGCATTTATTTCCTTTAGCATTTTAAAAAAAGTTACACTTCAAAAGAAATCCCCCCTCCAAAATAATGCCATAACTTAGCAATAACCTTTAAATGGCATTTTATCTTCTACTTTTTGTTGGTAGGAGCCAGAAGAAATGTTAAGTGATGAATGGATGAACCCTATGGTGCCGCATAATGGTAATCTTGTTTAAATTATATTTCCTATTCATCTGTACACTTATCATTTCTAAATGAGTATTGATATTAATGCTGCTTGTCGTTCCTTAGTAGGAGAAAGAAAGTAGGAAGACAGCATTATACAAATCATAAGACAGGAGTATGTTTTTTTAATTGAGATTTGAGGAATCTACTTTTGTTTTTAAAGATAGCTTGTGCTTTCACTGTATGCATATACAGTATATTAGACCTGAAAAACTACTTCCCACACTTTTTAAAGAAGGAGCATCAGAGGAATATTTTAAACAAGAACACATGATAGAAAGGGCATCTGGGGAGCTTCATGGATCCTGATTAAGCATTAATGTGGGTAGAATACTCCAACCACTTCCCCCACACATTAAATATTGTCACTTCCACAGAGGCCATACCGAAGGGGTTTCCTGGGTTTCCTCATCACAGCTGTTATTCAGCTAGAGAAAAACAGAATTAAATGTTCCAAGGCCTTCCCATGAACCTTAATTACGCATTGCCTGTAAAGATGTATTAATGGTGTCAAAAGAGCCAGACAATGAGCAGAAAATGGGTGTGATTTGTACGAGTACAAAGTATGGGCCTTGTGCTCCTTTGCTCTGAAACCTCGTACAGAAACGACCTGCTGCTTGAAAGAAAAGGTCTGAATGGGAAGACAGTTGTGTCAAAGTTGTCTGTTTTATGGTTGCCTGGTTGCCTGCTAGCCAAGCTAGCCAAGCATTGGACCGCCAAACGAACCTGAGGGAGTTTGAGCAAATTTGCAGAGACGATGGGCAAAAACCTGTGTTGTCCAAATGTGCAAGGCTGGTAGAAACTTAACCAAGGTGACTCATGGCTGTAATTTCTCCCAAACCTGCCTCAACCAAATATTGACTCGGGGGGGTGAATGCTTCTGCAATCACTTATTTTCTGTTTTGTATTTATAATTAATTTCTGTAGAATTCTGTTTTCAATTTGACATTACAGAGTGTTCTGTGTTGATCAATGCTGAAAAAAATCCCAGATACATTCCATAAAGTCCAGGGAGGGTGAATACTTTTGATAGCCACCGTATGTCATGTAAGCCTGCAGGAGCAGTCGTTACCCGCTGGGCAGGAGCAGAGAGAGGCTGGATGAGGGTCGAGCGATGTGGAGGAACCTCTGGACTCTTGGCTGTGGGAGAGCTGATTGTGAGAGACACAGACGTGGTTTTTTTCTGCGCCCTAAAATGACATGGATTACAGAGGCTCAGACCTTCTTTGCACGCCACCTAATAAAAACAATCAGAATTCTTTGTTTCGTAACGCGAGGCCCAAACCTCCAGCGAGTAACAGCATTAAATAGAGTGTTTGATGGTAAACGGATCTAATCTCAGAGCTTATAATGTCTGGATCTTTTTGAATAGCCTGTTAAGCAACTAATAAGAACATAAGAAAACCTGTCATTGCTACCAAAGTAAGATGGTAAAAGGAAAAGAGACAAAAAAATTAACAGAGCAAAAAAGAGTAGTCATAGAAATATCAGAGATTAGAGTGGGGTGTAATGTATATAGCAACTATATACTATACTAACCAGGTTAGAGATCTATCGTGTTCTAACCAAAACAACGGATTAGAGAGAAATAAGAAATTGAGGCTTAGCTCAATGACAACCGCCTGCAAACGTCCTTTGACAACCATGTTAGCATGAGCTGTGCTGTGAAAGACCGAGCAGTGGCACGGACTGGCGCTGTGCTGAGACACACGTACTGCGGCATTCCTCCTGTGTGGGCGTTCAGTGTGGATCCTTCCCCTTCCGAATCGGAGGACGATGCCCCTACATCCATGGAGCGGGAGAGGAAAGCAGGAGAGTAATGAAAGAAAAGTTCTCTTGGTATAAAAAAAAATTCTACTTGAATACCCAGACTAAAGCCTTAAAACTAATTAAAGCAAGATGCAGCTTTTGTAATTGTGTTTTTGACAGTAATTAGATTATCTCTGACTAGTTTAGTCTTGGAACATGTTCTTCATGTTGCTTGCCTGCATGGGTTCCATTTAAGAAGAGAATATTTGGTTTGTTTTCAATTTAATTTTCTAAAGACATGATGTTCCTCTTGTATTACAGATTTTTTTTTAAATAATGAAAAGGCATTTATATTAGAAAGTTAAAGAAGCAACATAGAGCAGGAAGGATTTTCAATATGAGGCCTTTTCAGTCCTGTACAGTACAGTACACCACTACACCAGATACACACTGGGAACTAAATTAAACAGAAATTAAACAGACTGATATTCTGTAACTTTTAAAATCAAGACACATTCCCACAAAACCCTTAACACCACTTTCTGGGATGAATGCCCACAACAAACTTAGAGGAGAAATCAGTGTCAAATAATTAGCATAAAAGTAAAATACAGTTCAAAAACACAGTCAACAGGTGGCATATCTACCTGCTTATGTACAGTATACACTTGAGAGTCAGACCTTTACTCTTGTAATGCAGGCCTTTATCAACAAGAATATATTCTGCAACAGTAAATTTCATTGCATGATTTTGATTTAATATTTGCTATCAGATCATCTGGAGAATTCTTGTAACATTCATTGAATATGTTTATATGACCCCTGAGTGAACCCAACTCAAACAACCATAGTAGCTGATGAAAGAACAAGAGGAACTGCATTAGAATTTAAAGAATAAAAAAGTCATAAGATTGTCTGCATTGGTGATTATTAACTTTAACAAGTATGATTTTTACTTTTAGATAGGAGTTGCAGAGAATACTCTGCATCTCTTCCTATTCACCTTTTACCCCATGATATGCCATACAGTATGTACTGTATAATACTTTCGAAATGTGCACTGCAAACACATTTAGAGAATTACTGTACACCTCTGAAAAACATATTTAAAAGAGCTGGTACCGAAAAGGAAAATACATCTGTATACTAACAAGTAATGTAAAAAATGAAGAGCAAACGTGACCAGAAAGAGAAACCGAACCACATACCTTCAATATAAACTTCAGCTGATGTATTATCTGATCCAAAAGAGTTTGAAGCCACACAAGTGTAGCGCCCGGTGTCGTCCTCAAAAGCTTCAGTGATGACTAACGTGTGAAGATCCACATCCTGAGAGATCTGAATGTCTGGCGAATTGTGCAGCTCTTTGCCCTCACAGTACCATCTGAAGATTAGTCAGAGAAAGAGAGTGTAAGTGGTACAGACAAGCCTTTTAGACACAGACTCAGTGTACGGCCGGCTTCCCTTTCTCTGAATACGACACTTCAAACGCTGGTTCATGCTGCCTCATTTATCACATAAAAGACGAGCCACATCTGCCAAAAGTAAAAAAAAATCTTACTTCCAGTGTGTCTACCTGTCTTTATTGTTATAGGAGGCTCACCCTGTTTTGCCTTTCAGCAGAGTCTGCATAAGGGTGCCCAAATTTCCTGACCTGATCCTGACAGTTCCTTTTCCCCACACTGGTGCTATAACAGCACAGATTCATCATTCATTGACCATCAGCTGAGTTCCTGTCTGTGTCTTTTGAAAAGCAGCTTGGGCACATGAAAAAGCATTTAGTACAGCACTGCCAAAAACTCCGCTGTGAGAATGGAGCGGAGACGTGCTATAAGGTTTCTGGCAGTATCCTATATATTTTAAAGTACGACTTTTAATGAGGTCACAGCAGAGAACAACGAAAGGCCTCTGAAACAAACGTATGTTATATTCTCTCTGTATCCTCTATGGAGGTGTTACGCATGGAAACTTAATATATTTGTCAGCTGCTACTATCTTCAAGACATAAATGCAGTGCTTGAAACTATTATCCTGACATGACTTTCCCTGAAACTTCTTTTCATCTGTTTTGTTAAAATCTAGAAGAAAATTACCTAAAAACTAGAAAACGGTATGGGCAGTACTTAAAATAACGATCTCAACTGATAATTTCCTCCAGTATGTTTTTACGAAAAGTGGAAATAATACCAAATGAAAGACAATTTCTTCAGACTTCGTTTTAAAATAGAAAACACCTCTATGAACAGCGCAAAACCCAGCAATCCTTGAACAGAAATGTAGGCAGCAGAAAAAGTACACTTCCTGCTAGCCTTTTAGCTACATCTGCAGTGGCTGCTGCTCCAATCTTGCATTTATGAATGAAGAACCCCTTGTGTCTGTTCACATACGTATCTCTGAACAGTACGATGTAGGACATAATCCCCCTCGGAGAAAAGTTTCTATCCCATTCAAATATCAAACTGCTAAGGAATGCTAATCAATTGTCATTATGGATGGAACAGAATCCCACTGACCTAAAAGCACCCCAGCAGTAGTCATCGCACATAGATCATCACAACATTCTCTGGTGGAATTTAACTGGTGACTGAGATAAAAGGCTTATTTCTCAATCTGCTTGAAAATCCACTTAGTTCTCTGTCTCTTCCTTAATGAGATTCTCTTAACTGTGTCAAAGACATTACCTAAAGGCTAAAGAATGCAATTTGATTATTGGTTTCATCACTACACAGATTACTTTCCTGCCACTGTTTTACTTTTCAACAACCACTATGTGGTTATTAGGTATTCCCTAGGACTAATTATATGATTATTGCCTACAATTAGCCTAACATTTTATCAACATGGAAGTATTTATTATTAATCTACTGTGGCTTTTGTATTTTGCAGAATTTATGGCATTATTTCAGTAGCTTTTGTGCACTAAATTTTAATTTAGTTATGTAAAAAAAGACTACTGATCCAAGTAGTCTCTTAAGTAATTTGACTATTCAATATGGAGAGAAAAGAGACCCATTTGGAGAAAAATAAAAATTGCAACTCTGCTTTTTTGTCTAAAAGGCGAAGCTTGGGCTTCAGGACTGTGAATTCTGTATAACTACCACCTGCATTAAAGGTAAAAAAGATATTTAAAGTATGACTCACTGGGCTGCCCTTTGCTTTCACTCCCTTTGTGTGTGAGTTCCTAAAAACATTACAAAGTACCTGGGAACAAAATATAAAATAATCTTAAACTCTTATTAATGCATAGGGTTTGCACTTGAATTAAGAGGTACTACAGTATATCTAGGATGGTGTATGTAGTATAGAGTATTTTTTAATCACATTTAATCTTTCCCTTGTTAATGACATTTGAACATATTTTGCTCATTGTAAAAAAATGAAGGGCAGTTTGACTGCTTGTGGTACATTTTTTATGTAGCTCAGATGTAGCATTAGTTACCACATAACGCAACATCAGCTGAAGAGTCATATGTAACATGAAAGCGATAAAAGGTAATTAAGAATTGTTCTGCGAAAGTGAATACACTAGAGATGGCCTCTAACAGTTTTTGTAACACGGGTCATGAGGATGTTTCAAGCTAAGGTCTATGGAAGAATGAATGTGAACACTGATGAGGTTCACAATGCGTTTTATGAAAAAATGAGCAGCTAATGTTATAGCCTCAAAACTAACACCTGGACTACGCAATTAAATCCATGATGGTACTGTAAGTAGACCCTCAGTAGCTGGTACTGAAAAAGATCAGATGCGTTCAAAGATCAACAGTTCAATGTATGGGTGATACAGTAATTTGCCTTTGAAACACTCCTGATAGGTACTGTACTATTTCCAAATGCTTCTTTTAAAAGAAGGAATGGCAAGCATTCATTGACTGAAACAATCAAAAAAAAAAAAAGCCAGACAGAAAAAAGATTCACCAATGTATTATTCTCACGAGTGTTTTTGGTAGCTATTGTTTCAGAACTTTGGGTCATGTTAAAAAATGAGCTGCACAGCTTTCGCCTTGAAAAGAATATTATTTGCATACAGGCACAGCAAGGAATGTTGCTTCTAAAAGCATTCATTACTGTTCTCAGAAAAACTAAAGATGCAATAGGTAGCACAGAGTAAACATTAGTGTAACAGTGATTCCATTTAACCAGATTTCTCAAGATCATTCAAATTTACCCCAGAGAAGTCCGTAGTGATGGAGTGATTTGGCATTTTGTCTGTGCTGTGCACATGAATGGATAACTCTAATATTGGTTCTAATCCAGGGCCTAACTGCACACATTAAGCACGTGCTCTTTATTTAGATTTGAAATAAACATTGAAATTAATTTATGTTCCACTGCAGAGCATGTTTGGAAAACAAGCTATGTGTGGAAGAAAAACACAGAACTATGTTATCTCTGAGTTGTCTGAAGTGAAGGCAGAACAGCACAGTTGTAAATTCATTACTGTCACAAAAAGCAGTCGCCATCACTTCCACCTAGACTGCTGTTTATAAACTTTAACCCAATATATACCGTACACTAATTATGCAGTGACAGATAATCCCCATAAACTCATAGCATAAACTGGCAAATTGCACTTTGTAGTGATGTGTGAAGTTAAAACCTATTTTTTTAATTAAATGTTTTATTTTACAAGATGCACATGCCGGTTCAAGAGTTTAACTTAGTATAATACTGACGTAATCAGAATGCTAACACATTTAAACCTCTCATTCTGAGACAGCCAATACACAGACAGTGACACCATGGGATTTTGGCAGTGATTTGCATAAGGGCATGCCGACTATCACTGTAATTAGTGTCTGTTTATTGTGCTGTTGCTCTGGTGTTTGTTTGTCTAGTTCTCATGTACTATTATTAAAGTTGCTGTTGAATACAAGAGACTACAACTGGGAGGTGCCCTCCTACTGAGCTACTAAATGTAGTGCTTAGCAGGGTGGTACCACAGTACCAGTGTCTTAGTGAATGTGTGTGGGCATGAACTGCTGTTTGGCTGCACATAGCCTGATGATGGAGCTGCAAAACTAGTGCAGAGTTTTCTCAACACGTGTGCAAAGAACTAAAATCCTTACCACCTTCTTCTGAGTCCATGTGAACACTTACAGTATATGTATTAACCACATCCTGAATACACTGAATCTCTGAACTTTAGAGTGTTAAAAATGTCCTCTTAAAGTATAACATTATAGTTTATGACTTCATCCTTGTTTAACTGCAAATAGCTCAATCTGCTATGAACAACTTTATTAAACATAAGCATATGCACCTAATCACTCCCTGACAATTCAAGTAAACTTAAGTATCGCATTAGTACTGTAAGTGTCAAGAACCATCCTTGTGCCAACTCACTGGGTGTCTCTACTTGACCCAGACAGCACATATAATTCACAGATGTGAGGAAAGCAGCTAAACCGAGCTTCGGACCATCACCAAGGAGATTATTTAGAGGTGTCCCTCAAAACAAAGCTCTGCCATCAGCACTGTTTGAGACATTAATGGATCAGTCACATTCCATTTGTGTCACATCCGTCTGGACGATGGTGGAAGCCCCTAGATATTCATTTTCCGTGAATCTTCCTTTTGAAGTTTACCTGCTCAGCACACCTCCACGCTCCCTTTGGGCGTCAGTGAAGCATAATTTATGGGAAACAGTGACGATCCCCTGGGGCTCATTTCTTACCTCGGTGTGAGGTATACGTAAGTGAACAAAGGTGGTAGAACTATGAACTGCCATGACTTTGTCTGCAGACACATGATTCACCATGACTGGAATCTACTGGGACCTGCGCCAGGGGAGTCTTACAGCTGTGCATCACGTCTTAACTGAGACAACTGGTTAAATGTCAGATTGATTGCACATTTTTTTTCATTACCCTTTGTGCCGACACCAAAACCACTTCAAAGTAGGGTGCAACAGATCAAGGACAGTGTGCTTCCCCGTTTACAAAGTGATGTGAGCACTTGTACAGTATGTATTACCCACATCACTGAGATGGCAATGTGCAACAGAGACCAGGCCATTCCTACTGAGGTCATTAAGACGATCTCCATAGGAATGGACCACAAGCCAACAAGGCTAGGAAGAGGAGAAGAGCAGGAGTAAAGAAGGAACATGGTCATCCATCTCTCTGAGTGATGGGTTCAGATGAATTCAGCCGGTTGATTGGGCAGCTTTGGGTACAGCTGTTTTTAGCCATCAACCTAAGGCCATTTCTCCTATTTTAGTCAGCTTATAAAGATTCCTCACATTCCAGGACCCAAATATAACAGAGAACTCCATGTGATGAATCTTAAATCATTCCTTCACTGAGTAATTAGGGTAGATAATTGAAATTAAAAGACAATATGATTCACCTTAAAGACAGCATAATTATGTTTACTGACTATAATTTCCGTGCAAATGTAGCAGGAGCTTGGTTAAAGATGTAAAAAGCATTGTAAATTGGGTGAGCCCATTCATTCAATATGATAGAATGCAAAAGAGAGCTTAATACTGCTTCAAAAAAGCAGACCGTTTTTCCGCAAATGGGTATATATACTCTGTCAACCAGAAAATAACCCGATGAAAAATATTTCACATGATCATGTAATGCATAACATTTTCTTTAGTGTCAGGTGCAGGTAACTGTGCAATTCCAGTCCAATACCACTCTTCAGCCAGAGAGGAATTTCCAGAACAAGGTTTTCACATACATAGTCAAAAGGGAACTCAAAATGTGCTACAGTGCATGTTTTTGAGACTGAGTGGAGGGGGCATCTGAGTTTCAAATGGGATAAACTTGCTTGCTCCTCACAGATTGATGTCCTTATTCTGAAGGTCTGGAACAAAGGATAGTGCGTTGATGTATTAACATAGCTGTCCTTAGGTCATGAGGCACTTAAACACCCAGGAAGGCTCAGGTGATCAAATCTGAGTCCTAATAAATGAAACAACATAACTGTTAAATCACTGAGACTGCGATTTGCAACAGTGACTAGGCCAGGCCAGTAGGCCATTCCTACTGAGGTCATTAAGACAGTCTCCACAGGAATGGACCATAGCATAAATATTAGAACAGACAGGCCAACAAGTCAAGGAAGAGGAGAACAGAAGCAAAGAAGACACATTTTCATCCATCATCCTCCATTTCTTCAAACGTTTGTGCCGTGAGAGGGAGAAATTATAGACTTGAAACAAATTTTGGCCAGGTAGTCTGAGGGCTGAAAGAATTCCAAGCTCAGAGATTTATTACAGAAGGGCAATTTCTGTCTTTTCGTTTGTTTGGAAATTATTATTTCCCTCATTGCAGCATTTGCAGGCTAAAAATGTCTCCTCCATTTTAGTGATAGACGTGTAGAATAGGACAAAAATGGTTCTCATATATTTTGTGAGCATCTGTTTAGAGAGAGAGACTTTGTCCCAATGAACTTGGACACAGGTTCTCTCTGTAGACTCTTAAGGTGGTTTATGCCTTTAGAATAAAAGCATAGCATCCTGGACTTTCAATGTCTACAGACAGTATGGCTTTAAAACTTACTGAATTGCAAATATCTATGCATAGTGTAACTGGTGTGTTAATTAACTGTATTATTAATAAATCTTTGTCTTGAGAAAGTTTAAGCCTTTTCATTACTTTAATATCGAGCTTATCTTAAGAATAAAAGAATACATGTGCTATATAATGCTCGGTAATCCCTGACCTTAAGGGGTAAAATGTCTAATCTTTTATTATAATTTGATAAGATCCCCTTTTAGGAATTTTATCACACCCTTGACTTGTAAGAGTATCACTTTTTGCACTGATGATTAATACTCATGTTTTATTAGAACATTTTGAAAGTAATGCCCCAGGCACTCCTATTCCAGCTCTTTATTTTGTAGTCTTATTTCATCCTTTTACTGTACTTCATGAATAGCAGACACTGTGCAGAGTCAGTGAATACTCACAGGTAAAACATGTTAATTCTTCTGCCTGGCTCTTGGAGTGCTACAAGGGAATAATGTTCCCTGGCGCCTGAGAGTCGACTGGATGCCAGTCCTGTTTACCTCTAACACTGAAGAAGAAAACAGCACTAACATCCAGGGCCGCAGAGCACACTGGTCTGCTGCATAGCCAGGGTAAGTAACAGGGCCCTGCAGGCAAATAGATTTGAGGCAACTCAGTCCTGTTAATTTAAAACAATAAACAAAGTCTCCCTTCGCTGTCAAAGCCATCCCCCTGGGTTTTCCAATGAAGCTGCATTTGTTTACTGAGAAGGAAACTGCAGCCCAGATGGTCTGTATTTTGCCCTTGGTAGGGGATAAATATCCCAAGGGAAAGAGATGCAATGCAGATGCTTGTCTCTGCTTGTATCCCTGTGTATGTACTACATGAGCTAATATACAGTATAGTCTTTATAGTATAGTGCTATACGACTTGTATTTGATACTATAATATACATATACTCTATATACTGTATAGTATAGTGTGGTAATGCATTGTAATATAGCATATACAGTAGTGAACAAAATATAGCACAGTACTACAGTACAAAGCTGCTGGTCTCTGTGACTGGGATTGTTGGGGACAGAGCAGTGTTATCACCCTGTTTATGGTGGAAGCTGGTTATTTGGTAAACTGATGGAGTTGGAAAAGGAAGACAATCCCCTGAATCCCCTGTTTCATTTTCTTAAAAAGCAATTCAACACATATCGAGTCAAACAGCAGAAATCACATTGTTTGTCGTTTCTCAAATGTGAGTAAGCTGTTAAAGTAGCACCAGCTCTCACAAAACAAGAACATATTCTTGCCAAGGAACAGTCCTTCACAAAATAGTTTTTTCTTTCTTTTAGGTCAATGTCTCTCATTGAAGATATCAATGTTTTATAGTTTTTGTTTATTTTAAAACAAGTGCCCTCTGTTACTTTGCAGACTATCTTTTCAAGTGCACTTCAAATGACTACAAATAACAGAATAACAAATAACAGAAGCACCTAAGAATATTAACTGAACTGTGGTCTCTCAATACCAGGACATTTAGTGTAGGGTTCAGCTTTTTCAATTTTCAACTTTTTCACAGCTCACTTCTACACAACGAAAAATTCCAAACTTTTTGCAGCACATCAAATGATTTTCAAATAGCACTAATCTTGAAGTAAATGACATTTATTTCACACAAAAATACAGACCTAATGAGAAATATTTGACTTCACTTTTTACTAACATTTCAACGTGAATTTTTTTTTTAATGAATGTAGTTTAATATGTGGTTAAATTTTGGAAAAAGTTAAAAGCTTCCAATCCACACTTTTTAATCACGATCTCTTCTGATTCCAGAGCAAATCTGACACAATGTCTGGTCCCGTCTCTTCTACCCAGTCTGCGAAGCACTGCTACCGAGAAACATTTTCTTGTGGCATTTGGGTGCTGTAAAGACTTGAGAATCTGGATTAAGGTTCCCTTTAAAAACCCCTAAATCTGTCATTTTTAAATTCTTATTTGACAAAGCAAGTTATTTTCCCATTCTAAACCCTGCATTTAAAGGGGAATTCAAAAAGCTTTGCTTTCCTACATCTGAACTTTGTGCTGCATGGACGCACAGTTTTAGGATTATGAAATGCTGAAGAATCTCATTCAGGTGTGATTAAAGCAACCACAATAGTTTTATTATTCAGGAAGTGCTTTAGTTTGAAGGACAAGCTTCCTAAGTGCCTTGACCTGCATTGAAAAGAAGGTTGATTACATTGACAAATACGGTACATCAGTTTGAGTAGGGAGCTGTGTTAACTTGCTCTCACTGCAAAGTAACTCAGTTAAGAATCCCCCATGCTTCGTCACACCTGAAGAAGGCTCAACAGCTGAAATGCTGTTCCTTCTTTCTACTTTTGGTGTGAAATTCACCTTTACAAGTTTCTATATACCTCAGTTACAAAACTTTTTAAATACCCTGCATATATTCTACAGACACTGCCAGCAACACAGTTAATTTTTGTTTATTGCTGGAAAGACATAAGAACATGACAGTTAATCCGAGGAAAATAGCCAGTACTAACTAACTGATCATCTGCTGTCTGCATCTCCTCTATCTATCAATGATTCAGCTCTATCCAGCAGTTTAAAAATAACAGGCTGTCCTCCTGGAGAACTGTATGTATTTGCAGTTGGCAGATACCCTGAGTCCTTTCCTTAACTTATTGGGCTTAAGGAGGACTTAGAAACATCTCCAAACCTTCCATGTACACTTGTGTAACTAAGACATTATTCAACTGCTCTGTGCAGCTCAGGTGCTGCAGCCAAAATGGCCTCTGAACATTGGGGCTGGAACTGAAAAACGTCTATCTAAGCTCTTCTTACAGAGGACTGAGGCACAAGTCTCTGTATACATGGCAGCAGCCAGAATATCTATTAACCCAAATATGGCTTCATTTAAAGCCCTTTCGAACCAAGTGTGTAATAAATAGATTGAATTCCTTTCTGCGGCTGGAAGAACTCAGTGAGAGATTGCTCACTTGTATGAAGGAGCTTCAAGTATCTGCTTTACAACAAAATAATTGTCATTAACGCAATAATCGACATATTTGGCTGACACATTTATTGAAAGCAACTTACATCTGTATCCACTTATACAGCTGGGTGTTTTACCGGAGCAATTTGAGTAAATTACCTGGCTCAAAAGTGAAAGAACAGTTCTACACTTGGGACTTGAACCCACAGCCTTCCAGTTACGTGTCCTGAACCCTAAACACTGAGTCACACTACTGCTACATTTGGCTTTTAGTTGGTGGAGGTACTGTACACCTCCAAACTATGACCAGCAAAACTATGACAGTCATGCTTTAGCTATTGAATTAATCTACAGTATATGCTAGGATAAACAGCTGCATAGTGCTGCTCTCCTTACCCAATTTACTCAGATAGCTTCTGCCTGACAGGTCTGTCTGTAAATCTACAGTACCTGTGTGTTACCCTACCATTAAAGAGTATGATAATCATGGGTTTTATGTTTATTTCACCCACTTTCTGTTCTTTCTCTTTAATCTATAGATTATATATTAGAATGTAAATTGGTGTTCCTCAAAGCATTGTTTCGTGGATAATTATATCTACATTTTCTTGAGCTCCAGAGAAAAGCCTTGACTATTATTTTGCTTTTCAGCATTTTCATAACTCCTTATGTATGCAGAGCTCTACAGTAGCCCGCAGAGTGTGTAGACCTTCTTTCCTAATCCTCATAAATGCCACATGAGAATTGATTATTTTTTTACTACAAAAAATGATGCTACACTCTGTTACACTAGCTCGATTGGAAACATAATTATATCAGACCATGCAGCAGGGTATCTCACCATAAGACCTCAGAGCCCTTCAGTACAATCTAGACTTTGGAGACTTAATCCCACAGTACAAAGATCATAATTTTACTTCTATATATCTCTTCAGAGCTTAAGTCATTTTTGTCTGCAAACTTACCAAGGCCTGTGCAAGAGGTTTGATTATGGCTTACTGTATGTGGTCAGTAAGAGGCGAAAAACCTTGAATCTTACAATCAAAGCTCACTATTGCTCTCTGTTATGGCTGCCCTTGTTTACATTAGCAATAGCAATAGAACCATTAGAGCCAATAGCAATAGAACCATTGGCTGAAGCAATCAGGAGGGATTCTGCCATATCTGGCCTAGATACAGTATAAGCATGAAACAGCATAAAATCACATTTGACTCAGACAATGTTCTCTTATTTCTGTCAAAACCCAATTTAATTAATATAATCTGTCTGGTACCTTCTCTGGCAATAAAAAAACTTTGCTAAATCTGATGCCGAGCCACTAATTAGCCTGCTACAATGTAGTTGCAGTACATGTTGCAACTAATTACAACTAATGAAGATAACATGATAACTAATAACCCCCCTCCAGCTGTATTGTATTTAGTCACCTTCAGGATTTGTTTATTTAGGTATATTTGACACATCCAGATTTAGTCAGATGTTAATGTTTAAGGCTAACTCCATTGCCCTCTTTGAAAGAAATCAGGCAGGACCTTGAATGATGCACTCCCCAATCCTGGCTAAATACAAATGTCCTCCTTCGATTTCTTTATCCTAATCAACTGATTCCCATTATATTCTCTCCCATTCTATGCAATACTATTCAGCTAAGTATAGCTGACTGGATACACAATCATCCAGCCTCAGATTGGATTAGTACTGAAACCTCACAATCAAAATGCCTTTTACAGAATGTGTTGCTCCTGCACTATTTTTGGCAACCCTGACTTCTTGTCAGGCATTTTGGATTCTAGTTTTACACTGCAGATGTCAAGAGGGATTGTTAATTGTAGTAATTTGTTTGATGATGGGGGGACTGATAAGGGACTTTGTAAAGGAAAAAAACTTCATTAAGTACAGATTCTTTCTCAGGTCTTGCTCACAAAATGGCACAGCTCCATGAGTTATTTTATGATGTACTGAACAAGTACTCTAATACCAGTTCTCAGGGCCTGAGGGGAATCTGGGAGAACGCTGTAGGGATGTAGGGATAACAGAGGAGATGTGGGAAGAGTTCTGGCCAACACCGGAGAAATAATTATCTGTAACAGGACAAAAACTGGTCAACTTATGATAATACACAGAGAACACACTGTATATCCCCCAGTCATTAAAACAAATTCAGAACAGGTTTCTCTCCACTGTGTCTTCAGCACAAAAAGGACCAGTCTCATGGTCCTATGTCTATGGTCCTCTATGATCCTGTGTTGTCTTTCTCACTTGGCATTCACAATAGACATTTAAGTAATAATACTAAGAAAATATGCTAACATTCTGTGGGAAACTATCTTTTTGCTGTGGACAGAGATCAGATGTGATGCCTACTATAGCAAGCTGACATATATGGGAGTATGTCCCTTTAAATCACTTAACTTGTCTATTACACTCGAAAACTAATGTTTTTTTTAAATAAAATGTGGGAACCTTTCTTGGCACACATTGTTCCAGACCTCTCAGTCATACCGATGAGAGGATTCACATGATGTAATAAGCTAGCCTGTATCTTTGATGTATATGTCTGTCTCCTGATGCCATGTGTTCTGTATCTGTAAAAGGAACCCATGAGTACATGATCTTTTCTTGTTTTCTATTTGTTTTTGTCACTGTTTATTTTGTATATGTGTTGTTATGAAAGAAGAAAAGTTAATAAACAGTTAAAAAAAGAATATTCAGCTGACTTACACAAATTCAGATCCATTTTTAAACTTGAGAAGAGTTTTAAAAATGAGAAGAAAGAAGAAAGATTTTAAAAATGAGAAGAAACTTTCTTCAAAAGCATTTCAGTTGTTGAAAGCCTTGATTGTTTGACAAAGTCAGCATGTTT
The DNA here is from genome assembly GCF_059453375.1 of Lepisosteus platostomus. NCBI lineage: Eukaryota > Metazoa > Chordata > Actinopteri > Semionotiformes > Lepisosteidae > Lepisosteus > Lepisosteus platostomus. Next base: position 10,334,532 of record NC_142611.1, read on the forward strand.
GTGTGGTTAGAACACAGCTTTCTGGTAATGACAAAAAAAACATTCAACTTCTTTTATTGTTTCACACGAGCTGTGCACAATTTGTTCTAAATTACAAACCATCAACATAAAAGATTTCCTGTCCTTTACTTAGTGATGAGCTATGATTTCTTAAGTAGTTTTTCCTTAGCTCATCATAAAAAAAACTATTATTCTATGTTAGAGGACAAGTGTTTGTTTTTATATTCCTAACATATGAAGTATATGATCACCCTGCACATCTCACGCTGCTTCTAAACAAAGCTATGAGTGTAGAGAAAAACTGTTTTATAAAATATATGTATAGGTTGTTGTACTTGTGTTGAAGGTTGCCAAGAACCACAAAAGGTTCCTTCTGAAGGTTTTCTCCAACTAATTCTTCTCCAGTCTGAAAATCTACCAACAGCTCATTTACTAAGACTCTGTTTTCTTTTTTCTTAGCTTAATATTTCATTATATAACACCCAACAGAAGGGACCAAAAAAAAATAGATGCAACACAAACAAGTATCCTCAGGCACTAGAGTGCAGATATTGCCCATTCTTGATCTGAAGTTAAGATCCAGATTCTTGTGCAGCTAAGAAAAGATGTGCAAGATACAAAGTGTACAGTAATAATCACAATGACAACCTTAATAAATAATCATGCTTCTATTGATACCTCCAGTATTACTATTACTGCCACTACAATGATTCTGATGTATTTAAGTTAATGTTATACACTTTTCAAAAAGGATGACATGGTGGCACAGTGGTTAGTATTGGTGCCTTGCAGTGGTGGATCTGTAGGTTAATTTTTGGAACAGGGCTGCTACCTGCGTGGGGTTTGGATATGCTCTTCTCATGTTTCTGTGGGATTACAATGGGTTTCTCCCACAGTCCCAAAAATTGGCTTTTGTCAGTGTATGCATGCATGTGTATGCCCTGCAATGGACTGGCGTCCTGCCCAGGGCGTACCCTGCCATGTACCCATTGCTAACTGGTATAGGCTCCAGCTCCCCCGTGACCCTGAATTGGAAGAAGCCGTTAGAAAATGAATGAATTGATACTCTATATTCAAGAGTATTGCAAGTTTTCCCCTTTCCTTCTGTCATGGCAACACCATTATGGCCATTTCAACAAAACAAACATTCCAATATTTAGTTTTGTATTCTTGAAATCTGCTTTTTAATAGCTTTCCCTCTCCAAAGAAGGACTAGTTAATCCACTGTTGTGTTGGAAGTGCTTCACCCTGTATAGTGTTCCCCGCACTGTTTCAGCCTTTAGGCAATATTAATTATTACATATTAATTAATCTGAATGACACTTTGACTAATGGCAGCTTGCATTGGACCTTTTGTAGAGCTGGGCAGCAATCTTAAGTTAAGTACTTTGCTTGTGAACCTAACAATAACATTCCTACCCAAGATTTGAAACCACAACTTTCTGATTACAGGTCTAAAGCCCGAACCACAACACCACATTGATGCCACAAGAAGGCAATGATTCAAAGCATTTACACCAGAAGGAAAATTCTGCGTAACGGGGGATATCCCTTTCACTTTTCTTAACTTTCACTTATTCATGGGCGTGGTTTCTCGAACTTTGTTCTGTTACACAAGGTGTACCTAGTGAATCTGAACCCTTTTTTTCACCATCTTTAACTCACTACACTGTTGATTCTGTAGGAGATGGTTTGACTGACTAACAGTAGTGGAAACTTTTAATTGAAAACAGACAGGGAGATGTAATTAATTAGTTCACCTGTGTATATACTATCACTGTTCACATCTGAAACCAATTTAAAGGCCACACATGAGTTTTTAAAACAATTTCACACTCCACTGGCCTCAGAGAAGACTACTTATTGGGACTGATTTAATAAAAACAGTTAAAGGGAAAATGAGGCAGCCAGGGGGAAGAAAAGGCACTTTGAGTTCATGATATACAGTAAGTAACGATTCTGTAGAAGATTTGCAAATGTTTACGTTAGAGTATCTGTAACTTTATTTGAATGTTATCGCACAAAATGAATGACTATCAAAACGGGAACAACTTGCTGTCACATAAATATGTAAGAAAACAAAATGGGGATGTTTAACCTCTAATACATAACGCGCCTCCCAGCTGACTGTCATTCACACCAGGTTGTATTATGTTTCAAAACAGACTGAACACGACTTGTTTTAAAGAGTCGCTCTTGGTATGTACGCCACTGGTTTGAGTCTGTGTTGTGACCTTAGCAGGCCATGGCCAGGATTTCACAACTATCAGCACATGAGTGTCCAAGCACCAGTCTGTATCAGTTTACCGCGCAGCGCTGACCCTAGAGACATGTTTTAAAAAGTTAGAGGAGCGAGACGCTACCTTGTTGCAAAATACTGCGGGACTTGTATTATGAATAACATCGGATGACTCGGACGACTGTAAGCTTATGAGGAAAGCAAGTTCTGACCATTTGCAGTCATGCTGCTTCAAGAATCATAGCTGCAAAAAGCAACTGGTACTTCCAGACTGGCCTCAAAGAAGCACAATTATTATTCCAGCTTTAAGATCTATAACCCTAAAATACATGCCTCAGAAGATTTATACAGCATGTGATAACTCTTTTTTGGGAGGTATATGACATGCTTCCGTCTTAGGTGAAACATTTGTCAGAACTCAAAATAAAAAATAAAATATGCTAATGAAATAATGGATAAAAAGAAAAACTGTACTCAGTGAACATTTTAAAATATACCTTGTGCTGAAATAATCTATTTTACTGTTGCACAGCCTCAACAAAACAGAAGCCCAGCTATACAAGAGACTAGAAGCAATTAAATACATCACAAATACCTGATGACATTCTTTCTGTAGCTGTCAAAACACTAAGGGATGCAATTCATGGACTGCTAAGTTCAATATTGCACCGGTTAATCAAGAAGAAATTGTACACACTGATTGTAGAATTGTGATTGTCTACTATTAAAAAAAAGTAGGACAAAACTATGTAATGTAACTGCAGACCAAAAACTCTTACGTCTGGAGCCTATGAAGTTTTAGATTAATTACAGTTAAGCCGTTTGTGTGAAAGCAGGCTTCTATGAGGATAAGAATGGAATTAGAAAAGACATCATGTAATTCAAGAACTTGTTCGATTGCTGTATTAACAGGAGCAAATGCCTAAAGGATACATAGTGAAACAATGCACAACTGAAACAGAAGAAAGTCATATTAGCATTTTACATTGTATTGGTTTTGGTCACTGCATTATAAAAGGCTGTCAGATAAAAACAAAGATAATCAGGATAATTGTTGGTCTCCAAAGCAGGTCATAAAGGAATAACTTTAGTCTTCAAGGATTTAAATGATGCAAGTATCCAATTTTGTCAAACCAATCAGCTGATTTAGGATGAACAATTAAAGACGTATTCACTGGCTTAAACTGAAGTTATGAGGAAGAAGTTTGGGAATAAACTAGTCATGGGTGTTGGGAACAGATTACACAGCCATGCTGTTGAGGCTGACTCCTCGTGGCCCTGCTAGAAATGGTAGGAGGAGTGAAGTGGGCTGAACTGACTCCTCCCCATTTATGACCTTTTTTATGTTCATAAATTCACTTCGGACTTTGGTGGAATGCAACTTGTTTATTGCAATTTAAATGCATTGTACTGCAGTAGTTACAGATGCATATATCCCAGTGTTCTAAAAAAAACATAGAAACTTAAAAAAAAGGCAAATCACAGCCAGGGAAAAGAACATGAGGGGAAAAAACAGAGGTGCTCATGAGCAGGAAACGAGCACAATGTACCTCTGAGAAATAAAGACCAAACAGCTGCCAGTATCATAAAGATAATGTATTCATCTCTTTCAAGCAATTTTATGTCTATAAAACTTTATATTAATCAGGCCATAATGATCTGGTATTATGCATAATTATCATGGCAACAAATTAGATAGCCCATAATTTTCTCCGGTTTCCAAAATAAACAGGAATCAGCTCATGGCAGCTCCACTATTTCAAAACCTTGCAGCATTTACAGAAACAGATGTGGCCTTGATTCTCTGTTTCTTGACTTTATCGAACAAACATGATGGAACAACCTATATCTTTTATAACATTCTCAAGCACTCATGATAAAAAATGTAACTTTAATCACAGCGCTAAAGCTCACAGTTTATAAATTACAAACATTTATTAGTCAATTCAATAATTTCAGTTATAGCTTTGTCGTTTGAGAGGCCCTAAGTTAATGGAATAACCAATAATAATGAACATTTCCATCAAGTGTGATACAAATATCTAACTATTTCTGTAATTTCTTGAGTTTTCAGCTTCAGAGTGTCATGTAGAAATAAGAATCCCATTAGTAGTTTCCATCTTTGGTCCTCAAAGAGCTACTGGGCTTTGATTCACTTGGAGTCTTGTATTACTCTTTCAAACTGGTCTGGAAGAACAGCATGATCTTGGCTATGCCTGTGTGCCTCCCACTGCTTAATGATTAACTTCATCATGCTGAAAGACATGAGTAATGCTTATAGACTCTTCTCCTAATCAATGCCTTTATATCACTTTACCACTTTGTTGTTGTTCTGAAAGCCCTGTGGTTTCCAGAGTTGAATATTTGCTTGAAATTGTTACCTGGCCAAGGAATGTTACAGAGACAGACATACTTATTCTGAAATCACTATTACTGCACACAGAATCCATGTTTCTTTGGGTTTGGTCCAGTATACAACTATTGGATCAGGTATCTCATGGGTAAGAAGAACCGCTATCAAAGGGTTGGAACTTGGGTCTGACTGGGTATTACAATGCCTGGCAATGGCTGCTGAATTAGATCCGGGTTAGAACATAAGACCTAAGAGAACTGATCCATGACTGGTAGTACTCTCTGCAAGCTCCTTTCCAAGCTTAGGAACAGCGTTGCGTCATTTACAAAGATCTTTGGTTTTCTCCAGTTGCCCTGAGCAGCCGAACTCCACATGAGTTTGGGTCTTTACTGCCTCTGCTAAGGGCTATGAAACACAGCTTATAACAAGGGGGAGAAGGGGCTCACTAAGGCTTCTTATGGAATTAAATTTCCCAGGTGTCTGTTGCCATAGACTCTGCTACCTTCTTTAGTCTACAGTATGTTGCAGGTTTTCCAACTGTGAGCAGCTGCAAAGGTATTCCATAAGTATGTAGAATTCCTCTGGTCCCAGTATTTTACCACTCTTTATTAACCAAGATGCTTCGTTCATCTCCACCACTGTGATGTGGGCATCCAAGTCACCCCCCATCTCCCTCTTAGGCTGTGCATGATTCCCTTTTTCTGCACTCTTCTTACCTGAGTAAAGAAATAGGAGGAAACAGGAAGAGTCAATCTCATTTATTTCAACCGTTATCTTTGAACCTTGAATAGGAATGACTTTGCCTTTTTTGACTTTGGAGCTCCAGCCACGTCAACGGCTCTTTCAGGTGTTTGCCACTTTTGCAGACCCTCTTCAGCTGTTTTTCTAGATCCTTCTTTTCTCTCGCTTTTGCCTGTAGCAGCTTTGAGCCAAGGCCTTGAGCTTCACTTTCAATACCTCCAATCATTCCACTACTGTGCCTTGTACCCTTTAGGTCAGTCCAGCTCTCACGGTGCACCTTGGACAACTTTTTGCAGCAAGCTTCCTACTTCCTCTAGTACCTCCAGTTTAGCTTCCAACAGCCCCAGCTGAAAGCCAGCAGGTGGCATTTGCCACTTCAGCCAAACTGGCACATCCGAAAACCAAACCGGTGACACCACTGTGAATTACAAGTTTGCAGGAAGAGAGCACAAGATGCAGCTCTTCTAGAGTTCCGCCAAGTCTTTCCTGTCTTTTCCTCCCGTGCTCCAGCATGAACTCCCTCTTTTCCACTTAAGAGAATACGCTTTCATCCCTAAGGAGTACTTCTTCTTAGGAAAACATATGTTTTAAGCTCCCAAGAAATTTAATGTACGTCCATGAGGCATTCATTTCTCCTTAAATGTAGTTCCTCATTGTTTGGGGCCTGCAGGGAGTATTTTGGACTTGCTCCCAGTCTCGCAGGTGAAACGGGGAAAAACATTCCAACCCAGCAGTCTGATCCTTCCATCTGCCCCTCTGGCTTGTCCGGGGATTTGTAGGCGTCCTCCTCCGGGGCGGCCTCCGCGATTCTTCTTCCAGGAGCCTCTCCTGCCTCCTGCTGCTCTTGTCCTCTTTGGAATCAACGTCTGGTGCAGTCAGCGTGGTGGCCGATGGCGTCTCTGTGTCTGTATGCAGTGCTCCGTAGGGGGTTTCAGTTCCAGCAGGGCTCTCTTCTTTCCCCCTTGTCCTGCTGGCTCGGCCACTTCTGTCTCTCTTTGTACTACAGGGCTCTTCCGCAGGCCTCAGCCCACCGGGCTCAACCTGAATTGATACCGACTCCAGCAAAGCAATCGCCTTCTCCTTTTCTGTCAGAAACAAGATGCCAAGTAGGTAGCTTTGCGAGGAAGACCTCTCAGGTTTGTTTGTTTGTTTGTTTTAAGAGCCAATCGCTATGGAAATGTTTCCTCTTCAAAAAGCACACGCATTGAGTAAATAGTTAATGGTGCTTTGGGAACTGAAATCTCATAGACATTATAAAACTGTCTGTGGCTGCTAACTTCAACTTCATATTTGCCAAAACAGAGTTAGAAGTCTATAAAGGCGGTTCTTCTGTCAAGCATTGTGTAAAGTAAGTGTAAATTAATATTAGACAGAAGCAGTTACCTGGAGAGGAATCAAATAACACTGTACATGAAATACAAAATTCCTGTTTATGGATAGGATGTTATTATACATTAAATAAAACTGCAGTGTTGTAAAAAATAATTATGTTTTCTATGTTAAACAAAGCATTACTTTTACGTACACCTCTGATCAAGACAAGGCTGACTGCATTTTTCTATTTAAGTCCACATACCACTGAATTAGCTTTTAGTTCTCCTTCTGAATTAACATAACCTTGCTTGACCCTGCGTTACTTGCTTGTTTGATGGAAACAGTCATTGACTAAGGTACAATTTCACCACAAACGAGGAGAAGAAAATGATCATATCCAGATGAGAGCAAGATTTGTCGTCAACGAACTATTATGTTTTGTCTTTTAAGAAACGTTTTGACGCACATTCATGATTTGAACTTCCGGAAACATGAAAGTATGCATACAAGACCAGATAACCTTATGGTTAAACACGCAGAATGCTGCTTTAATGTTATGTTGCCTCTCTCCAAGTGACATCCAAATACTCATATTAAGCTTTGAAAGTCTGCCAGGCCACACCGATACAGGAACCACAGGAATCTCAACAACTGCTTTATAAAGTTTAGGTCCCATCTTTAATTGTAACAGGGAATTTGGGCTGGACTGAAATACTAAAAATACCAAGCACTATAAAGAAGACTGTGTACTTCCTATCCTTTTTGCTTAATTACAATGCTTACTGAATATCTAAAAATTAACGAGCCATTTCTTGGCATCACAGGAACTTGGCAGACAATCGATGAAGCCTTTTGTCACAATACAAATAAATGCATTAATCTATAAACTCGCATGCATCCAAGTCATTAAGCTAGTGGAAGCTTGGCTTGACCACCCAACCCCAGAATCTTTATTCTAACACAGTAGGGTACAGAAACCCACTGTTTCGCCATTAAATCAGCCCTAGCTGGGTCTGAATCACCCGGACCACAAACGCTTTTAGCGGCTGCAACTTTATGCCATGGAATGCGCTGCAGCAGACGGGAAGTCGCTGAGGAGCGCTCGTGGAGGCTAGGCCAGGAAGCCAGAAACACCGCCTCCAGCCGAACTCTTCCACTTCAGAAAGGGGAGGAAACTGGCAAGTGACATCACGAGTAAATCATTCTCAAAAACTGCAGCTGCTGCAGAACAAACGAAACCCACAAAGAGGAGAGGTTCTGCAAAGCCAAGATTTCACAAAACCACTCTCCTGTTCCGAAGCATATGTTCAGACGCGCAGCAAATGAAGAACTGCTGTACTACTGGCTTGCCAGTTTTATAACATTAAGGGAACACGGTCCAGAAGAGAAAGGTCTGCTATCTTTCCTGGTATTAAACATTTTTCAAGAACACAGACTGAAGCATTTTCAGTTCTGTAAAGTACATTAAAGTACTACAGAGCTGATACTGATATTAGTAATACTGACCGCAATGCAATGGTATAATTTACTGTAATACAACTTTATCATTGTGGTATAAATAATGCATTGCCCCAATCTGAACATCCCCTCCCTGGTCAGATAAATAATACTGGCAGGCTTTCTCCAGCTATGATCACACAGAGGAAGCATTTAATTAGGCAGAGTCTCTGTGATATGCGAAGTGAAGATGAATACCTGCTCAAGGGGCTCCAATGCTACAGTCATGCATGCAATCTGAGTATTATGATCACGGTTTTGGGCCCCAGTCATGTCATTAACTGGCTGTGATTGGGATTCCCCAAGTGGCTGATCACAATATTGTAAGGCTGGCTCAGTGACCCCTGCAATAAAGACATTTGGGACCAAAATCTTGCTGAGGTTGGAGTAGAAACCACATCACCCTGCAGCTCACAACTGGCAACCCACTGAAGCTCAGCAGGTGTGAGCCTGGTCAGTACCTGGATGGGAGACTAAGTTTCTGCTGAAAAAGGTGTTAGTGGGGCCAGTAGGGGGCACTCACCCTGCGGTCTCTGTGGGTCCTAATGCCCCAATATAATGACTGGGACACTACTACTACTAGTAGTAATGACTGGGACACTGCTACTACTGCGAAAAAGAGCCATCCTTCAGATGAGACATGTAACCGAGATCCTGACTCTCTCCAGTCATTAAAAATCCCAGGATGTTTCCCGAAAAACTTGGGGGTGTTACCCCAGTGTCCTGGCCAAATTTCCAATTGGCCCTTACCTGTCATTGCCTCCTAATAATCCCCATCTATGAATTGGCTTCATCACTCTGTTCTCCCCACTAATAGCTGGTGTGTGGTGAGTGTACTGGCGCACTATGGCAGCCGTTGCATCATCCAGGTGGGGCTGCACACTGGTGGTGGAGGGGATCCCCATTACCTGTAAAGCGCTTAGAGTGGAGTGTCCAGAAAAGTGCAATATAAGTGTAAGGAATTATTACACTTTAGTTGGAATTACAATTATGTGTATTAACACCCGAAGAAGTCTCAGCAGCTAAAACATTGTTTTTCTTTCTACTTTTCTAACCCTACTTTTCTTTACTTATTCCTTAAAAATCGTTCTTCGTCAGTCATCAGCAGGCCACAGATAAAACACCAGCAAGAACAAATGCAGAATAATAACAGAAATGGCACCAGAAGACTGTAATAAAAAAATTATTCTCAATAAATCCATCGTAAAGCTAAACTATGGCAATTAACATTTTTTTCCAGAGAGTAGTACATCACTCCCTGAGAATAATCAGCCTGTACAGAATGTTATACACATACAATTTTAAATGAACTGAGACAGAAAACCTTCAAATGCATATTTATCAAAGGGACATATTTCACATTAGACAAAGTTTTCTGGGATAAAATACCTAAAGATAAAGTATTTGGGGATTGCTAGCTATATTTACACTAGTTTTATAAGTGTCAGCTTTTGTAAAATGCCTGAATTATACAATCCCATTGTCGATTTTTGTTATTTATATAAACCCTTTATGTCTTCATAAACAGGCAGTTTTATCATTTAACAGCATTTGGCAACTGTACATGCTTTCAAAATCCCTCTTGCAAACACATCCAATTGTTTCTGAGTATATGCAACAATGGCACAAAAGGAGTCTTGGCAGAATAAAGGTAGAGTATCATTTTCTAAAGTTCTAAAAGCCTTTAATGTAAGGCTAAATCCCGTAGTTACGACCCCCACCTTTTGGAGATAATTGAAATCACACCCTGCCCCGTAGGAAGCTACAATAAAACATATATTCTGACACACTGAGAATGAGCCATCAGTAAATCTATGAAACCAAGAAATCTATGAAACAACACTGCACAACACCATGCAAGACAGTGGGTTAACTAAAGTGATGATTGATCCTAGTTAATTTCTAAACCACTGTTGTTACAAGCGCAGATGACAAAGACCTTAGGGTCAGATGTGTTGACATTTGAAGAAAATACATATCATGTTTCAGTTGCTTTCAATGAGATGGATTGCTTTCCATGAGATGCATTTAAGTATCTGTAGTTATCCATGCTCTGTGGTTCCGTAATGTAATGTCCATTAAAATTAAAAAGACAATAAAACCTGTGGCTAACCTTACACAAGCCATAATAAGCAGCTGGCAGCCAGAGATTTTAGTGAGCAGCTATGTGGTTGGCCTGTTATCTAATTACTAATATATTTGCCTGATGCTTTAATCCAAAAGGGGACAAATATTTGCACAGCTAAGTATTTTACTGGAAGGTATTTTCCCAGGTTTCACTTTCAAGTCCAGAAACCTAGCCAGAGCCAATAAACTAACAAAAAACCTCTGTCAAAAAGCAGAACGCTGTTCTGTATAAAAATATATTTATTTTGGACATGTTTTTTAAACAAAGTTCCAGCTCTAAAAAGGTTAATTACTATCATAGTAAACAACATAGTATACTACTCTTTCATTGTGAAAAAAACAAAAACCAAAAAGCAATGAAAAGCTACGTCATCCAGTATCACCACAAAACTCCTCAAGACACTTATTCTGTATAAACAGTCCTTTCAGATAATGTAAGCATAGTAATATGTGTTGCCATATAGCATTTATGTTTCGTTTTTATAGGCTGATTGTCACACGTGTGAACAATGGGGTCTGAAAATAAAAGTTAAATACTTGCTCTTGAACCACTAGCATCTTCACTAGTTGTGCAACTACTTAAACCTGGAGTTTATATTAATGCAGACAGTTGTATGTACAGTAACTTGACTGTTGATCCAGTCCAGTCAAAAAGCAACAAAGAAACACTAAGGATTTGCTGGTATTTCTCTATACTCCCTTTGGAACAGTCATTGTGGTTAACCTTGCTTTGCATAGTCAGTTAAGCTACACAGACCTAAACAATTAATAATAGTTCATTGGCAGGTTCACATACAATATATGGAAAATAATAAAGCCTCTCCAGACAAGCATTTCAAACTACTTTCTGCACTTACCAAGACTCAGATTCCATGGAGAAAGCGCTCCTGCATATCTCAATCTTTGCCTACCTACACGGCTCAAGTTGAACCACAGGGATCTGCTGTCTGGCTTTAAGTGCAACACAGCACAGAAGACTGAGCGGAGAAAGAGTGCGGGAGAGAGAGAGAGAGCAGACAGAGCTGCCAAGTTCCAAACAGCGAGAAAATTAGCCGAGGCTGGTTGGAAAAACAAAGGTTTCTGTGACCCAGGGAGACAGACTTTAACCTCCTGGCTCTGCTTCAGCTGCTGCTGTTTCTGCTTCTCCTATTGCTTTATGGGGGCACTGATAGTATCCCAAAATAAAACTGATGACAAGAGCTTGGGGATCCGCCTTCTACCAGCACGCTGCCTGCCAGCAGACTCACAGGCATATCAGGCTTATCAGCGTACTGGGAGAAAGTCCTGAGAGAGAGAAGGTAAAGAACCTAGCAGACGATCTGCGTGTGGAATTTGTCCCCTTTTCAGAGCAGGTATTGAAGGAGCTCCATTTGTGTTCTTAACCGTGATAGCCTTCACATTTAATGTGCCAGAAAACCTCAGGGAAATCTGTAGACACTTAATACATTACTAGTGGGCTCTTTCCTCTGACACAGAATATGATAACAGTTTTCCCTGTGGTGCTAGAATTTCAACAAATTAGGACCTTTATAACAAGGTCCACATGGTGACTTTCTTACGCATATACATGCATCAGTGTTCATTATACGGGTTCAAATGGGTTAGCACGGGGTCTGAAAAACTACAGGGAAGAAATTATTAACCAAAGCTATGTTGAAAATGTCAGTAATGCTTGAGCGTTTGAAATAGATTGAATATTTACCTTAAAACACTTCAATCCTCAGCAAATACGCTTAAACATGAACTAAGCAAAGTGCAAACTTGGAGAACCTGCCTGTGTGAGTTTCCAAGAGTGCTGCTGCAGTGGCACAGAAGCCACAGCACTTGACTCCATTACAGAAACAGCAACAGTGTTGGCTGGATGACGAAGGAGATTGAAAGAAAGCAGAGGGGAGCTCAACTTAATCCCTGCTTTTGAGAATAAACTGGCTTACGTGAGAGGAAAAAAATACATAACTTCAAACGTGTAAGAAAACTGACTAATGCTTCCTGAAAGTCAAACAGAGACTACTGAAACAGCAGAAAATCAAGGGACTGGATTGTGTGTGTGGGGAGGGTGGGGGGCAGAGGGGGAGGGGGTTAGTTTAGGTTCAGTAAAGAAACTTATTTTGTCGTGGATAGGAGGAGAGCTTTTTTGCTTTGTGCTGCTAAAGTACATTATGCTGCAGCACAACTGCCAATTTTAGCTTATGACACTAAAAAAGACACTAAAACGAGTAAATTATGACTTTCTATGAGAAAAAAAATTGCTGCCCTTTTCAGGCCTTTTTAATACACCATGTTAACAAGTGGCTGTTATTTAATAAAAGTCCAGTATCTTCTTCAAAGGCTTGTTCCAAAATAATCCTTTCCCTTTTTACTTCTTCATAACGGCACTTCCCTGATTCACTTATTCTTCAAGTAACTGAAGCCATATGTTTATCCAGAGAAAAGTCCGCAGCCCTCTCAAATTCTCCGGCATCGCCAGCTTAAACGGTCCTCACTAACAGAGTATAGAAAACGAAGAGGGGGCCTTTCGGCGCATCTTGCAAGAAGCTAATCGATCCGAGAACCACGCCCTTTCCTGAAATAAGCCGGGGGGGTTCGTCTTCAATAGCATGGCTGCATAGTTTGTTGTCCACCCCTCACAACACATGGGAGACCAGCTGACCAGACAAGACAATCCACGTCTGCTGATCAGTGGAATACTCTGTAACATCAAATCTGGAGTACCCACAAGGTGAGGAGAGAGGTGGTGGCGGTGCCACAGCGGTTGAATAATAATAATAATAATAATAATAATAATATTTCTTTATACAATATACAAATTCTATACAATTTCTTGCATTAGGAATTCGTCTTTTTGCATACCCCAGCTTTTCTCCATGGAGACACAGACACACAGACAGGGAGAAGCTTGGGGTCAGAGCGCAGGGTCAGCCATTGTACGGCGCCCCTGGAGCAGTTGGGGTTAAGGGCCTTGCTCAGGGGCCCACGGGATTTGAACCGGCAACCTTCCAGTCACAGGCGCAGATCCTTAGCCACAGAGCCACCGCTCCGCCCCATAGTGTACCAATAGGTTAGTGTACCAAATGCGTGTCTTCATCGGCGAGGGGGGGACCTCTAGCACTTCACCCTACGAGATAAAAATAACCCCTTCTGTCTAAGCACCTGGCCACAGGCTGACAGGACTGTGGGCTACATTCCCAGTCTGCGGCCAGTTCTCTGTTCGCTCAAAGCCTCCTGTCCCATGGGGAGGTATAAAACCTCACTGTCTGTAAGAGTTCAGGGGGGGCTTGAAATTTATAGTTCAGAATACTGTAAACTTAATCCTACTCAACATTAAGTCAGTTCCTTTGACTAGATGCATTACACAAAAATGTGAAGACAATAAATCTCCTTTCACACAAAAAAAAGCATAACATATCGGAAAGTAGGGAGGTCCACAACTCACAGAACACTTTAAGGCGAGTCATTACTTTTAAACAAATCAGTGTGTCAAATGATTATACCTTTGCTAAGTTGAATTCTTGCTTTAAAGCTGTGTGAGGCATCATGATCACGATCTCGCAAAAAGTTACACTGAAAGGTTTATTTCTTTTAGTTTAAACATCTTTAGCTTAAATTACCTTAAAAAAACGTCCTGTCTCAAAGTGTCCAAAGTGTTACTGATGGGACTAAATAGTCATCTTACCAGGAAGAGATTCAAAATCTCCTGAGGAAAACTTGAGTGGATCTGCAGCTGTGGGTCAGTGGCACAGGGTAACAGAGATGGAAAGTGTCATGACAGAGTGATCCAGTAAAAAAAACTAGAAAAACCTGCTTTTAACGATAGGTGAACAAAAAATAAGTTCTGTTTCTTTAAGAAATCATTGAAAGGTAAAAAATGGAAATCTCAATAGGTAAGACAAAAAGGACCTTAAAATAAAACAGCAGCTTGTGTGTTCGTGTGCTTGTGTGAACTAATATCTAGTTCGGTCATGTGAAAGGGTTAAATGTCATGCCCAGAAAATTCCCACGCTTTTAGGCCACTATTTCAGAGAGTTTAACCCATAATATTGGCTTCTCTCTTTCGTGAGAAGATAGAAGGACAGTCTAGTGTGGTACGCTAGAATATAATTCTATATACATGTACACCAAGACATTGATTTCACGGGATTCTGTAGTTGTACACCTGAAACATCTCAGGTCATGGCTTATTGACAAGATAGAAAACACTGGTTTGTGCTGTGTGATTCACTATGTAACTCACTTTACCTCATATGTTATCTTGCTTTAGGGTGCCATAATGAAATCAACCATCACAGAAGAGGTTTCTTGGTACCCATGTAAGAAAATACTGTACATCCACTCTAAATAAAGAAGACTCAGACCCTGCCATGATGTCATCCCCATTATTGCTGTATATCAGAGGCCTCCTCTGCAATACCATAAAGAACTTGACTTTTATTGCACCCCTCGTCTTAAAACACTGGGTTAAGGCTTGCAAAGTCTTTTGTTAAAGAAACACAAGCTTAGGACTTACATTTGGTCCGAATTGCTTTTATTATTGAATATAGGAAAAGGAAGCCAAACACAGAAGTCGTGAGAGGTCATACTCCAACGAACCAATAACTCTAGACATTTAGGCCTTTGTGTATATATCATCAGAAGAGAGGACAATAAATCCCCTTGATAAAAACAGATTTCTAATCTACCTTACTGATTTGTGTCCTCACAGCTGTAAAATACTGCACTTTCCACTATTTACTTCCAAGAGAAGACTTCTCATAAGAAACTCTAGGCTGTTTCTAAGAATCAGGCAGAAAAGGATGTTCAGCACCAGTTTGTCTTTGAAAATGGTGCCCCTTCTTTTAATTCAATGAACCAAAAATTCAGACTTGATTGTCAAAGCAAACAGACAAATACTTCAACTAATTCATTGGGCTAATGTTTTTATCCAAAATAACTTGCACCTGCTGGCATTTTTACAGCTGCATATTTTGCTGAAACAATTTGAATGAAGTACCTTCTTCGTGGGTACAAAAGCTGTTTACCCATACCTTGGAGGTGAACCCACAACCTCACTGGTAACAGATCCTGTGGAACCACTCTGCCAGCCTACTGTATATTGATCAAATGTATTTCTATCAATATCACATATACTGTATATAACAAATAATGTCAGCTGCCCAGGACTTAAAGCTGACGATTTCCTTTTTTTTTTTTAATGGTAAACACATCTGAAAAAATCAAATCCATATACTGTAGCACTTTACCTTCAAGGCACGATAAAACAGACTTCCAATAACCTTTGAATTAAAAAGGATCCATTTGAAGTTAATGTAAAGAAAAAAAAATGTGCTCGCTCAGCATAGTTCTTTGTAATCACAATCTCTGATTCATTACCATTCCACTTCTAAAAGGGCTGCACCACCCACACCAAAGAAAAAGACAAAACCCTGCTTTAGATTATCTAATAATGAATGCATGTATATTTCTTTCAAAATACACTCTTTCAATGAAAAGCTGACCTTTAGTAGAACCTTTGCATCACAATCCTGAGCCCTTTGCGTATCCTTTGATTGCTGATCTCCAAAGATAAAGGTTTTCATTTTTATCAACCATATTAGCAGGACCATGTATTGAAACAAACTGAAATTGCTTCCTCTTGCTTTTAGTGGTGAATGGGCATCCTTCGGATGGGTTGAAACATTAAATGTTTTGAAAGAGAGCAAGTTTTTCCTTTGGTGTCCGGGCTAAATCCCTCTATGGGACTGCACAGTCTGGCTTCCCTGAGGATCGCCCTTCACTCAGCTGGTGGAGCAGTTCCTCATCGCTCTGCCTGCAGTGCTACACGTGCTGATGTGTAGAGGGGCTGCTGACACACTTTGACGGCTCTGCATCACCCAAGTGGCTTCATGGGTGGATGATGAGGGTACTATCCTATTTATAAAGCATTTTGGCATCCTTTGGACTAAAGAGCCCCATATGAATGTAAGAAATTATTATTATTAGAATAACATTTTTGACAAATGCACTGCAGTAATATTTAAGAGAACCATAACTGGTACATAGTTCAAAGGCTCAGATGAAACTATACCCGCAGTGGTGGAGCCATATGCAGATTACTGTTGAGGTCGCTTGCAGGGTTAGATCATCCCTTACTGTATTACAGAAATAAAATGTGAAGTTGCACTAGAAGAAAGATGGACGAGTTGTGAACGAAATGACTCCTAAAGCATGTAGCACAGTCATGATTTACAATGAAAAGCGATAATGCATGTAACAGGACGTCTCCAAATGCATTACACAGATATAAGCATCCCCCAGAGAAGTCCTCTGTAAAATTTATTGAACAACCGCAGCCCCCTTCCTGCTTCCCTGTCTTAAACAGTCCAGCTGTCCAAATGAAGGCCTAAATCTTTTCTGGGATGTTGTGTACAAGCACATTCAGCAGGCACCACAATGACAGGAAGTTAACAAATGTGCCGCATCTAATTCTTAGACAGCATCCTACAAAATGTAGCCCTTTCATTCAGTTATTCTGCCACACTAATCTTCTGAAGATAAGAGATTTCTTTTTAAGGAAAGTGACAGTTAAGCCAAAACAAAATGAGCAAAACGTGCCTGAAGTCCTCTTTCTACATGATTTTTGGCAGCTGAGGAAATCCACTTTATCCAATTAATGTATATGGAGTCAGATAAAAGAGGTCAGCTATAAATTCTCAATACACAAGATCTGCACATCCTTCTTTGGAGTGTGTCAGAGGCAAAGCCTTTATATGGTCTTTACGCTGAATTTTATTACCTCACACAATCACCTTCTGTATATCATACCTGCTTGCAGTGTCAAAAACAAAACAAAAACCTCTTTAGTTCAATCTTTCTTTTTCCTCAGTGTGGGTAATGTGTGGAAAAAAACTTGCAATAGTTAACTTTAGCTATTCTTTTTGTTGTTTTCTTTTTATTTAGGAATTGACTCTTTGAGATCACGACTCGCAGGAATTTAATCCTCACTCATGCTCCAGGTGCTGTGTTTTTTGTCTTTCGAGACTGTAAAAAAACCTTGATCAAGCAAAGCTCTCTTTTCTAAAATATCAAACAGATTTTGACATTTAAGAAGCGTCTTTTCCTGTGAATGTTTTTTTTTCTATAACTAGGTCAATACAGAGGAGCATGGTGGCGCAGTGGCATATTGAATATTTTCCTTGTGTTTGTGTGGATTTTTGCCGGTTGCTCTGGTTTCCTCCCACAGTCCAAAGCCATACTAGTAGGTTAATTAGCTTCTGGGAAATTGATTCTAGAGTGAATGTGTGTGTGTTTGTGTCTGTGTGTGCCCTGTG
Source organism: Lepisosteus platostomus (assembly GCF_059453375.1). NCBI lineage: Eukaryota > Metazoa > Chordata > Actinopteri > Semionotiformes > Lepisosteidae > Lepisosteus > Lepisosteus platostomus. Next base: position 10,352,107 of record NC_142611.1, read on the forward strand.
AAGGACTGGCATCCCATCCAGAGAGTATCCTCCTGTGACCCTGTATGGGATAAAGCAGTTAGAATGTGGATGGTTGGATAGATAGATAGTTCACTACATGATCCATCCAAACTGCTACTAAGAATTAAAAAAGCTGAATGGGCCCTATTGGGGTGGACACATTTTTAATCTAGTCCTGTGCTGGTTTTCAGTACTCCTGCAGTTGCATAAATAACTATAGTTACTAATTTAAGTAAGAGTTAATCAAGCAGTAATTCGAGTTTGGTGGTGCCATAATTCTACAATAAGCCAAATGGAAAAATCTGCTATTGGACCACTGTTAGCGAACGCAAATGTCGATGGAGAAGTATAGTACATATTAAATATAACATATTGTACATGGCTATATACTACTGCTACTGGACTACTGCTATTGAACACAAATGTACAGTAAATGAAGTACAGCACATACTGAATATATCATATTGTAAATACAGTAGCTATATACTACTACCATACCATAGTGGATACAACTACCATATTGGGAACTGGAGTTCCCTACTACTTCATAACGTTTAGAACCTGTCCTGAATCTCACCAGTGTCTGGATCACAATACCAAACTAAAAAGCATGATATCACCCGGTTTTCTTCTATAAAAAAGCTCATATGACTTTGAAGTAGTGCAGCAGCTCAGGAAGTATAGTCAGCAGTGCACTAGTAAGTAAATTATAAACTGGCCTGTGCACAGCACGCTTTTATTTAGAGCTTCTAATTACAGATGTCTAAACCACATTCTGAAATTGTCCTCTTGTGAGGACATGTAATCCAAGAAATGTAAAACCAAGTCACCATCTGCTTGAGACAATGGACTTGAGTTTGATCATACACAATATATTGGTTTTAGATTATTGAAGTGGGAAAAAAGACAACATTCCTTCGATAATCTGTTTGCCTTTGAATAATGTCAAAACATCAGAGTAATTTAAAGTAGATGGACACTTAAAAATATTTGACTATTTTAAATCATTTAAAAGAATGAAAAGGGCATATTTGTAACTCAATTAAATGTACAGTATACTGGAGTTATTTAACCTATTTAACCATTATTCCATCACTTGGTGATTAAGACTGAGTTATGTTAAATGTAAGGTTATAGAAACAATAATGAGAATAACTACAGGATCGCATATATGAAAATAAGGTTCCAGGAGGTAGTTCACATGAATTTAGAAAAGGCTGCATAACCAGCTTGTTCAAGTTTTTTGACCAAGCAACAATAGACACACATAGAGCATACAATATAGTGGGTTTATATTTTTCAGAAGGCTTGTGATATAGCTCCTCATAAGATTGCTTGTTTGGACTGAGAATTGGTTAATAGCAAGAAAAGACAAATAAAGGGTAATTGCTAAAAAGTATGTAGTGGAGTACCACAAATCTGTACTAGGACCACTGGTCTTCCTATTTATAGTAGATATCTAGATTCTGATAAAGATAAGTAAACCAGTTATATTTGTATATTATACCAACATAGGAGAATTAGCAAAACAATATAGATTCAGTAAATGATATTCAAAATAATTTAGATATAATTCAACTTAAACTTTGTGACATTTAGACAAGTGAAGTGTTACTGGTAGTAAAATGGTAAAAAAAATCTCAAATTAAAAGCCATTTACTGTGTTTATGTGGGGAATCAATAACATGCAAATAAAATGTTAGTGCATATTGAATAGTTGTAAGTGTAGAATTTTAAACAAGTGATGTTAAGCTAAATTTATAAAATGTACAATTAAGACCTTATTTCAGACACTATGCACAATTTCTGTCACAATATTACAAAAATTATATTTTGCTCAAGCATCAGTTCAGAGCAACCAGAAGACATTCCTGGGCTTAAAGTACTGTCCTATAGTAAAGAGAAGATGAGGGAAGAGACAGAATCAAGTGCTCAAAATATTTCAAAGCTATTAAGAAAGTCCACCCAGTGGACGTCTTCAGAATAAACAGAAAACATGATCTAAAGGACACAAGTGGGAACTACTGGACTGTATGTGGAAGTGCATTTAAGACAATAAAACAGAGTTGAAGTTGTATGAAACAAGCTACTCAGCCATTTTATTGAAGCCTATATGCTTTTGCTTCTTTGAAGAAACAAATGGATGAGACCCACGGATTGATCAGCTACTGAGTACCAAATAGGCTACAGGTACCGACTGGCTTCCTTGTGTTTGTAACCTTTCCTATGTTCTTACTTGTCTTAAATTCTATTTTTGTCTATCTTTATTTGTTAATTGGAGTCATTGTGATTGGCATGGTAATAGAGATAAGTAACCTCTAACTGGAATGCAATGTAATTACATGACCAGTCTTTCTTATCTGGTCATGTCATTTCTGTTTTTCTGTTTAAGCGGTAATCTTAAGTGTCTTCATCACATACTCCCTAAACTGCCCTGACCACAGCCCAGTGAGCTTCTTCGCCTTTCTGTGAAACATGTCCTTATCTCCTTCATTAATAGACCTTAAAGCTTAAGTCCATGAATTGCTAGTTTTACAGCCATGATTTCATCATAAAAAGACCATTTATTGCTAAATTTTAAGCCCGTTCAGAATGAAAACCTTTTATATTCAAAGTTATCACCGCCCAGATATCAAATATGGTTCTTATTTCTTTAGCAGTGACAGTTTAATACCCTTGGCTGTAGCCATGTCACATGTGAAAAAATATAGATGTGCAGGTTTTGAAGTTTTTATGGACACCATATGATATTCTTCTCATAAAACGAACATATACAACTCTCAGCAACAGACACGGTGGTATCTGCAAAATGTGTTTGTAATATATTCTTTTTTTTTCCAAAACAAGACATGCTTTGCATAGACCATGGCCGTTTTACAATGAATCTGGCTGTAAAGTCTGTTATTTTAACCAACCGCTGTGATTTCTAGAGGTTGAGGGGTTCTCTATACAGCAAAGCTTTCCATGTCTTTACTTGCCTAAAAGCAATTAGAAATAGGTAACATTTTGTGACAATGAAAATCCCTCCATAATTCTAATGTTTTTAGAGGTGCCCTGTCTCAGTAATGAGACTATAGAGAGTGCAGGCTTTAACGCTGAAAATGTTTTTTTTCTTCATAAACATGCATGGGTACAACAGCAGTGAAATGCAGCCTATTCATCAAGATCAAAGGTTTCACACTTCAGGTAAGGTTCACACTTTATGGAATTTTACATCTTTAATCACTGCTGACTTTAATATAATTCTTGGCTTAGATCATGCTATTCAATATGATTCAAAGTCCCCAGAGGAAACAGATTCCTACAGTTCTAAGCCAGCAAGGAGTTCAATTTTAATTTGCTGTAAATTCATAGTATCTAAAGTCAAACTGACAACTAGATCGATTTATCACCACTCATAAATGTGTAAGATCTTAAATGCTTCTGTTGTCTACAGCAGTACTGCTCAGAAGTTAAGTTTGATGACCAATATGTTTTACTACTAATAGTCCTACACTGTTTTTTTCCATTACGGCCAAGTGATAAGAGCATTTATAATGTGTTTTAATTTTTCAATTTTTTAATTTGTGTTTTAAATATGACCTAAAAGCACTCACGCATTGGATATCTTAAAATAAACTATTTTATTCAACTTGCATTGTTTAATTTTTCATCTTCATGAGTCTGTTGTCATGTCTGTCTGTTAAGGTATGCCGGACACACATTAGCAGCTCATCAATCACTTTTGCTTTGATAAATGGCTGCAAATATAAGAAGCAAAGCATATCATTTCACCTATACTCTGAAAAATAACAGCTTAGATTCTGTTTCTTTTCAACTCAGCGCCACAGATACATTTATTTTGCTGATTAAAGTTCCAGCACCCATAGATATGTACTGTACCATAAGTGTTCAATCAACTTTACAGATAGAGAATTTACTACAATTTGCTTAATGTTTAAATAGGACCCTCACTTCATTAGTCACTTTCCAGACCCCTTAGCAGTTTGTTGCAGGTTGGATGAAGAAGGGGCTGCAGTTACAGATGGTCTGCTACTAGAGTCCTCTAATTGTTGTAAATAGCCTCACTGGGTGTTAATTACCTAATTATGGCATTACTGGTGAAGGGTCTGCACATTCTCACATGGGTGAAATTATGCTTTTGATATAAAAACGGCCTATGTAGGGATGTGTTTTTGAATGGTCTTATGTTGTATATTCTGAAAAGGCCTGTAACAGAGCCTCCTGGACTTGACTTTGTTGGCTGTCCTGAGTTTTTGGGTATGCAGATCTTTGGGATTGTCCTTGCTCAAACACGGTTGTATAGTACTCAGTCAGTATAACTTATGCCCCTCTTGTATTTATTTATCACTCAGTTCGTGTAAAATATAAATCAAATGAAAAATGCTTGCATGATTGTGACTGTAAATGGACCTAGCCACTAAAATCTCTCTATGTCTTTTTCTGACACATTTTAATCACTTGGATATCTTCAGTCTCGTCTTCAGGCAGCTTTCAAGAGTTACACACCACACACTGGTCCCTTTGATAAGGTCTTCTGAGGTCTTCTCTTACTGCAACAACCAAACCACAAGTTTACTTTTGAAAACGTTTGACCACCCTTATTATGTACTACTCACTCAATATCTTTCTATAGACCACCTTTGGCAAAAGCAATCAGGTAACATGCTCACTTTATCGTTCTGCCACCTGCTTATATTTTAAGTTAATACTGATTAACATTTCTGAATATCTGTACTTCTTCTCCATTATACGAGTGACTTGAAATATATAGTTACCTGTCAATTGTTTTGATCTGAAATGTTCAAATATTTTCAAATGAGAAATGAGAAAAAATAAAATCACCAAATTTTTCAGCTGAAGCAAGCAAATTACGTTCTAATTTTATGTCATATTAAAGTTTGTGTGTGTGTGGGGGGGGTGTATAGTAATTCTTTCATTCACAATAAAGAAACTGTTTTTAACCGGGCACAACTCCAACTCCTAGACTCTCCTTGTCCATGTTGACTCTCACCAAGTCCATATTAAATCAATTCAGAAAAAAAAGGTTTGTCTGAAGCTTGCTTCAAATTAATCAGCTCTGAATGTTAAAGAATTCTCTCCAGATCGTGTGTAAGGTGACATAGCTATAATCAACACATTTGGAGATCTAATGGTCCATTGTCTATCTATTGTCTAAACATGACAATATTTGACAGGTAGATTCTCACTTCAGAAGACAGAATACTTTTAGTCTTCCAGTGCAGCACCACCTAATCCTTCGTGAAGATGAAGCATGAACCCAAGGCCTTGCACTGCTGTCACATTTCACACATGTTCTATTACATACTTATGAATGAACGCCGGGCATCTGGTTTGGCTTTGAGCATGCGGTCATAGGTTAAGCTAGAAGCAGAGGCCTTTTGTCAATGGTAACGGGTAGGAATGGGGAGAACAGAGGTTTCTCACACAAACTGGCTTAGCAGGAGCCGATATTAAAAGCTGCCAGTGAAATACCTGGTTTAGTGTTACTTTAAGAATGTCATAGTGCAGCCTTAGTTCAGTTTTGAAATCTTTACTTAGCTCAATTTGACATATGTGCTCAGATGCATTCCAATTAAAGGAGTACTATGGAGTCCAGTACTTGCTTTTGTTGTGGTTTCAATGTTTTTTTCAGTTCATTTGATCTTTTCCCATGTGTTCAACCTCAGTTGCCTACGCAGAAGAATCTGATCTGCAGCGGTGGTGAGTGGTGCTGTCATTTTTATATTCCAAATACCTATGCATAATTGTAAATTAACCCTTCCCTTGATCAATACCAAGACCTTGTCGGTAAGGTGCCCCAGAACCCAGAAATGCAATGAAAGCCCGCTCTTTCTGAGCTTGTTCAGAAACTGAATCTGTTGCTTGTGAATTTTTTACCAACCGTACACTGAATTCATAGAACTCATAAAACCTTTCAATTCAATTCACTGAGCTGAAATGCACTTTTGTGTGGGGTGGGGGGGAGTGGGGGCTAGTGAAAGCTGGATAATAGATTCATGCATCATTTATGTAAAGGAAATAAAAGTCATTTTCTTCACATGGTCCTCTTTAGAGAAAACCTACAGTGATTAATATAACCAGAATACATGAGACTGATATCCAGTGCCCATATTAAGATCATGCATTGTGTAACTTACCCCTAGCCTGTCTGTTCTCTTTAGAGAACGCTCTCCACAGTTACAAGCACGCATCTGCTACTAAATCACTTGACATCAGGGTCCTATAATCACAAAGTGAGATCCGAACAAGCCAAACCCAGCTAACGCAGGCCAGTGCATGTGGTCATTTGTAAATGTTGTGTCAGCAGTAGGCACCCTGGCCTCCTCCCAGCGCCTCACCCAGTCCCTACTTAGTGCAGAATCCACACACTCAACTAAACACAGCGGTTCCTGAAACTGCAGCTGTAAGCTGCTTAGGCTTCTTGCCGGTTGAGCAAGACCTAGTTTGAAACGTTTGGCAATGTGATTCAGGTCACAATGAGCCATGATAAAGAACTGTGGATCAAGAGTTGTTTTATTTAAAGAAAAAACAGTAAAAAAAAAAAAGCCTTTCACTTAATTTGTTTAAAAATACTGTGTAAGCACATAAAAATTACAAAACATTTTCCATTAATTTCCATCCTTTTTTCATCTCACACGAAACTAGTCGATCACCGTTAACTTGATCAACTCAAAATCAACGAATTTGATCAAATCTGCAATATTTATCTTAATTGTATCAGGAATTTTAAACAAAATGTAAATTGTTATGTAAACTCAAGCTGTGGAAACCCAAACTTTTTTTTTTGTCTAACCGGCAATTTCAATTGCCCTTTAAAATCGAGGTATTTTTTTTCAGTCTCACTCATGTTTATAACTCTATAAACTTTTTAAACTTTATTAATTATTATTTAGAACAATCCATTTTTAAGTGCAGCAGTAATCTTGCAGGTCTAATATAATTCTAATTTACCTGGCGTTCGTATTTTATTTTTCAAAATTAGCCATTATTATTATTCAACTTGACTGCACTTACATTTAATTCATTTAGGTACAATAAGAAGGGCCTGCTAAAACATATCTATGTTCTTTCTCAACATCGGACTTCCAGGAAATTGTAATTAGATGCTTTTGAGGACGTCTATTGACTATTTAGAAATAGTGAGATTTGTCTTAAGCTACTAGGGCTATAGGATGAGGAGGCTGAGCATCTGGAAAAAAAAAACAGGAAAACACAGGGAGAACATTAAAACTCCACACTTCCTGTATAGCATCCCAGGTCTGGAATTGAACCCAGGAACCCAGCACTGCAAGGCAGCAATCCTGGCCACTGTGCCACCCCAGCTGAAACATACTTTACATGTTTCCTAGAAGGCGGCTCTTAAATTATGTAGAATGTACCACAGTGAGGCAAACACAGGCACAACAAAGATGGAAAACATGGAAAACAGACCTCCCCATGACGGAACAAGTCATCGCATAGTACCCAATGAGCCACTCAAATCTCTTCACCACACATTCCTCTCATTCGAAGCCGAACTGTTAATGCCAGAGATGATGATTATTTAAGCTCCTGCCACTCCTTGGCTGTTTCACACACACCTCACTGGGCCTTCTCCACTCGCTTCGACTTGAATTATTGTTCTGTGCATTCCCTTATCCCCATGCAAGTGTGAAATTTGCTTTGACAAGGTGTAACTTTTTCAGCTAAATGTTAGCATACAAGCTGGAAAAATAGATCATAACCAGAATCCAATGGAACTGACTGGAATCCTTGCACAATATCGGCATCCACACTCCGAAACAAGTGCATGGAAGGATTCAATTTAGGACGTAATGCATTACTTAATCACTGGCTGCTCTTTGGTATCTGCAAAAACAAACGCTTGACATTTGCCTTAATCATTTCAAGATACTGTAAATTATTCTCCTTCCTAGCTGATTACATTGGAATTTTCAAAATACAGCACAGTTCTCATGGAATACGTAATTATTTCAAGTGTATTTAGCACATACTGCATCAGCATTTCTTAAAATATGACATAGCTCTACTCAAATCCTTGTACAGTTTGATATTTCTCAAGAAAACCCCCACCTCATAATATATGTCATGATGATTAAAATTTTCTTTACAAAGGAGAATATGCTGGATTTTGTTGACAGCTTTAGAATGCTTATGCAGAATACAAATTAAATAGCAATCAAATAAACTTGAGCCGTTACAACAGGTTATCAAGATCATGTGGGTTTCAGAAGTTTCCGGTTTGCAATTTGTCAAGCACAACAGAAACTATGTTTAAGCTTCCTAAATAAGTACAAATGTCAATTGATTCATTATAACTGCTTTTACTCTGTGTAATTGTTTGTTATTAATATTATGGTACTGGATTGAGTTAATTGTAATATTGAGTGTATTGTAATACTGTCATATATTTAATATGTTATGACCTCTTGATATGCTCATCAAAGACAAGTTCCCTCAGGTAATCAAGACAATAAAGGTTAATTCAATTCAGTCACAGAACTTAATGATCTGATGAATGGCCAAGCTGTCACATCACTTGCTGAAACGTATCTAGGTTATGGACAAATATTATTACCATTCCATCTGAAGGTGGCTTGTAGAGAATTTCAAAGACAGGGTGTCCATTTACTAGTTAATCCAAATAAATGGGAACTATAATACAGAGAATGTGCCAAATGACAAGCACAGTTTCAGAACAGCAGTTGCTGTTTCATTGAGTTAGTTAACTGCTAAAATGAATACCCTCCAAAACGTGCTAGATCAGGAACCCCAAACTAGGGAATTGTGTAATAATAATGGAAGGGCTTGTCTTCTCTTGTACAATAAAATATATGAGACTTTTACTGTGTATGTGTTTGAAATGACTCAGAGATAATGGCATTTTTATCTCTTTGCTTAAAAGTGAAAATTGCTTCAAAATCCGTCAAATATCAAGCCCTCATCCTCTTGATATTAGTATAAAAACTGTCCATAAAAAACATATTATAAATAGTGAAACTATTGACTTCAAGTTAGACTTAACAAGATTCTAGAATTTATCATACAAATTCCAGTGCTGAAAGACTAATTTAAGGAATGTGAATAAGATGTAAAATAATAAAATTACTCTGGTTCTATATTCAAGACCTTATGGCCATTAGCACTGTGAGAAACTTTTCCAAAACTCCCACTGGGTTAGATGTACATCCTCTTTTTGCTGTTAATGAAATACTTAAGTCTAGAACTGTTCACACCTTATTTCTGATTGGCTTCCTGAGTTTGAAAAGAACAATATTTAGTCGGTTGCTATGTGATTGAGAAAGGCTGCCAAACAGCTAAATCAATGCAAGTGAACCTGCATCTTGTCGATAAGCCTGACAACTGTTTGATTGAAGTGTGATGATAAGGAGGTCTATTGTTTTTCTGCCATTTGTAAGGACTTCACAGTGAACTTATCAGCCCAGGAAAGTTAGCATTAAGACACCTTTCTACAAAAAAATAAAGGAAAAACACTCCTTCCTGTTAACAAATGCACGCCATGATTAGCCTTTCTTCTCTCGTGCGAAATCTGCTCCGCCTTTTTGTCTAGTGCCGAGGAACAGCAGTCCCCTTTTTCCAGTGCTGTCAAATAAAAACGACTCAATCACACATCAAGGTGACGTTCAGATGTGACAAAGCTAATATCTCTGACATTTCAAGCTTTTGAAAGCAATGACAAAGGCACCGCTAGGATGATACCAGAAATAATCAGCAAACCACTCTGCAGAAAAAATAAAAACAGATGAGGTAGCTACAGTGTAAATGCAAGCTGTACCTCCCTTCCAACAAGCACTTTATCTCTGTTGATTGCTATTTAATTCCTCGAACTTCAGTGTGTGCTAATGGAAGCTCTTAACAGTAGGGATGACAAGTAATTTGGCCCAGCTGTTCTAAGTCATAATCATTCCTGATGTCATTTCTAATAGCTGTACTATATATATATATCATCTGTCATACACTAACTCCTCTTTTCACATTTCCTCTCTTGCATCCTCCTCCACCCCATAAGGTATTATGCTACAGATACTCAATAAACATCCACAAAAGCATCTTATTCTTGGGTGTCACTATTCCTTGTGAAATGGTGATTGGGAAGCAGAACAATGTGCAAATGTGTAAAAGAAATGTGTGACTTGGCCCTCTTCAGGCTATGTAAAGCTGAAAATACCTCTGCCAGAACACTTCCCTTGAGGTCATACATGTAACATTTGTGACAATATCTTTGTGGCAGAATTTAATTTCTGCCACACAGGGGATTTATTTTAATGTAAAATAATATATGTACATTCCTCCTGATGCTGTGGCATACTATAAATAATAATCACATGGCTTTCTGTCTCTATCCCGATCTCTTCTCAATGAGCATGCTCTGTTTTTTTTTCAGATCCCCATATTCACCCCTGATTTAACAGTCTGAAAGCACTCAGAAGAACAGCTCACCAACAGATAAAGCAGCTGCTTTAGGTAACAGTTCATCCATTAACACAAATGCAAATGATTGCCAACATTTACATTAAAATGAACTAAAAGAGAATATAGAGAAAAGAAAACCCAGTGGCATACAGTACACCGCAGGCAGCCATAAGCAGAACTGTGATTGTGTTTCACCTGCAAGAGCCTCTACCACTGTCCTACCTTACACCCATGAAGCAAAAACAGAAGCTCACCAGAAGCAACCAGATCACACAGACGCAAGCAGTAACAGTCTGCAAGTGAATACTTGACTTTATATCCTTCAATATGAGATGAGTGCCCTCTGTGCGCATTTGCTAATGAACTGAGAATAAACGCAATATTGTTAGAAGTACTGATGGAGGAATTACCTGAGGAAGTCGATGGGTTATTCCAAAAACTACTGAAATAAAGACATAAAACGTTGGAGGCAAGCAGGAATAGTGCTTCACCATGTATAAAGGTATCGGTTTCCACACCCCTGACCTTGAAAATAAAAAGTCGGAAAAGTTATCTAAAATGGATCTCCCGAGTCACAGTCTATACAATTGTAAAATCTAGTTTAAACACTAGTTGTGCATGCAAACAGAGTGTTTTTTTATGCTTAATCACAACCAGGGGAATACCTCAGGTTTTAACAGTGCCTTCCTGATTTTCATAGAAGTACTGGGGGAGCATTTCTATGAAACCGGTTTTGATAGCTGGGGATCACAATGGCTTTTCCATGTGAGCCAGTAATCAGCAGTTTCCAAGAGTACCTGATGACATCACCGCGCTCTGAAAGCATGCAAAGCCCACATTCTTGTGAGCACAAGGAAGAGTAGGCTTCTTTCACTCAAACTGGTTGCAAACATGCAGAAAACAGGGGAAAAGAAAGGGATCAGCACTGCAAATGAGCATGTTCTTTAAAGTGAATATTTTAAAACAAACTGTGATTACTCAAACTGAATACTATATATGGGTATAAATATTAATTAACTCTCTTTCTTATCACAGTGCTACAGTACATTCTCTCATTACATTGCTTAATATGCTTCATAACCTGAAAGGATGTTCCTTCTAACCAATTAATCGATTACATTACTACAGTACATGAGAATATGGATTCCTTCAACACAAAATCAAAAAGTAATTTAAATTGAATGTTATCATGGGATTTATCTGAACCCTGCATTTTTCTAGCTTGCATGTTATCATAAAGATTCGACTGAATACATTAGAATTAATTTAATATGTCACAGTGGCATTATGTAGTGATTATATATTTGCATTACCTGAAGAGCAAACAGAATTAATATTTACAGTACTCTCAGCTGTTAACAAGAGCATAGGTTCCACTTTGAATAAATTTTTCTATATTTAAAAGGACTGCAAAATTGATATAGATATAGTGTATACCTTCAAAAGGCATTATATTGTAATTCTATATCTTCTATATCATATTGCTTGTCTTTCAACTGAAAGGTTCTCAGAAGAAAGACTAATACAATCAATAAACCTTTATCCACTTCAGCACAAAGTCCCTTTTGTGTTATTTGATCATTTGTTTTAATAACATTTCCTGTGTTGGATGATTTCCAAAAGCAAGAAAAAAAAATTTAAAGCTCATGATTTCAGTTAGAAGAGTTTTTGTACAATTAAATTGAAATGGATGTGCTCCAATTTCCATATTTTGAGTGTGGCTGGAAACTAGTTTTATTATGCCACAGGCAAAATAATTATATATTTTACATAATTCAATCAATACCTTAACCCCACATTTTTTTAGTGCTGAGATAAGAGGCAGCTAAGCCATAAATCTTTGAGCTATCCATATTATCTGTTTTTGTTATCTGTCTGATATTTTTTTGCCAAATAGCAATACAGTATAAAATTTAATCTGTCTAGACACCTGCAAGAAGCCTGCCAATAAATAGTAAATGTTCAAACAATTATCTCATGGATACTCAGGTTTTAAAACTGCGTTACTGTGATATTCATTAAAATAATAAAAACGTTAGCCACTTCAGAGAAATTTCAAATTGATTTGCTTTCGGAACATTGCAGGTCAATGTCAGGTTGGTACAGCGAGTATCTGGACGTGTAAATGATGCCATCGATATTTCTCAGTTAAACCTTTTTACACATTATCTCAATTCTACTTTACAGCCTTTCAGCTGAGTATCCGGGTAAGTTTTAGAATGAGCAGTCCTTATAATGACTGTAATTCTGATCATATTAAAATAATATAATATACAGTATGAAGAAATAATGACGCTTTCAGTCATTTTCAAAACTTATTAATTGGAAGCTCTACAAGACCTTAATGAAAATGGAAAAGCACATATATTTTAGTACATTACCACAATTCATAGTGGTAGTAAAGTATAAATCTTTAGGAATGTATGGTTACACAAAGACTTGGTCATTTTCTTACAGTTCCATGGTTCATAACTCATGTGTCTACTGTAATGTCTTACACATGGATTGGGAGATTCCCACATACACATGGCATGCCTAACATTCTAAAACACATACCCTAAAACCTCAGTCATTAGGCACTGGTATAAAGAAATTCCACTATTGGAATACATGACTTACTCCTTGGTTAGTAATGAAATCCTGAATACTGGACTTTAAATTGAAAATGAGAAAGCAGTCAGTACACATGCAAGGGTAATATGATGGTATCGCAATGTAAAACTAACTATGGGCAAAACTTTTCTTTTTCTTTGAAAACTAAGCACAGGCCTGTTACAACAAGAGCCTACTGTAACAGAAAGGTAGCTTAAAGGAGTGTAAGCGCTGTGGCGTAGTGTCGTGTTCTCTGGCTATATGGTATCTTTTCGTCTGCAGAAAGACTAATGTTACAATGTCTTTACTTGCTTAATGATATGACTCACAGCCGGACTATTTATCATTCGCACAGTCATTTTGACTCCTGTTCAGATAAAAAATAATGACTTTTCTACATCCATCCATTTCCAAACTGCTTTACCCAATACAGGGTCTCGGGGTAGCCAGAACCTATCCCAGCAAGCAATGGGGGCAGGACAGAGTACACCCTGGATGGGATGCCAGTCCAGCCCAGGACAAATGCAGACTCTAACACACATACTCCTGGTGGCCTAGTGGTCTGCTGGATTTCACATGTTCTCCCCGTATGATGTTCATGTACGGTAGGTTAACTGGAGGCTGGGGAAATGGCCCTTGTGTGAGTGTGTGTTTGTGTTTGTGTCTGTGTGTGCCCTGCGATGGACTAGAATCCTGTCCAGGGTTTGTCCTTGCCCTGTGCTTACTGCTTGCCAGGACAGGCTCCACCTGCCCTGCGACCCTGACTGGGACAGAATAGACCAATATCCATCTACAGGCCTCCTTGAAGCGTGACTTGGCATTATACAAGGTTTAGGGCTGCTTCTCGTTTGTAACTGTTTTGTGCCAGTCTGAAGGGATGTAGCAGAATGTGTTGATGATAATAAATGTGGTTCAAAATAATGACTGAACTGTACACGAAAACACATTGAAAATGCATGCTGGAAATGATCATTTTTACTAGTCATCTAGTAGTTTTGACACCCAAGTCAGTAGGAATGCAGCACCCTTTTCTCACCTAGGTATGAAATTTGGTGACGTTACCAGTAACGGCATTTGAATGACGGATTTGACACCCTGCCTGCCAGTCAGAAGATGACACGTACACACCTGTTTCATTCCGTTTTCACGATTTTTCACGCAGTGTCGTGGTTCTTGTTGGTCACTATTCTTTTCCCTTCAAGGTTAGACAACTGTCTTGACAGAATACAGGTTTGTAGTGTGTTGAGGAAATTATCAGATCAGATGAGAATGTTTGAGGGGTTATGGCGACTGGTTAGTGAAGTTTCTTAAAGCGTTTTAATTAAAAAATGAGGCTTTAAAAATGGAGTAGCTGAAGGAATATGTTGACTGTACAGGCATTTGTAATCTTCATGAAAATGAAGTTTCAAAACCCACTTCAGCATGCGATTAATAGAAACAGAAATTAAATGATTAAGGAAGACTAAAATGATCATTTAGTGACAAAGGAATACTATTACATTATACACTAACTATACATTAAGGGCATTTAAGGAAATAAAGTATTCATTAAAATAAGAATTTTTGAGACTTAAGTCTGCATAAGTATAAATACTGTAAAAGGGTTGTTTAACAGTTTGAGAAATATTTTAAATGAAGGTTTAAGAGTGAAGATACATTAAAATGCACTTTATCTTAAGAATGAAACACAATTGGGCAAAAACAAATGCAGTCAAATATGCGATAAAACAAAGTTTGAACAATGGCAGAGGAATAAAAGAAAAACAGAAAAAGATGTTTACATTCATAAAAAGCACTGAACTGTAGGTTGACAGAGATATAAAATATAAGAAAAAACATTATTGATTTAGGTCTGGTCTAGGATTAAAGTTCTATTAATGCTAGAGATTAAAAAAAAGCAATTAATAGTTGACCACTAGGAATAAATTATGAACTGAGTGCCATTTTAATCATACTTTTGATCAAAATTCATATAGAATTACTATCTGTCTTAACACGTAGTACCCCAACAATAATAATAATAATGGATCAATAATGAAGTCTCAAAAGAAGTATTCACAATATAACTGTAACAAAAATTGAGATCAATGTTTAATGGTATTTGTAAACCTAACCCCAGCTTTCCCCAAAATTCAACCCTTGTCCTAATGCAATCTCAACAATAGCTTTATTGATTAATTATTGTTAATCCCACATTTACCTGCTAGAATACAAAATGTCTTTAGAAGAAAAAATTTATGTCCAAGAGGCTGGAGATGATGTACAGTTCAGTATACAGTGTGATAACATATACGCATCTTAAATGAGTTTGGTGAAGGGTTACAGAAGGAATTTGGTTAGTGCTTCAAAAGGTACTGTATATGCAACCTAAAAGTGATATTTACACTGAAATTTACTTAAAGTGAATGTGTTTGAGACAAGAATTGCCATCGTGACTGAAACTACCACCCTCTTACACCCGGAATTCTGCACTCATTCACGATTACAGTATTCTATCTCATTTTACATTTACATTTCAAATATAAATTAAAAATATCTTCTAAAAGGGAAATTCTGTTCAGTTTTTTACTAAGCGACAATATCACTATAATGACCGCTGCTCGTTTTCCAAACTGTTTTATTTCATTTTTGAGTCGCTCACTTCTAATAAAGGGCAGAAGACTTCAAAGAACTATATTCACCACTGGCAAAGACGTTGGGTTCACTGGCATCAGCTCATTGTCAGCCTCAAGTATTCTGTATTGCCTGCGGCAATTAAAAGAGAGGCAGTCCCAATTTCTCTGACCAGTTATTAAGTCTCAGTAACAAAATGAATTGCCCATATCGCAAACGTTAACAAATTCCCGAATTAACCACAAAATCAGGAACTTTGTGAAAGTGCTGTACAGTTGCCATGCTGTTCCAAACCGCTGGTCTCACCAAGGGCGAGAGCGAGAGTTTGAGGAAACTGTGACGTGAAACGGCCCTTCCTGCTCATTAGTCACTGTAGTGACTAATGTAATGCGATGTATGAGGGAATAAGTATAGGTTGTGCAGCAGATATTTCACCACAGAGTTAACAAGTAAGTAGTATTTGTCAGCAACAATAGTTCTACTGCATTAAAAGAGATGCACTATACATAATATAGTACAATATAACAGGGACGCCTCAAGTTGTCGGACATTTTGTTGCCTCATTCTTAATTGCTGACAAAGACGGCAATATGGCGTTGAGCATACCTGGAAATGTTATTGATTTTGTGATGTAAATTGGAGGTTTTACATGTTACTGTGTACATTTCACTTTCATTGTGGTTTGAAATGCACACATTAATGCTGATTATAACTACAAAATGTAACAACAGCATCGCAGTTCCCCTTTAAAGCTTTCTTCTTTAAAAACACAACGAATGCTTTGTTCATCCTAGAAGCTTACTGACCTACTTCTCTATAACTGACTGATGCTCACCAGTGCACGCTTGAAAAGACCTGAGTGGGTGGACAGCATCACTCCATCCAACAAAGATACCATCACAGTGTTATTGCCAGAAGAACAGAAAAAACAAAGCTACATTTTCCCTAATTTAACACAAATAAAAAATGACTATGTAGAGTTTCAGAACTGATGAAAAAATGAAAGGTTCCTGGACTCACTCCCTACACGAACTCCACACCCGCTTTCAGAGAGAGTTTATGCTAGCTAGCCACTAAACCATGTTTAGAGAGGGGCCCCAGGATAGCATTTTATTTTGTGTACTTGTTTTACACTGTCTTTGTGGCTTTTTTTCCCCGAGGATCCTAAATCACACAATTCTCCGTGTAATGAGCCCCTGTCTCGCTTAGTGCATGAATTTAAAGGTGTCCCAAGACCATTGTATGGGTCTGCATCTTTACGATTTTGAATTCTTGAATCTGGTCTGCACTTAATCTCTGTTCCAGGATAAAAAAGTTGCCAATATCTGTCCATGTACTCTTCAGACCTGGTATTTGCATAGGTACTGTACTCCTTTCAATTTGGCCTCAAGAGCAGCAATCTTTTTTGTATAGTGGTGCCCAAAACAAGACTCATTAACTCATTGTGTAATCTTAACATCACTTCCCTTGAATTCTCAGGAAAAAAATAAATATTTGATGGGCCTCATCATTACTTCACCCCATCATTCGAAGTAAGGTCTGAGACAACACATTTTAAGGAGAAAAATGCAAATCCTCCATGATCCTGTAGTAAAGTGATTTGAAATTCGTTGTTTGAAAGAATGGAAGGATAAATTGTGAAAAACTGTGCTTTGTAGACACACAAAAGGTCAGAGGTCTGAATAAAAAGAATGTTACATAATTACACATCTTTTTTTTTTTTTAATAAATTTCCCTAATTAAAGTTGTCCATTCAGCCTCGAGGCCTTTCCAGTGCCTGGCCTTCATGAATGTCATTGTTCTAAAAAAAATAATGTCAGGGCCTCTAAAGGCACTATCGGGTTTTGTTTTTTGTTTACGCAGTGATTTTTTCGAAAACAGAATTTCAATGAGCCCCTTTGTACAACTTGGCAAACAAAGTCTTCAGTAAACATTTACAAATACCAGGCAGTCATCAGCGTGACAAAAATGCTCTTCTAGCTAAACTTTAGTCATGAAATAAAATCATCTTTAATTCACTTCGGTCAATGACAAGAACGCCACTTGCCTTGGAATGCCAGCAGATCTCAGATGGTGTGTTAAACCATCTGAGAACAAAACAATCTTTGTTTCGTTCCTGTGGTGATGGTTTGTCATTTGAAGCCTTTGGCAACTGTGTGCAAAAAAACCCATCAAACTGGGTAAAAACGCAAATTGATGGGAGCTGTCAAGTCACGGGCAGTCTGCCCATATGTTCACATATCAGAAAGTAAAAAAGGGAATTAATGATCAGAAACTTAACATAGACCTATAACCCTTGTTCACTCATGCAGGACCTGTTTCCCTGTTGGGAAGTGACTCATTCCATATTAAATTATTATTCCCATAGGGAAAATAAACTCCTAGTCCCAGGCCAAAGTATTTGGGCAGTTAAAAAAAAACTGAGAAAAACATGCAAAGTTATTTCTATGTTTTTAATGGCTCAGCTGAATGATAAATCAGGTTTAATTTTGTATTAGTAACATGTATCATGTTTTCAGAATGCTTTCAGGAACAGGAACAGAATTAATGGAAATAAGTTCTGTATGAAGTCTAGATTAAAACAACAATGAAAAAAACATAATCAGGACTGATGTTGTTATACGTAATTGCCCTAATGATCTTTATTATTTTAATTTGAATTACCCTGATAATGTAGCAATTTACAAGTTTTCTAAGTATATTCAAATGTTTAATGCTACTTAATACTCAAGTAAGGTGATCTGATACTTGCATTCGAAATGCCTTCAAAGGCACTGACAAAGTGGACCTTTTCAGAATAAACAATGAAACACAAAGCAGGAGATAAAAGTGGAACCTATGTGGAAGTCCATTAAAAACAGAGAACAGGAATCATGTCTTTACATAAAGGATTGTGGGGATATGAAACAGGATGCCCAGCTGTGTTTTTGACTTTGACTTCTCTGGTTGCTGATGCAGGTTGGTACTCTGGATATCACATCAGCTGGGTATTTTGAGATCACTTAGCTACTAGCTACTGAACAAGCTTCAGTAGACAGGACGATTGGCCTCCACTCGTTCAGAAAAATTTCTTATGTCCTAAAGAAGTTTAAAAAATCATCAAGGTTCATCTAACACGGACAATTATTCATCAGAATTGTTAGGTGTTGAAGGGAATAAGTGTAGACCAACACCTAAAAGACAGTATGTTCCAATATAAAATGAAGAACAATGTATTTCACGGACGTCCGTGACATTTGGTAAAAAAGGTATGGATTAAATTCAACGTTTAATTTTTGAAAATATTTTCATATTTTGGACCTAATTTACTGTACGCTTAAATTCTATTTAGTGACATGGGCGCACAGCTCCGATATACAGTACTGTACTGCAATATATTTCATTCTCTTAAAGCAGGTGGTGTCTCTTAAAGCAGGAGCTTACAACAGGTTTTCCAGCTGTACACTAGTTGAAAACATTATACTTATCTTGTTGCTGGTCCATGGGTGGCGGCTCTTAAAAATAGCCACCAATCTCCTTCACTTCACTTCTTTTAAATTTGAAACCTCGATAACTCTACAGGGAAAGCGGTCTAGAAGTTAAATTAGAATCAAATTAATGTCATCTATTTACTCCGCTGTGCAATCTCGAAAGGTATTTATTTCATTGAAATTAAAAGCATGTTCAAAACCAGACTGCAAGGAAAATGTTTTTTCTCACTGGTTTTGAGACGTAAAAGAAACCACGGGCATTGTGTTCCACATCTAAGCAAAAGCATTTCACAGGATAGGTGTGCGCAAGGACCTACCTTTTTGTAGCTGCACAACGGTACCTTGCACTTTCCCATAACCTAAACTTTTGATAATAATCAATGTTCCCGAACTATTTCCATGTCAAACCTTCGCAACAGATGTATTTTACCAACAGTGAGGTCTGGATTCTGTGATTTTGTTTGTGCTGAACATTTCATTTCACATCCTGTGCTGCCCCCTGGCGTTCCTGTGGGCTCTGACACCCATGGCTGATGAGGAGTCCTGCTGAAGACCTTCGGGACAGAGTGAGTTGCATCTACTCATGACCATGAACGTGTATGTCCACGCACTTTTGTATGAAATTGAAAATCTATCTGTTAAGTTTGATAACTAGAATAACCTTGTTTCCTTGTAAGGGTCATTGTTTACCGAGCCTGCAGGAATGCACACAGCTGTTTCTGCTATTGTGCATCATAAAACAGCTGAACATGACTAAACACACGCGCTTTTGATCCAGGAGTTTTTTACCAGTATATTTTGCGTTTGTTTAGTATGCAAAGATGGGATCTGGACCAGGGCATTTTCATTCTGTTGAAGAAATTGATGCCTCTGACAGACTTCTTCAGATTTTTCATGTTTCATACAAGTACTGTATGTAAGGTTGTTCACGGCTTTCTAAGAAGTCTTAATAGTTTTGATAAGATTTATAGTAATATTCACCCTTAACCATGTTGTGGTTCTTGTTTCCATTCCGAAATACCAGACCACTAAACCTGAAAATCCTATGGCTTTCAAGAGATGATTTCAGCCGGTTGAAGCTGAGCTTTTCCATAAAACAGCCATGAAAATGAAAAGAATGAGTAACCTTGACCGTCAACACTAACCTTTGCCCTAACTGCTCACAGTTAAATCACTTTCCCATGACGATGTCCAATTTCAAACATTGCAGCTATTGTTTAAAACCTTTTGATACAAGGCCCTTATCATAAATCTCTCGTCTGCCAAAATAGTGCTTATAATGTCCAACATTTTCCCTGAGGATTCATACTTCAGGACTGTGTCACAGAACGTTTTTACATGGAGAACATTAGCACTACCTTTTAACATCCGAGATTCCCCAGATGACACTTCTCTTTTAAAAGACACAGAAATCTAAAAATAAAATCATGTTTGCATGTTGAAGACTCCAGAAGTGCAAAAAGCCAAACAAGGTCAAGAAAAGGTTCTTTTTTGGTTTGCTTTGAAGTGCCACTAAAGCTGGGGCATCAAACCCCTCTCCGGGGATTCCTTGTGACTTCTGGTGTTTGTTCAAACCTGCGCAGTCAATTCACCAATTCAGCTAAATGTTTTCTAAATTAGACACATGTAGGAGTTTTGCTTAAGGTCTTTTACACTTGTTCACACAAGGTACCACTGCCTAAAAATCACCCAAGAGCCTGGTCTGAAATATTACTGTTATGACTCTAATTAAATAATTCGACTTGCTAAATAACATGGTAATGTAGGCAAAGCAAAACCCAGAAGACACTTGGTCCTCCAGGAACTGAGCTTGAGACCCCTGCTGTGAAGTAACAGATCCAGTCAGTGTCTAGAACACATACTGTAAGCTGGTTTTGAGATGTGAAAATTGAACTGTTTCCTTAAGACAAGGCATACCTAGATATTCAAGACAAGGCAGCAACAGTGTGCTCTGAAAATCCTGCATCATCGCATTCCTTGCTGGGGTCTTGCTGACGGATGCCTATTTATATCAAAGAAGCTGCCCCTTGCTTCATTGCAGCAGATCCTTCCTGAAGCGCATTTGAGTGTAGCTATCATTCCTCCATTTTGTTCAGCTGCTAAACATGGTCTTCCTGTCACCTAGTCTAGATCCTGACAAACAACACGGCCCACAGCAGGTGTCACATACTGCCTGCCTGTCAGCTTCCCTGTTTTTCTGTGGTCTCCCTCCGAAGTGTTATCTGCAGAACTGGCCTGGAAAATGTCACTGTGTCTAGGGATATCTCACTGAGGCCTAATAAAAAGTGTTCTTAGAATTCAGTCAGCCTTTTCTAACAGAGGCTGCTATTTTCGCTGGATATCCACCCAACAAACTGACTCTCAGGATATGTTTAACTACATATCACCGTAAATGTGCAGAAATCAAATTTGTCAGTGAATTGATTGCATTCAACCACCTACCAGTTTCAAACTCAATCACGAACAAGTGAAATGAACATCTAACATGGCTTATAACGAAGTGAAAAAAGCTGTGAATAATTTGATAGTTTAATAGCCAGCAAGTGAATTCACTGTATTAATGTGTTTGTTCATCTAGCAGTGGGACCGTATCAATTAAAAAGTGTTCTTGCACCTTAGGGATGTAGCCCCATTCAACACTCTTTGAGCAAGGTAATGCTAGTGTTGTGTGATAAAGGCCGGAATTAAATCACAATTGCAATTGTCCAACTGCCAAAATCTGCTTACGTCAGGGGCCTCCTGCTTTTATCTAATGAAATTCTGTCATTGGGTATGGAATTTATTTGTGATTGCTGATATCATTAACAATGGTATCTTTTAAAATAAAACCCCTATGTTCTATAACGATGTAGCACATTCCGAAGTTATAAATAAAAACATTAGCACATAGAGAGGTCCCACAACACTAATGTGAGACCTCTGTCGTTATTTAAAGCAATCTCAGCTAAGCTTTTCTAAAACAATCTTCAGATAAAGTACACAGTGATGCTCAAGCTCCAGGGCTTCACAGTTCAATCTAAAGATAATGCTTTAAGACCCAAGGCTTAACTCCACAAGACAGTGTCCAACAGCCACCTACTTGACCAGCGGTTCGGGATTTCCTGCAGCTCGGCACTCCAGTTGGACGCAGCTCCCTTCTGCCACTTCCTGGCTCCTGAGTTTCTGGGTGAAGTGTGGTGGACCAGGAGGGCAAGTGAGTGTGTTGCTGTCTTCTTGAGTGCTTCCACCTGGGGCCTCTGATGTCAGAGAGGGTAGGTTTTGCCCCTCTGGCACCTGCTGATGAAGATCTCTGCCCAGCGGCTCTGCCGATACGCAGGGTGGCAAACTGTGATCCTTAGGAGACAGGTACCCGCTGTCTGGTGATGAGGAGTCGTCGTCCGCACACCTCTCTGGCTTCGTAGAGCCCCTAAACATGGCTGACAGCTCCTCAATGAAAGAAGCCGCTCGACTGCAAAACTCATTCTTGGACCCCGCGTCACTGTGGTACAGCTCCTGGTGAACAAGTTTCGGTTTGTCCCTTTTGTATTCGGAAAGGATCGACTTTTTTTCTGGCGCAGAATCGTCGTTCGGCGCTTGAAGTTGGTTGTCCGTGTTTGTTTGCGTCTGGGGCCTCTGACTGCTGGTGTCCTTGTGTAAATCATAATTATCCAAAGCAGGACTTCTGGTCTGAGGAGAGTCCAGAAGTGTGTCCCGAGAAGGTTTTATATCCACAAAAGGAGGGGTTTTGGTCTCTGGGAGCGAGGCGTTTTCAGTCGTATTAAGAAAAGGGGTGTTAAAGAAATAGGAAAACTGCTGCTCGTGGCTTGGTTCTTGGGGGCTTTCAGCAGCAAATGCCTCTCGAGCAAGATCAAGGCTTTTATTGATCTCGTCCTGGTTGAGAAAAGCCGAAAGCACAGAGAAGTCTCCATCGGTGTCTCCCATCTCCGCTAAAGAATCAAAGTAATGTTCACTGTGTGAGGAGTCCTCCGACAGCACAGCACCGTCACTGACATCCTCCTGTTGCCTCCTCTCTGCAGAGTATGCCTCCTTTAACATCTGAGACAAAGGGACAGTGTGATCACCGTTCCCATCCTGCATCCTAGGACACAACGCAGACACATCAGACCACTTTACTTGATGGACGATGAAGACTTTGCTTTCCGGGGTGGTTTTACAGGTACTTTTACAATTGAAAAGGCTAATAGGTCGGACTGCATCATACATAGTAATGGTTTCCATTACAGTGTTTTAGGTTGTCTGAGGCAAAGCAAATTCAACAAAAAGAAGCAGAGAATTCTGCAAAGCGTACAGTATGTGATAAGAAATTGCTTTGGTAGATGAAACAACTAAACTTACTACTGTAATAAGCATAAAGGAAGCTTTTATGCTTAAATAAGAAATCTTCATAGTGACATTTCACTCTGCATGTACAGTATCAAAGGGTAGAAGTAGTGATTGTGAATGACAAAGCTAAGGTACAACAGACAACATAGTGGATTGCTAGTATTGATGTTGAGAACGTTGGTGCACTTACAGTATTTCAATACCCTTGGTACAATTCAGACTATCATGCACAGTGCCTCGCAAAAGTATCACCTTCCAGTGATGTCCCATTGTGTTTATTTACAAACGCATACATATTTTTTTAGAGTGAAGTGATTATTCTTAATCAAAACCTGAATGACCAAATGTCAGAAAAAAGACTCTAAAGAAAAACACAAAACCCAAATCGCACATCCCTTGAAAATAACGAATTCTGAAAGTTTACATCCGTGTAAATCATTTTGTACATTATCTATTTAAAATGAACCTTTTTTAGTAGAGTCTGAGTAAGAAACGATATTAAAACCTGATGACTAATAAATCCATTAACAAAATTTCAAATTCAAGCCAAACATGTTGTTAACATAAAAATAAACATAGCATAACATTAAATTTAATCTTTGTGTTGGACTGCACACAATTTTTTTTAACTTAAATGATTTCTTTCTTGTCCAATAAAAAGGATCTGCCATCCTACCTAGTTGATGACAGTGTGTAACTTCCTAATTCTCCTACCTGCTGTATTACTAAGATGTAACAAAAACACAAACACAACAAGCGTTGCTTTCACGCTTTGTAATGAAGTAAGGAAGTCTGGAAAGTTCCAATATTGAGAGGGCGAGTGTCTGAGCTTTACATTCTTCTTGTGCAGTGTCACATATACCAGCTGTTGTTATTTTTAAGACTAATTGCAGGCATGCAACACAGGCTTGTTTCATGGCCTTCCTGTTATGTACGATGTAATGTGCTGTTCAGAGAAAGTGTTAAATTATTGATGTGGAAACAGAAAAGAAGTTGTTCACTATTTTTTTCATAATACCTTTGTTCACCAAGCTGGCAGGGAACAATTTGTGTCAAAGATGAAGCGACAAAAGGTATTGAAATATTCATATACTTTTTGAAAAATTAAATATTTTCTATTTATTGTCCTTCACGTTAAGAAACGCGTTACCTGGCGTATGGCATACGACAGCAACCAAATTGTACTTAAAGAATTTAACTTTGACAGAATGTGTCACCATGCAGTGTTAAAGTATTATTAAAATTATTATTATTTCTAGTACTAATCATAATATAAGATATATTTATTGAAAATTGAAAACTTGAACTATTTCACTCCTGAATAATTTAGAATTAAATGTATGTAATTATAAACCTTAAAAAATGGATACCATGACATGTATCCATTTCTTGTAGAATCATACAGTACATTTATTGACTTACAGTACACTGTTTATACTGGCAACACTGTATAGCCAAGATATGAATACTGGTGATTTGCCACCACCTTATGGCCTTGATCAGTTGTGATAATTGATTTAAATGGTACTGGATAACTTTCCAAATGTAATGTATGAATGGAAGCACACTATGTATCTGAAGTTTCATTTTCTCTGCTGCAGTAAAAAAAAAAGCTCATTTTTCTATATTCCCAAAAGTAAAAAATGCTCCTAATATATCAGTCCACTTGGTGGTACTTGTGCTCATTTAACTGGTCTGTGCACTCTTAGCAATGAAACACAATACATTAAAATAAGTATGTTAATAGAGACAAGTGCTTTATTAACATATTATTTCTTCTATTCATTGCCAACAGTACCATGTATTTAGAACAAATCTATTGGATTTCAAACTTCTAATATACACAGAATATAATACAGAAATGTAATAGTTTTTCTAAACAGTACATTAAGCAAATGAAAATGATAATACGTTACCTTCCAGTTTGAAAGACTGTATTCAAAGTTAAGCAATTCCAGTGGAAGGGCTGGAAAGACACCACTCTCTATTAAATTTTGTGACTGCTACTAGTCAGGTCTATGACTGTTAGCAGTCCACAGCAAGCAGGGTGTTCTGTGTACCCTGCAAGTTACATCTGTCCTCTGCAACAGACTTCACTCTGGCATCTATATTTGGTAGCTGTGCTCATGTTTCATCTGAGTGCTTGTATCAGGAATTTAGATAGGAGAGACATGAGGGGAAAGGACAAAGTGAAGGGCCTTAAGGCATTTTAGACTCGGACCCTGAAATGCAATTAGATTAAGAACCTCAGATGCCATTTATTGAACAGTTGAACAAAGCTGATGTACAGATGCTTCATTACAGCTAGTCCTAATTACCCCCCTCTTTCATGTATCAAGAAAGCACGACAGGAATGTTATGAATTAATTAGCTGTGTATTTGTAAGGCTTTTTTTAAACAGAAGCCACAGAGGCTTTTATCTAAAGTTCCCAAAACAGATAGTATTTTACTTACTAAGATATGACTACTGGTGACAAATTGCCTTCAGACCCTGTTTCCTAGCAATAATTTACAACATGTATTATTTCCATATTATTCAATGGTAAAAATCCTGGCATTCCCCCCAAATTGAATGTATGCACTGTATGTTTTGTAATTAAAAACCAAAAGCACAGTATTCCCAACAGTGCTAAATTCCTATTATATTGATTATCTCTTTCCTTGATAGCACCTTTCTCATGGAACTGGTCTGGACACTCTTCGTAAAGACACAAAAAATTAAAATAAAATAAATAAAGTATTATTTAAATATAAAAAATTAACGCAAGATCTACAGGTGCCAATTACAATGTTTGAAACTAGTGACACACTGTAGGAGTTCTTTACCGATGCCAATTCTTTATTGATAAATATTAAAATAGATGAACACAATAGGACAAACGAATAGAGACAAGAGCAGGACTGTGAGTTATGGAAGCTTCTGCTTGTGAACTGGCACAAAGGTAGCAATTACAAGAAGGCTGCCCACCTAGGCAGGGCAAGAGTGTTTTTTGGCAGGGGTAATTCTGACTGAGAGGTCCTCTTCCAGATCTACTCTGCTCGCTGCTCATGGGAACCAGAATAGAAAAGGTGCCTGTGACAGGCCAGCCTAAGAACAGACTGCAAGAACAGCTGACCTGCCACTGGAGGTTGTGAAGAAGATATAACCAGTAGCGTGTTTGGTATACAAGTGGTGTGCATGGTACTGATGGGGGTTGGCTGACAAGCCTGTGAATAATCTGGAAAACGAGGATGAACTCGGAAATAAAGCTTCTCAGGCCTTCATGAGTCTAGTCAGTGTGCGCTTTTGCGTGTTCAGATCCATAGGACACCTCTAACCAAGAGCGGGGTCTGTCTCACCTTTTATTGACTGGATAACTGCATCGAGTGGGATCACCTTTCCAAAACTCAAATACAACAGTCATAATATCAGTTTTGATTTCCGGGAACATTACCACCCTTGTGGGCAAGCCTAATTATGACCTTGTCATATTCTATACACTGTAGAGGCTTCAGGCAATGTGACATTGAAACGCTGTCCTGAGGTGTATTTGTCAGGACAGGTATTATAGCATGGAGGGTGAGGTTTGTAGACCACTGAGGAGGGCTTGCCTTTCCAAAGCTCTGGGCATCAGCTCCTGGTACGATCTGGAATAAAGAAAGATGTTCTCTTTGGGTGGTTTACCTCTATGGAGATACAGTATTAATGTGGCCTATCTCTGCTCCAAACTCTGAGGCAGAACTTCTCTCTCAGGGCCAGGCAGGTTGTGTTGAATGGCACCTTCACCCTTGTGTTGGAAGACCATTTTTGGGAATTCTGGGCATTTCATGGTGGTTCAGTCTCTTTATGGCCACGTTTATACTTGTATCCTTCAAGTCAGCCTTCCTTCAGGACATCATTTCTACCTCTTGGCTGTTGAAGCTCTACACAGTCTTCATCCTCTTTAAGAATTTCTCCCAAAGATCCCATCTTAAATGCGACCTCAAGCATTTTATTAGGCTTAATACTTTTGTTTTAAATGGCGACATTTACTTTAGTACTGCTGACTTGTGCTGCAGCAGACATCAGGAGAAGCAATCATGCAGTTCAGAGGGAAAACCGCCACACAATAGATGAGAGAGAAAAAGATTTGAGCTGCCAGATGTCCCCCAGACAAATTATGGATTGTGCTGAACTATGACACTGTCACCTAGTGAGCTTCCCTGTCACAAGCCTTTGATCTGCCCTTAACCTTTATAATGTACAAACGCAGCGTTCTCCTCCAACCTCCAGCACATATAGCCAATGCCCCAGTTCTGTTCTGTGGTTAAAGTGGGATCCCAAAAATGAAAACCTCTTTTTCACTTGGACAAAGTCTAAAACGTCACACTTGAATTTCCCCTTCATTCTGTACACCCATGGCTGTGCAGCATCATATCATGGTGTACTGTAACACCCACAGTAAATACTGTATCTGACAGGCATAAAATGCCACAACAAAATAAAATGAAGAAGAGGACACAATATACTGATGCAGCCACTCAGAACATGCAAGGCTTTATGAGCCTTCTACCAGCTATATAAATATATAAATGAATATCGTTAATGACCCTATTAACAATAGGAACCTTGATTATCAGAACTTATTTTTATTTTGAGCTACCACAATTTGCTTTAGTTGCATGATTCCATATTAATATTTGATATTAGGTTTTTTAAGCAAATTAATATGACGTTTTTACCAAAATAATGACAGCAGGTATTCATAGAAAAAGTCAAAACATTATAGTAGATAAAACAAGCAAGATAGAATAAGCATGTCAAAGTGACCGAGTTAAAGACTTTGATGTAGAAACTGTTTATGAAGAAGGTGGAATACAGCTGCCAGCTGCTGTATATACAGTTTGTGTAATATATATTTATAAATTGATATTGATTGTGACGTTTAGAGATGACATATTTCTATTATGCTTATTTTCAGATAACAAAATGTCCCTTTAGTTACATAATTCCATTTTAATATTAGATATTAAGTGGACTAAGTAGGGAAACAGATTAAACGAAGCAATCGTTTCGCTAACATCTAACGCACCACCTATCGATTGTCTTGGGCCAGCGACACATAGTCGAAGTGCAACGCACCTTGCGGCAACACATTCAACGTGGTATTGCGTATTACCGCGCGATCTGAGTGGCTGCATCTGTAGTTCTAATAGAATCTAATGCGCTCATGCGGACTCGGATTAACAAATGCAGTGGGGTTGCTCTATTCTAGCCCTGTGCAATATTATTATAGCACCACCTTGGGGATCCAAATTGTCGACCCAAGTTACACTTCCTCCTCCAGCCTATGGTTTCTCCTCATCATCATCCACATCAGCCAGTCCAGCAAGGGCATGGAGATCCTACCACGGCCATGTACTGTATACTACCATTTACACAGACCGAAACAAGTAGTGTAGACCCATTCAACCACTTAACAGCCAGCATCAGTTTCAAAAATTGCTCTTTATCCAAAACGCTGGGCAATTCTTAACATTCCCTGCCCACAACGCAACTGATAGCACCGTTAATAAACACACAAAGTGGATATTGTTAATATTTAAAATCTTGCACTGTTAAAATCGGTAGCCCTTTCGAAACGATTTACAAGAAAGTGTGTTAACTATCGCTTCATAGTGAGGCCTTGTCTTTAACAGTGTTTGAATAGATGGAATGTATCAAACGCAATTCTCTTAATAAATTAGTAACGCCGGTGGACGTAGGTTGCCAGTACTTATGTCCGCATTTACACAGATACATGTCTCGGTGGGCTCTCGCAAAACTGATGGAGCAATGAGAATCTTACATCCAGCAGCGCCCAACGCCGCCATCGCTCGGCTACCAGGGGCGCTGCAGCCCGGAGCAGAGTTCACGGTGACGTCACCCCCAACAAGGGCTGCCTGCCGACGTGGCGGAGACGAGGGAGGGGAGGAAGGAGAGTGGACCAGCCGGCTGACAGCGCGACGGGTGAGATACTGAACTATTTCAAAATTAATGCTTGCGTTTTAATCGCGTTGAAAACAGGTGCCACGAATTCTGGGCACTTGAAAAAGGCTACGTTATTAAAAACGAGTCATTAAACATACAATGACTGCGTAGCTGATGACTAAAGTCTTGTGGGGGAAAAAAAGGGTTTTCTTTTCTCTAAAGTTAATTGTGCAGATTTTCTCCAATAAGCTGGTAAAGGTACAATAAAGTATCAGTACAAATTGTCATAAACGTTTGAGAGAGTTTTAGTGCAAATTATATATTTTACATAAATAACAGCTAAAAAACAGCTCTTTCCCTGTAAAATTCACAGCATTCAAGCATTATTAATGTGAGCAATTAAGATAAATGAAGGCTATCGGTTTTTATTTCTTTTTTCTTCTAATGCATTCGTTATACAAACTTCTCCCTTTATAAATTCAGAATACTAATGTACTTTTTAAAGTTTACCATCTACAGTACTGGCGTTTGAAACGAAACAGCCACACGATGTCACTCTTTAGGCGTGTGTAAAACTGAATCGACTTGAAAGGGCTTTTGTGTTGGACTTTTTACTTCATTGCTTAAGTGAGTCGTAGAAAACAAAGTTATCATTGTGAACTCCTCCCGTACTCTGAAAACGTCAAGAAAACATCAAGATCTGTAATTTAGTGGGCTTAGAGCACATAGAAATCGATCCTTTTTTTAATAAATAAACTTTTTTTACAGTATGTAATGAAAACTACATTGACATGTTTGCAAGTGCATTTGGGGACTTTTCTTGGCGTATGAAATTCTCCTCTTTCATCTTTTTGTCAGATGTGGTTTCATCCTCATTCGTGAATCATTATTCCGCCTACTCTGTGACAGAAAAAGATATGGCAAAATGTGACATTCTGACAACTGCATATGACTTTTTGCGTACTGTTGCCTTTTTGTTTTCCTCACCCCCTTGCTATCTTAAAAGCACCTCATTTGTGGCACGCAAAAGTCTGTGACAGACAATTCGTAACAAGAGATGTAACAGCCTTTGGCAAAAAAGATCGGTGAGGCTTGTCCATTGATCTATTGTCTTGCCATATGTGGAGCTGTTTAATGATGAGAAATGCAGCACAGATGCATTATAACTGATCTTAACTTGTTATTTATTACATTTTTGTATTCAATTTGTGCAGTTTCCAGTGTCAGTCATTGAAATAGCTAATGGCCGGCTCTTAACCATTGTTCAGTGTCATAAAGATCAATTTAGGTTGCAGTGTTGGTGAATGTGGGCCGCAGCAGGGTCCAGACTGGGTCTGTTCTGATGTCCCTGTGTTCCAACCACAGAAGCACAATGTCACAGGGAGGGGTGGGTGGCAGCAACGCTGCTGAACTTGGACAGCCTCTCCTGGATCCTCACACGGACGCCGCGTCCTGTCCGAAAGCCACCGACTCGCCGGAAGAGTCTTCGGGACGGCCGACGGAGGCTCCGGGACACACAGAGAGTGAGAGGCCAGACCGCCAGGCCAGTGCGGGAGGCGCTGGGAGGGAGGGGCCCAGCAGTGGCGTTGCCGAGCCCCCAGTGGAGGAGGGAGTGCAGACCTCAGAGTGCGCTGCCGGAGACGGT
Source organism: Lepisosteus platostomus (assembly GCF_059453375.1). NCBI lineage: Eukaryota > Metazoa > Chordata > Actinopteri > Semionotiformes > Lepisosteidae > Lepisosteus > Lepisosteus platostomus. The sequence continues at coordinate 10,383,137 of NC_142611.1, forward strand.
GTCCCGAGCTCAGCTCTGATGGGGGAGGAAGGAGATGGCGGCCAGCCCTCAGAGTGTCACGAGTCAGTGAGTCTGGAGCCGGACACGGCCGGAGACCACGCGGGACCTGAGGGGGACAGTGAGCAGGTAGTGTTGTCTTTGCCGCGTCGCACACTCGGGGGCTGAAATCCACAAATGAGCTTTTCGCTTTCTTCCCAGCACTTGCTGTCACAGATTTTGGTCCGTGAATTAGGGAAGACGGCTGTGTGGAGACCTAGGCCTCTTAGCCGGAACAGTTAAGAAGGATACACAATGTTACGTTGTCCAAAAGTAGTCCAACACTATCAATGGCATGAAAAGAGCTTATCAATGAAAAGAAATGAATGCATTCCATTACAGTGCTAAGTGACCTACTGTGGGCGGAGCGGTGGCTCTGTGGCTAAGGATCTGCGCCTGTGACTGGAAGGTTGCCGGTTCATATCCCGCGGCCGGCAGAGGAATCCTACTCCGTTGAGCCCCTGAGCAAGGCCCTTAACCCCAACTGCTCCAGGGGCGCCGTACAATGGCTGACCCTGCGCTCTGACCCCAAGCTTCTCTCCCTGTCTGTGTGTCTGTGTCTCCATGGAGTAAAGCTGGGGTATGCGAAAAGACACATTCCTAATGCAAGAAATTGTATAGGGCTAATAAAGAAACATTACATTACATTATTACACAGGAAGTCTGTTTTTATTTGTTTGAAAGATTTAACATGACATTTTATCCGCTAGATCAGAATATCCAAACTATCCATGTTTTTGTGATGCCAACTGCCAATTGCTGAGAAGAACCAATGGACAGGAAAGAAATTGGTAGCGTCAGTTCTGTTGTTTTCACTTCTGCATCATTAGTAACTTTGAGTTACAGAACGGGCAAGAAAACGATCATTGTTATTTCATAGCTGGTCAGGATACCGAATATGTCGATTATCTACTGTTATTTCCCAGGAGTCTTCCAGACAGCTAGCTCATTCTTCAGAATCTGACAAATGCGACCTCTTGCCCAAAATTCCTGCACCTCATTCCCAGTCATTGTGGGATTCCCTGTGACTTGCTCTCATCAGAATTTAGCATAAATCTTTCATAATGTGAAACTCTTAACACCCCTCGAATGTCGCACGCCTGTGTCTCTTCATGGTTTGATACAAGCACTGGCGGCTGTCCGTACAACACTCGAGCTTTCGTGCTTTAACGCTGGGCCTGAAAGCCTGCTCTGGGATAGCGCAGCAGAGGTGATCTCTCCTGCTTCGTTCACACAGGAGTCCTCCTCCCCCGGGACGGCCAAGAGTTGGGGCGGCTGGGGATCGTGGGGGAAGTCTCTCTTGACCAGCGCCACCTCTACCGTGGGTAAGTCTGCCAACAGGTCTGCCATTCAGAATCACAGAAGTGAAAACCGGCAGTTCAAAGGGTCACTTAGGGAGGGAAGGGAGCTTAGCATGGAGTTAGAATCTGTGCATGGGCTTAAGCACCTTATATTGTTAGAGTTAGATCAAGTAGGGAGCTGCCTCAGCATGCGTAGGCTGCAAAGGAACAAGTAAAGGTTTATTCCTTGCCGAAAAGAGAAGAAAAGACACACAACATTTCCACAGCCCGAATGGTGTGTTTCTTTACTTCTCTTTTCAGCACGGAATAAACCTTAACTTGTACCATTACATTGTTAGAGTATATCATGATGTCTGTAGTGTTAAGCGGATTTGTAGCGCACGCTTCCTCCCAGAAGTCTTGCTGGTTCAGTATTGATTAAAGGTCAATGATACGCAATAGATTGTTTATCGGGCAGCACACGCCCTCAAGAGCTGTACAGCTCACCTTGGATGAAGGCACACATTTCACATGCAGTATGAGACGGTTTCCTCGGCTGCACTGTAGCGTATTGTTAAAGAAGAGATGTCTGTATGTTATTGGACTGGAGGTTGTCGGACTGAAGGCGTGCGAGGAATGTTGCCTTCAATGACTGTTCTCTCCGTGGCTGAGATGTTTGGAATAGTCATGTGCAATTTCCAAACATTTTAGCCATCCATCTGCTTTCCAACCACTTCATCCAGTCCAGGGTTGTGGGGGAGCCAGACCCTAACCCAGCAAGCAACGGGAGCAAGGCAGGATACCACGCAGGACACACATACACACTCGATCCCTGGCCGTTTTTCCCAGTGGCCAGTAAACATCCCAGTACTGTATGTCTTTGGACTGTGGGAGCACACTGGAGCACCTGGTGAAAACCCACACCAGAATCCAGGAATCGAACCCAGGGCCCTAGTGCTGAGGCAGCATTGCTAGCCACTGTGCCACTGCCCTGCCAAACCTTTTAATGACACTGAAAAGATGAAGACTTTTGACAGTCAGTCGTAGTTTGTACACAGAAGGCAGAGACAAACATTTTTAAAAAATTCAAATTTGAAACTTTCAAACTCGCAAAATTATACACTGTATACTTGTATGTAAAAAAGCCCAATGTCGGAAAATATGTACATGTCACAGTAAAAGGTTTTTTCGTGATATTGGAAACTTCAAAGGCTGGAGGGAATTGGTTGATGTTTGAAGGCGCTCAGTGGGTGAGGAATATTTTTATTGAGAGGCAGCACCTTCACAGCAGGGCTTTTATTTTTAGACTGTTTTTTATACCTTTTCTTGTGTTTTAGAAAGGATTTCCAGAAATGTATTCTAATTTGTAAAGGGTACATTTTTATTACATACTGTACACTGTATGATATTCTGTTGTTCAGTTAATAATCTTCTAGATCATTCTTCTTCCTGTTCTCTTGTTTTCTTCTCCTTTTTGAATATTCTCCTGACACATTTCAGTAAGTAAAACTGGATAGAGCAACACATCAATTTCAAAACCTCTTGTTTTTCTTTCTCTCCAATGGAAGTAATTTACATAGAGTCAGGCCATACAGTACATTTAGGTTCATTACAAGTAGCTCATAAACTAACCTCAGCTACGAGCAAAATTTCAGACTGGCTTTCAAATTCATGCCTTTCATTAAATGTAAGTAAGACAGTCTGTAATTCTCTATCAAAAAGAAGAAGGCACATCATCCTAATACTGTTGTAAATGATGAGCATTTTAAAGTTGTCTCATTTTAAATTTCTTGGGATTATTGATTCAAATCTTACATTCAAGAACAGTGTGAAAAAGGTTGTAAATATGGTTAGATACAATCTCACAAATTTCAGATTTTCTTTGCAAATAACTAACTATAGATGCAGCTAATATATACAGTATATACAGTACATTCAGTGAACTTATCACATTTTTCTTCTATAACAAGCTGGTCCCAAGCAGGAAAAAAACCCAGATACATTGTACGAGAAAATACCGAAAGTTCTGGACAAGAAACCAACACACTATTATCACTGCAACATAATTAAGAAGTGTAACCTACTATCCTGTGAAAATTTCATGTACTTTGCAGGTGTCTGTCTGTTTGATAGAATCATAAATAATCTTCTAGTTTCCCTCCTTTAAAAGGTTTTCTATCAGCCTGATGTGACAATATTAGAAACACAAGAGCCTTTACTAGAGGTGATTGTTCGTTGCAGTACAGAGCTACTAAATTTGGAGAATCAGCATTTACAGTTAGAGCATCCAGCTTCTGGAATACAGTTCTAGCATTAGACAACCATCTAATTACATTACATTTAAAACTGAAGTGAAATATTGGCTTAAAGTAAATCAATCTTGTAATAATTAATCTTCTGATGTCTCTTAATAACTAACATGCTGTCCATCTTGTCAGATGTGAAACTTTAGATATATCTATTAATTTAACATGCTGTTATTTTGTGCACTTTACTATTTGTAATATCTACTGTACATTACCATATGATGCTGTGTGTCTTAATTTTTGTGTTTTTATATGTCTATGTTTTGTATCTTGGATGTTGTGTCCTGACCAAGGGCTTCAGATGTAAATGAGCTTTTTAGCTAGCTCTGGTGCAGCTCAAGAGCTGTGCCCTGTCCCTGTTTAATAAGCCTAACTAGACAGTCTGTTTACCCAAAAGTAACCTTTGTGAATGTAGCAGTAAGAGTTAACAGAAGGTAACATTATTGCTCCTATTTGCTCCTTTGCTGTGGTTCAGATACTATGAAGCATTCATACTGTATGTATCTAGACACACGCATGCACATGCATGCTATCACTGTAAAGATTCTCCTGTACTGTTCAGGCCAAGGACTCAGTGCTGTGAAGGAAAAGGCAGGAGTCACTTTAAGAATACACAGGACGTCTGGGTCAGAGGAGCCCAAGGATGCAGGGTCTCCCGTTGAAGAAGCCACAGGTATTCCCGAAAGCTGTCTACAGCAGCGTATTGCCCCCAGACCGCACGGGCGAATACGCATAGAATAAAAATAGAAAAACACTTTCAAACGCAGCTCAAAGCAACTGCAAATGGAGGATAAAAAAGTGCCTCTTTTGAGCTAGTCCGTTTTCTATCAAAACAAAATATTAACTGTACAGCAGGGGCGTAGCCACGGGTGGGCCTGGGCGGCTGATTGATACCAGGCCTACCCAATCAGTCCAAAGTAATTTAAGATGTTTTTCCCCTTGTTTGCGTTATGTGTTTTTAATGTTACGTGTTAGATTTTTTTCATCATGTGTGATTTGCTATTGGCTCGCTGTATCTTTTGTGACCAATAAGAAAATTATGTAAATGCAGTGGGGAGGTGCATGCGTAGCCGTAGCCTAATGGGCTATCGTTGTTGTCAGACGCTCTTGGAGTTATCTAGCGCCAGGTTTTTTGGTTTATTAGCCAACATGGCAAAAAAAATGCATTTATCTACATTTTTCAAAAAGCCGCCGGTAGATAATCAGACCAGGCCCGAAACAAATAAGACACATGAGATGCTACAGGCATCTTGGGTTTTAAGGAGTACAGCCTGGCTTCCCGAATACAAGTGTTTCTGAAACGCAAGGGACAGTGCACGCGTTTGCTTGTAGCAGCTCGATACATGCTCGACCTGTAGGAGTTGAGCACGAAGAGGTTCTGAAATTTCTCCTATAAACAAATTACAAGCTTTGGAATGCATGAATAACATTAAGATAACATTGACGGATAGATGCGAGTGTGCATTTTACAGATAACATTGCAGATCGACTCCAAATGCCCTGCAGAATTTTTATGTGAGCGACGTTTACAGAGCTAAAATACATCCAAAGTGTGTATTTGACGCTTTTATTAGCAGACCATTCTTGCAATTAAAGGTACGATTAATTGGTTAGCACTGTAATGCGACTATAACAATTCAGTGTTATATTCAGGTACTGTATGTATATCCTGTATTTGTTCTTCTGGTGACACTGTTCAAAAGTAAGGAATATACGCCGTGTTGAAGAAGAGTCACGATCACTTCACCTTTAAAGAGAAATGTTTGGATAAAGAGAAATAATGTCATTATCTTTGTTTTTATTATCGATCAATTTTCTGACCACCTTTTCCACTATAATTATGTTCTTGGTTATCTGTTCTGTTGACGATAGAGGTTTGCGAATGGCCGACAGACTCTTCTCCCTCTTCCCTGTCCTCTGGCTCACGTGGGGTTCTGTCCACCATCACCAATGCTGTTCAGAACACAGTAAGTCAGAGCAAACTTACTGTGGATTCCTATGGTTTCACCTAGGGGCGGGCGGTATAACCAGTATAGACTGTTGACCGGTAGAAATACAGTATGTGCCGCGATATGGATTTGGCTATACCATTTATACCAGTTGAGAATGGATTTTGATGTTAACATAAATTGCGCCGCCAGCATCGTCGCAAAACAATTCTGAAAATGTTCATCTTGCTGATATTTTTGGAAATCTGAGAGGTTCAGAATTATTGATCTTCGGTGGTTCAGACCCTTTCCAGTCCAGCTTTCCAGTCCCGCACAGAGCCACTTCCTTGATTTTTCTGGACTAGTCAGCTGATTATCGAAACAGAAGTTATCTGTTGTGCAGTGCAGCAAAGAAATTGATGCAAAAGGTTTTTATTTTACATTGACTGCTTTGCCTCATCACATATACTTGGTACAGAAGGTTCATTAAAAAAATCAATTGTAATCGCTAAGAATCTCACCTCTTCAGCTGGCATACAAGCACACAAGGGATCCTGTTGTCAGGACCTCGGTTTAATGTCCCGTTTAAAAGATCACAGCTGCAACTGCAGTCTCCACGGTTTTCATACTGGGGCTTGGGGATTTGGAGATTTGGAGGCCCACAGAGTTCAAAGTGCCAGGCTTTGATCCACAAACACCTCTCACAGCAGCAACCTCGATCTGCAATGTCAATTCTGAGAAGTTCATTAACATTAGTACTTGGTAGTATTTCAGCTCCAGTAGCTGGAGATCAAATGAATCAAGTGTTCAGCTTTTCCACACAGGCAACAGGTTGACTTAGGAGTTGCAAAAGCAGTCATGTTCCTCTGAGCTGATATCGATGAAACGAAGACTGGAGCACTGCCCCAGTGGTAGAACCTGCATTTGGAGAGGGAATTCTGCATTCTCCAGTTTTTGAATATTGTATTTTGAAGAATGAAGTCAGTGTTCTTAATTGTGAGAGCTGTTTGTTTTTTTCTTGCAGGGTAAGTCGGTCATAACTGGGGGTCTGGATGCGCTGGAATTTATTGGTAGGAAGACAATGAATGTCCTTGCAGAGAGTGACCCTGGCTTTAAGAAGACCAAAATATTAATGCAGAGGACTGTTTCTCTCTCACAGGTATATTATGGTTGCATAACAACACATGCATAAGTTGCTCATATGGTATGTTGCAATTAGACGAAGAAGAAATGACTATCACAGTAAGAAGTGTTTAGATTGACAAATTACCTTAATAGCTATCTGCATTTTGTTATTTGAAAAATTATTTTCTTATTATTTTCACAATGTTGACAGTGGTTAGGGTTCTGGACTCCAAACGGAAGGGTTGTGGGTTCAAATCCCTTTCAAGAGAATACTGTTGTCCCCCGGATCATGGTACTTCCCTCAAGTTGTTCCACTAAAATATCCAGCTACGTAAAACTAGGTCACTCTGGGGGGGAAAAGCATCAGCTTAGTAAATAGGTAGATAAGCCCAAGTGGTACAGAAGCTAAACAGCAAGGTCACAAGTGACTGAAATTCCCTGAACAGCCATAAGCCAGTGGCATCCAACGGTCTTCTTCCATTTGATGGTGCAGGTGTGAAGCAGGCAGGACTGTGAGTCTCGGTTTGCCCTGTTTGTCTAGATGCTGCGGGAAGCTAAAGAGAAAGAGAGGCAGAGGATGAGCAGCCAACTGGTGACTGAGCCCACAGCCCACTACGGAATTCTGTTTGACGACTTCCAGGGACTGTCGCATCTGGAGGCGCTGGAGATCCTCTCCAACGAAAGTGAGGCAAAGGCAAGTGCTCTGTGCGGAGATGTTGTTATAAAATGTGAGAGGCTTCAAAAGGTCGTTGGTGGCATAACATTCTCATGTGCTAAAGCAGTGTACAAACTGAGCATTCACCTGCCTTTATGTAAAAATATATATACACTTGTGTTCTCTTTTGAATTTACTGCCATTCTGGTTCAGAAGACGATGAATCAATTCCCAATGAGATATTCCGTCAATGTTTTTCTTGTCAACCTAACAAGTTGTTAACCACATTGCTTACTCTCCACATTTATGCCCATGTCACGACCATTGGAGTGTGTGTCCTCACCTATAGTTTTACCATTGCTTTGCTACCCATGTCAAATATAGGACTGAAGATAGCAAACGTCAATCAAATGCAAACTCCAATCAGTATGATTTTGTTTTCTGTCTGCATTACTATTTGTTGTGAAAATTGTATAACCGGAAAGATTTATATATCGATAATGTAAATACTTAAATCTTCCACTCCATTGGCACCCCTTAAATGTGAGGGCCTCAGTGTAATTGTACCACCGATGTCTCCACTACTGGGAACAAACCTCGTCTTGCATCTTCTGTTGCGCTGGGATCTGTACGTAATCCTTCTTGTTTTCTCTGAACCTCCGTTTGCAGGTTCAGGCAATCTTAATGTCCTTAGAGGAAGACGAGTTGGACTCTTTAAAGAAGGATCTGATTGCTATTAAGGACATCTTCTTGGAGAAGGACTTTGATAACGAAGAGGAAGAAGAAAAGGGTAAGTGTTATTTGCCCTGAATCTTGTTGTGGAATTGTATTTGTTTCTTTCAAAACTGCACGTGGAGCGGGTTTCATGAGGTTCAAGGGGGGAGCTCCCTCAGTGTCTGTTGGCTGCGAAGGAACATGTGAAGTTCAGGGCTGCACAGGAAAGTAGGAAAAAACTCTGGCTGCTGAGTTATCTTCAGGAGTGAGGTGCTCACACCCAAAAATAGAAGGAAGGAACACAATGTTTGTCTTTCTGCTTTGCAGTGCGGATTTTACTTGTTTCCCTTTGTGATGTTTGATGAATACTGTGCATTGGCTTATATTATCACAATGTAGTCCGTAAGGAATTCTCCAGCTTGGTTTTCATATTTGTACAGGGAATGAGACCATCAGCTGATTATTACAGTTCTCCCGAGCTGAGCACTGCTGTCTGACAGTGCACAGCCTCCATTTCATGTCCTTTTTTGTATTTCTTAAAACGAATATTAGTACAAAATCATTAATATGGTGCCTCTTAGTCTTTTACCCAGGTATGGTTTTTCCTGGGAAAAACTAAGGTTGCTGCTGAAAGAGGTGTTAGTGGGGCCAGCAGGGGGCGCTCACCCTGCGGCTCATGTGGGTCCTAATGCCCCAGTGTAGTGACGGGGACACTATACTGTAAACGGGCGCCGTCCTTTGGATGAGACGTAAAACCGAGGTCCTGACTCTCTGTGGTCATTAAAAATCCCAGGGTGTGTCTCGAAAAGAGTAGGGGTGTAACCCCGGCGTCCTGGCCAAATTTCCCATCAGCCTTTATCAATCATGGCCTCCTAACAATCCCCCTCTATAAATTGGCTTCATTACTCTGCTCTCCTCCCCACTGATCGCTGATGTGTGGTGAGCGTTCTGGCGCACTATGGCTGCCGTCGCATCATCCATGTGGATGCTGCACATTGGTGGTGGTGGAGGGGAGTCCCCATTACCTGTAAAGCACTTTGAGTGGAGTGTCCAGAAAAGCGCTATATAAGTGTAAGCTATTATTATTATTATTATTATTATTATTATTTTATCTGCAGTCAGTTCCCTTTTATTTTCTTATCTTAAGATTTCAGGTTGAAGTATTTCCTTGCGAAACATCTATTACTGCACTGTTGTGCTATGTAAGGGAATCTTTTTACATGGTGTAAATGGTTTTAGCTGGGACGGGTGTGGATTAATTATTTTTCAATGTGTGTTTTTCATGCCTACAGGTGGCGCAGGAGAAGAGTTTGTCAGTGTTCTCACTGAGCTGCTCTTTGAGTTACATGTTGCTGCCACTCCTGATAAACTCAACAAGGTAAAGTCAGAGAGTATAGTTTGCGCCATCAATCAGATAATATCAGGATTTCATTGCAGTGTTACTATTATACTTGTCACAGAATATGGGGTAGACTTACAGGAATAATAAATACAGGAATCATATGTGGCTTACACTGTGTGTAACTATATTATACTGTATGCGGTGCTTCAGATACAGATAAAAAACTATTAACTGAACATCAAAAGAAATATCATTGTGTTCCTGTCACAAATTTTGGAGTTTTGTCATTGCTGTGATTGATTGCTAATTACTCACAGCACTTGAGTTATTTTGTTGCATAAGCATTAAATGACTTTGTTAGTGAGTTGATTAAACACAGGTGATGAGTAATTTAACCTGTAGATTGTCAAGCTTGGGAAAGTGAAAACTAAGTATAATAAATATATGAAAAGGCTCCCCTTATCAAGAGATGCCTTGGTGCCATTTATGTATTGAGAAATCAGACAGGATCCCCCAAGGCAGCATCTGCAACCTTGTGCAAAGCACGTGTTTCAGATATACAGCTTTTATTGCTTCCATCAGTGGTCTGTTAGCCTGTGTCTTTCAATGTAGGCTTTGTGTTGATCAGCCCAGTTGATGACAATATTTGATCAACATAATGAATTTACCATTGTCATGTCTGTTCAATAAAATATTAGTCAATCCATTACAAAAAACGTATGAGCATTTTCCTGATAATAACTTCGTGAATTCATTGAATTTTTAAGTGAGACGTTTCTTTTGATGCTCAACATTGATAGCCAAACCCTGCTTCAGTCTTATTAAGGCAAGTGCTTGTCATAAAAGTGACAGTACGTATCCATGAATGTCCTCTGGTATTACTTCAAGGCACAAAAAAGAGCTCATGACTGGATAAAAGAAGTAGAACCTTCCAAAGACGAACCTTCTGTGACGGAAGAAGAAGAAAGAAAAGATATTGGGACTGAAGAACAGGGAGAAGACGACCATCCGGAGGACAGCAGTGTGAAGTCAGTGGAGGTGAGGATATATTTCAAAGTAGAGATTCACCCAGAGCACGGTGAGTTGGCAGGTAAGATCAAATAAAAAGGTTGTGCAGTATAGTTTGCACCATCATGCTACATCTGTTACATTTTTAAAGATTAAAGCTATACAATAAAGTTCCTCCAGAATCACAGAAAGGAAGCATACTGTACAGTAAAAGCCATAGTAGTGTCAGCATATGATGAGACATCAGCAAGCCTCAAGTGATTTATGAGTTTGAGAACAAGCCGAATGGGATTGTGGATGAGGCTGCCAAAGAACCTAGTCTGGACACTGAAGATTTTAAAGGGGAACTGCAGTCCCAGTTTCTCAGACCGGTTATTAAATCTCAGTAACAAAATAAATTAATTGATGTTGTAGAATAATTTTACAAATTCCGAATTCAAATTCGCAAACTCTTATTTGAGTTCCCACAAAACTGCAATGTGGTGCAGCCCTTCCTGCTCACTAGTCCCTGTGATTAATGTAATGCGATAATTCGAGCAAATAAGTACAGGTTCTGCAGTAGTCATTTCACTGCAGAAATGTTCCAATGTGATCTGCATGCAGAGTTAACAAGTAAGCAGTTTTGTTGGCAAAACCATCTCGAAATCGAGAGCAATATTTCTGTTGGATTAAAAGAGGTGTATTCACAATCCTGCTTGTTTACAGTGTAATATGGCTACATCATGTCACAGGACGTTTTGATGCCTCATTCTCAATTGCACCTACCTGGAAATTCTGTCTATTTTGTGGTGTGAATTGCAGGTTTTGCAAGTTATTGTGTACATTTTCCTTTTGTTGTGGTTTGAAATGCCCTCATAAAAATAGCATTGTCAACCCCGTCACCTTGTCCCTGTGCTGCAGGATATCTACACGTCTTCAGTTAAGAGCCTGGCAGAGGTGACAGCCCGCAGTATCGAGCAGCTCCACAAGGTTGCAGAACTGATTCTCCATGGACAAGAGGTGGAGAAGTCAGGCAGAGACCAGGCCCACATCCTGACCAAGTGAGAGCGGAGTCTGTCCGGCATGACTGTAGTGTTACTTTTCATTTAGTTTGATCATCAGTGGTTTCCCAGGTCAACAGCCTTTTGCAACTCTAGCTTTGTGTATAAGGGTCTGGGGTTGTACACCTCTTCTGAAAAGGGGTGTTTGAAGGAAAACTTATTTATATAAGAAATAAAAGACACTCCTGGAAATATATAGGGTTTATCTGCTCAATTAACCACTCTTACTCTACAATCTTGTGCCTCAGCAGATGTTTCTTGTATGTAAGTGATTGATTATCTACAAACGTTGTTGTATTACCACTCTATGTTTTGTTTATGCAGTATATCTTAGTTTTTTGCTTGAAAGATTTTTTTACAATTTCTTGATTAGAAGTTTTGTCAAAGTACTTTACTGTGGAGGGGACCCGCCTGATGCATCAATGTGTTCTACCCTCCTTGGTGATGTGCGGCAGCAGCCTCACAGACTACACAGCAGGACAGCTGGAGAAATTACGTCTCCAACTGAGTTGAAAGGATACAGTTAGGCAGGCAAGATTGAAGCCCAAAGAGAAATGTAGCCAGGATGTAAGGGGTAGCACCCCTGCTCATACAGACAGTGCCATGTGCTCTTTAATGACCTTTGTGTAGAGTCTTCCTTCAACAGATCGCGTTTCCTACCTCACCGTGTCCCCAGTCATTGGGGTGGGTTTGAAATTCTGCTCACGAAGAAAAGAGTGCCCCCTAATGGCCAACCAACATTGTTCATGTCAGCAGCCTAGTGATGTACTGGGATACCTACCCAGAACCTTGATACTGTCCTTGCTTATATCATGAGATTTGGAAAGTTCCAGCTAGGAGATGCTTTTAACACCGCTGTTAAAAGACCTGCAGAAATCCTAAGAATCTGCAAGATTTTTAACAGCTGTGTTATCACTTAGTCATCCCTGTTTGTTGAATCCATTGTGAACCAAAAAAGTGTATTTTGGGGTATACAGCAAGTATAACAATGAAATGGAATGTAATATACAAATATAATATATAGTGTATATGATCTGCAATTGATTAACTTTCCATGAAGGGAATATCAGGTTTGTAATTATGGTTATACAGTTAGTACAAAAGTTTGGGCACCTCTGGTTAAGTTGTATGCTTCAGTGAATCTCTAAGTGAAGAAGTTGACACAACTTCTACATGGTACCCTAAAAGGAAGTCCACTGATCATAAAAACCAGTGCAGAATGTCTAAGATGTTTGCATTGGAGGTGCACATTTAGATAATTGTTTTGTGTCTTTGTCAGGCTGACGAGTGCCATGTGCAGGGAGGTACGCTGTCTGTCTAAGAAGTTCACAGACACGCTGGTGGCCGCAGGGGTAAGAACTGGACTAAATCATCTCTGTTTTACCCAGAGATGATCTGACAGGCAGGTCTGTTGAGTAAACAGTGAGCACATCTGCAGATATCCTCACTCCCGTATTTCAAGACTGACTGACTGTGAACATGGATATCGGTCAGACGTCTCCTATGTGCTGTGATCAAGGTCAAGCAGCCCCAAGCCGAATCTCAAGTCTAGATCTTCAGACACATTCAGGGAATTCAACCATAGCTTGTATACGGTCTGGTTAAACACACTGGAATTTTAAAGACCTCTATTATTGAATCCACTTGTCAATATATAATTTATCCAGGATTTAGGAGGAATACCAGTGGTGCGTTTCTGTAAAGCATACAGTATGTAAGTTTAATCTTTTCCAGCAGAGTGAATAGAACCAGTATTGTATGTATTGTAAGGTTTTTCAGTTTCAATTCACAATTACAAGTATCTTTTTTTTTTCCTTTACCGTCTATTATGCTACATTGGTTTAACATTTAGTAATAATTCTGGCTGTTTTGCCTAGGAGGATCTGTGGGTTTTTCTGTAATTTACAGTAGAGAATACAGTGAAACACTAACAGATTGGATTAAAACAGGAGCTGTTAGCTTTGGGACAGGTATTAAACTACCACAGGAAAGACATCACACATTTCAGGGGTGTTTTATTAAGATAAATTACCTTGTATCCCCTTAGGTGTTAAACTTAAAAAATTGAAGCACTGAAGGTTTATTAGATTTCGATGGTTGAGCTATAATATTTCACCATTGAACATTGTTGTGTGAGTATTGGCCTCAAAGGGTTTTCTGATACAAAAATGCTACAAGACAACAACATTTGATGGTGGTTTCTTTAAGATAAGGATATTATAACCTCCTGTTATGAGGGAAACAACTTTAACCTTCACCATTTCTTAAGATACTGACAGTAACAGTCTGATTCATAAAAGATTTTGTGTTCCGTTCCAGACTCTTTCTGTCAGTACTGGATATGGATACATGGATAACTGTATTTTTAATACTGTCACCCTTTGTTTTTTAATGACTGCAGAGCAAGAGGAAGGCTGAAGAGCTGAACCCCATGGTGAACAGTGTTTTGTTAGAGGTAAGTCAGCCAGGCATGTAGTGGACTCAGTCTCTTTGATGGATTGTGCTCTTAAAATAATGAGCAGCCCTCTGACTTCTGACTGGTAGATTATTCCAACCAGGTAACATTTTAATTGAATTTTCTCAAGAGTTTCCCAGTTACACTAGTAGCACGGTGACGTTTTATACCACTGTTATCATTGTCAGTAGGAGTAGCATCTTTCTAACCACTGCTAGATGAATGATAATATAGCACTTAATACATTTTGGACAACCCCTGTATAAAAGCTTTATATGGCCAGGTACATCAGTAATAATTAACACATAACCTTCATGCTCCACTAGTATGGCATATACAGTACTATTATTAGTATGGCAGTGTCACTCAGCAAGATGTTTTTCAATAATAATGGAGTAAGACATGCATAACAGTATCTCCTATTCCAAAGTGGAGCAGAAGTTGCCTCAAGTGATTTTCCTGCTATAAATGACCAGTGTTCTTAACTGAACAAATTGAAATTACTTTCCAGACTGAACAATAAGTATAGTGTTTCTAATCTTTTTTTAAAAGGCTTATCCTGGACAACGTTGGAGACCCCTGTACTAAGTGTTCATTTTAAAAAAAATTAGATGCAATTCGTGTAAAAAATGAATTCAAAGCTAAAAATAAACCTATGTGTGAAGTTCCATTAATAATTCAATTTTTGTCATCAAATACAAATGATATTCCAGGCATTGTGTGGGTGTACATTCTCAATATCCCTGACAGAATTTTATTTTGTTTTTCAATGAAAACTTTTTTGAAGACAAAAACAAGCATTTCAAAATGTATGTCAGGGAAGCTTTTCCTCATTGCTACATTAAATTCATTATATTAAATGAATTGCATGTTTATCACATGAAAGTTCTCAGTCAAAGTTATGTAAGTCTTTTCAGTGTTCCATATTTAGCACTTTGTAAACCTTTCTCAAAAATGTCCTGTTTGTTTTTTGCAGGGATCAAACAGCACCACCTACATTCAAAATGCGTTTCAGCTGCTTCTTCCAGTGTTGCAGGTCTCCCATATACAGATGACAAAAACCAAGCCAGACACAGACCTCTAGGTTTCCTGGACTTGTGCGAAAATATGCCTGTTCCACTACTTTTAACTCATGGGAGTTAAAACTGATATAAAGATTAAAGCATCTGAGCTGCTGCTTAGTTTTAAATAGAATTAACATGTAATTAACTTGTCATTGTAAACATGAAAAAGTACTGAAAAAATACCTGTGTCCTAAAATACACTAAAGTTTACGGCTTGAAAGTAATTAATTTAAGAATATTTGGAACACTCTGGCAGTGTGTTGTCAAAGTTGCTGTTTATTAACACCGTTTATGAGAAGATTGAAGACAAGCTGGCAGTTGGTAAATTAGTGCATTACTTGTTAATTGTTCCTAAGCAATTAATGAGTTTGATAAACAGTCTCGTGGAAAGCTTAAAGGGATGAAAACAAAGCATGATCTTGTAGGTTGAAAAATGTCTTTTCACCTGTGAAGAATTTTGTCACATATTCCAAAATAGAGAATCTATGTGTGTTGTATATGGTGAATACCAAAGAGAGATCTTACCTGACTGATACAGGAGTACCTGAGTTGAACAAAGGACAAGGTTGGCACTGTGTGCGTCTGCCAGTTTTGCCACAAAATTTCATTCAGTAGTTTTTAAACGGAGACTTTTACACTGTTCTTTAATCTGTCCAACACTCTTTTCAAGCGGAGTCCATCTTCACATCACCCTGTCCATCAGTCAAAGGTGGCATCGATTTTTTTCTAGCTTGTGGGGGTGAACTGTGTTAATATACATAGTTTATGAATGTGCTTTTCCATTGTCCTGGCTGCCTTGCTTTGAGGTGTGTCAAAACCTCGGCAAGCAGGTAGAAGAGGACGAGCTTAGTATAGAAAGCCGGAGTGGAACCCAGGAAACTCTCGACGTTGATGTCTGGGTCGTCTTTAACCTGTCTGTCCCATCCTGTTTTAGGCCATTATCCTCCATCTTCCGGTTCTGCATTCCTGCCCATAGTGCAGGTACCCCTGTCACTCCTCTGGCCTCCACCTCGTGTACTGGTTCCAGTCCCTTCTCTTAACTAGCTAGTCCTCCAGTCTAGTGCCAAGCAGCCTCCCAGCCTGTGTTTCTGCATCATTTCTGTGCGCTGTAGTCATTAGGTTATCTGTGACAGGAGTGAATGACTGAGTTTGACATGTTGTACAATGTATTAACTAAGGGAAAGTAATGTAAAGGCTTATAATCATTTTGCTGCCTGTCCTTAAGTGCAGCAGCTAAATAGTTAAATGAAAATTATGAAGCACTGTAAAATGCTAAATTCTACACCACAAGAACTACACGTTAAAACTTCTGAAGAAGTTTAGAAGTATTTTGAATATTTAGAGAGGATATTTAGAATAGTCAGTTTCACACTTTGCACACTGACAGCTCTGTGTGTGACGGGGTGCCTCCTGTTCAGACCTGAATATATCTGTATTTATATTTATTTATGCCATGTGTTCACAATCTCTTTTGCTGAATTTTAAAAACGATATTTCTGAAACCCATTTGTTGAATTATATCTGCAGCAGCTCCTGGTCTTTAGGATTTGAACGCAGTTTTCATGTTCATAACAATGATGGGATCCTACTGTCGTCTTCGCTACAGTGAACTCCACAGTAGCTAAACAATATAAAGTAGTGTTTTTGCCTTTGGAAGTGGAGCTAGATTTCACTTCAAGTGAATTATATATTGAGAATTTGTAGATGATGATCTCAAGCTTGCACAGGGAAAAGAAACTATGAGTGGTCAGCGTCAATTTTCTGGTTCATGACAATTCAGACATCTTTATTGACTTAACCAGGAGGTTACTTAAACTTTTTTTTTATTTCCATTTCACTCACGTGATTAAGTTGTCTTGCTTTGCAGAATGTGTGGTTGAGCAAGAACAAAAGTCCTAACACTAAATCTTCCTAAACGTCTCGTGGATCCAACAAATAAAAGTTCAGAACTGTCTTTTTTTAATCAAACATTCCACTGGGAACAGCCAGTGCTGAGACACTCTTGTGTTTTATTTTGTACTTATACCTTCCCGTTTTCAGAAAACTACCATTCAAACTAAAATTTGTTAAATTAATATAATACTTAAGGGTTTAAAAAACAAGTCTGTAACCTATTCAAATCCTAAGAAATAAGGTAATGCTTTTGTCACTATGGGGTGTTGCAATGTACGAAATAAATATTTTCTGTCTTAAATAAAATCTAATGCAAGTCTTTGTATTAAGTAGTTAACATATGCTTAAGCTGTTATTGGTGTAGCAGAGTAATTCTGCTTTACAAACATTACACATTGTGTATATAATACATTAATACAGTATATGTAAAGGCATCCATTGTGTTTCTGAATGTAGTAAAAAGTTCAGTGCCAGGAAATGAAAAGAGCAGCTGTGGTCAATGTATAGTATGGGATCAATTGTCATGAGTTAAGCTCTTCTTTTAAACCTCTTGATTGTATGGTGTAGAATTCAAAGATCCAATTGGACAAGTATTTTACTATATTTGTTTTCATTCATGTATCTATGCAGTCTTGAGTTTTGCTGTTGTGTGCTTTCTGTAATCCTTCCACTGTACAGTACATGGCTCTTCTGATGTTAGGATAACCCAGAGTCGAGCACAAAGGCCTGGAAAAGAAATAGCACTTGACATCTTTTACCAGCAGCTGTCTACCAACTTCAAATATCGTTGGAAATTTGGCCACACTGGATGATAATTTTTACTTATTTTTCCATACTTAATGGGGATATAATGGAAAAGTCGATTGATGTTCAATGAATGGATAGAATTTTATAAGTTCCAACACCAGGCCGTGTTTGTTTGCCACCATGTTTTTGTAAGATAAAAGCAATACTCGTTTGACCAAAAAAATCCCCCGTTTTGTAACACAAATTTGCGAATAAGATAAGCATTGTCTGTATTTTATAACGGCAGTGAGCTCGTTAATGGTGTTGTACTCGGATTTCCCCCAGACATGAAACACTCTGAAATCATCAGAATACGTGATTAGTCTGTGAATGTTTCCTCTCGGGACCCATATTTTAAAATGTATTCTCCAAAAACCGGCTCATGTAGTTTTGTAGGAGAAGCACACTAAAGACAAAAACATGCAAGCGCTGGAACTGTTTAAAAAGTTTATTCTTAACCATAAATTATCTGACACAGGCTTTACATTTCAGCATATTAACAAATGAAAAAATAAACCTCTCATAAATAAGTATAAAAATACAGTCTAATAAAAGTAAAAAAATTCCATATATCTATGTTCCTGAAGTTCTGTTTTGACAGTTTCCTACACATTGGTCCTCTGGGGTGACTGCGGGTGCTGACCCTGTATGTCAGAACCAGTGCCAAGTGTAGTATCTTAGTATCTGCGTAGCAGGAGTTACATTCAGTTGAGCTGTCATCTGTTCCTGTCCACCTAAACCACTTCGGGAGAAAAGAGAGGCTCACATTAGTATGTTAATGTCAATGAGGCCTTTAAGGCTCTTCCATGTACCTTAGGTCCTAGCTTAAGCAGCTCAGTAATTTCTCTGAACATCCATCATCTAGCTTTAAGGTTAAACAGCTAAACATCAACGTCCTCTGTAAATGCATTTTTCTAAGTGCAGGTTCTTATTTGATGCTGTGTCTAAGTCTAAGTTCTCAGTCACCATGTACTGTACATTTATTGTTATTTTCCCAAATTAGAAAACCCACAAAGCTCTAAAGTAATGCACAGTCCAGATAAAACCACGTACAGTACAAATCACACTCAAAGAGTTAATAGTTTGACATTGGCTTAGCATCTGGGAATCAAGGACTGAAATTGTGTTTTACCTCTTTATATATAGTGTTCATTAGCATATGCATCCTCAGTTTCTGTAAGAAAATATCAAACATCATTCACTTGGGGCTGCATTGCCATCAGGCATTATTTCCATCCCACATATCAGTTGCTGTGGCTCAGGGTTGTGTAAGCTTGCCAGCTTGTCTTTTGTGAGCCAGTGCGAATTTTCACTATGAGCTATCTAAACTCATTGAGAACACCCTTAACCAAACTGTGCATGACCTGCCTTGTTCCATTGTGAACGTCTGGGTTGATACCAGTACGTTCTTTCACGGCAGAGAAACTACAGGACTGAAAATGCATTATTTTCTTCGAAATACCTCCATATTAAAATGTTCCCTCCAATAAAAACACTACAGCAAGCTATTACACTACTCTCTCTAATGGATTGTTTTTCATTTACTGTATTGTCTGACTTGCATATACTGTAAAATAAGAAGGCTTAAGCTCTCCCCGTTCTCTCAGTTTAACCGATGTGAAGAACCTTATTTTCATTTAAATAAACAAGTTTAAAATAAACCCCAGGATATGATTTTATGCTAATTATAGGCCTGAAGGATATCTTTGAATTCTGTCATGGTGATAACCTCATTACCTTGTCCTACATTCAGTTTCATTACAGAGCATCGGTAGTAGTGCCATTAATAATATACTACATTTATATTGCACTTTCAAAAATACTAACCTCAAAGAGGTTTACGTAATAGAAAATTTATAATAGCTTGCAGTTATTTTTACAGATTTTTTAGTATTTGAATATCCAGTACAGATAAATTAAAAGAGCTGTCACTTTACTTCAAACAAAGATACCAAGTTCAACAGCTTTTGACAGAAAAATGTTTTACAAATGCAACAGAACTTTAAAGCTGCCAATGTTCATTTTGGAAACATTGACAAACCCTTAGTAAATACTGATTTCAAAAATGATTTGTTGCTCACAAGAGCTGCAGCATCCTCTAATTTGCATTTCTTCTAAGCGCTCAATAAAATTATAAATTTATTGTTGTACTTTAGTTGTCCTCAAACAGTTATCCCAAAGTATTTTACAAAATTGCATTTTAAATTGTGTTTTAAAGCCCATAAACACAAGTACACTCCGGGTGTTATCCTTAGACTTTATATTTAACATCCAGCAACGCAAGATCAATAGAGTCTAATTAAATTGAGTCAATTCATTTAGGCTCTAGTTTTAGGCTTCTTGGGCCTCTAATTACTGCATTATCAAAATATGGAAAAACGTCAATGAGTTCTTTGAACACAAGTTTCTTACCTTCTAAAAAACCTTCATTCTGATAAATAGGTTGATCCTCTTCTACAAAAACAATGAATGCCAAGTTACTTTAAGATTTCAAGTTACGTTTTTGCAATCTTTTACATTAGATAAATGAAAATAGACGTTTGAAAAAATTCAATTGGATGCAATTACAAAGACCTAACTAAGGACATTTCTTGCTCATTTTAAATTCTACTCAGAAACTGAAAGTGAAGCTGGTACAGAAATTAGACAACCCTGGGATCGTAAGATTTAATTCAACCTGACTATACAGACTGTATGGCTATGACCTATCCTGTGTTTGCCTGTTCAGTCACTATGACGTTCGCTTCAATGAATTATATTGATGATGTACAGCTGAGTTTGACCAAAACAACAAGCAGGTCATTACCTGATTCTTGTTCGGGAATTGGAGTTAACGGCCTATCAATTGCTGTAAGAAAAGTAAATTTTAACATTTAACAAAATGGATACATCAAAGACTTTGTTCAATGTCTTCCACTAATTTAATTCCTGTTTGTTTGTTTTACCACAGCTACAGAGTATGCTATTCAGCAGCACTGGAAGAACAGATACACTACAGTTCATGGCTTAACTACAATTTCAAAAAAAGGAAAAACAACCTAAGTTGTTGAGGTGCTGCCCAGGGAAATTCAAGATGAGCTGGACACACACCCATTCTATTTCTATGTCCCTCTTTTCTTATTAAAATCTCTAAATTGTGGCATAGAAAATGTCCTGAAAATGTTGACAGCATTTAATTAAAAAAATATATAACCTTTTTTTTAAGTATTTGGTTGCACAGTGCTCTGAGACAAGTGCATAAAGCTTACAGCCTGTTGAGCTCAGCTAACTGCTGGGGAAGTTATTTACTTGTCAAGATACACAAGATTCCTGACCTCTTTTTTAACATAAACAGACAGAGGAGGTTAGCAATTTCAATTTACTTTGTACCAAGCGCTGGGCCCAACAGATTCCCCCAGCTTGGCACATTGTTTCAAGGAAATGGCAGCTGGAATTCAATGCAATTAATTTTCTGCAAAACTAAGTACACTTATGATGGGTGGACTGTATGTGATTCCTGCCTTTACCTGTACATTGTTGTTATTTTTAACCCATAGCTACAAATTAAATACAGGAATTTATTTAAAACATTCTACTACAACAAGGTAATCTGAAAATTCATGATTGAATATGGAACTGTTTAAAAATAGTATCTGATGATGGAAATAATCTATTTAATATCTGATTTGAAAAAGGGATAAGGAAAAAGACAAGGAAAAGGTGACTAGAGAGTAAAATGTGTAAAAAGACCTGGGTTTGGACAGGATAATAAACAGGTTGTTACCTGATCTTCGTGTTGGATTTGACAGATTCTGCTGATTTGCCTCCCCTGTGAAAAGCATGACATCAAACTAAAGTTTAAAAAAAATATTTAGATGAATTAAAAAGGTTTAATTTTATCTTATTAATAATATCTTATTATTAGACATACAGGACCATCTAATATTAATTTTAGTCATCTTTTCATAGTGGAAGTAATTGGTTAAGGGTTATAATACCAATACTGTATGTTTTCTGTTCACTGAACTTAAATCATTACAGCTGCTTTCTTCCCTTAAATTCAAAAAGTCCATTTATTAAAACATTGGGCAGTGAGCCAATGCAACACTTCTTTATAAATACTGTTAAAATGTAAGGGTATTCATTTTATTTTTTCAGAGAATTTCTCATTTAGTAATTTATTACATTGAATTTAAAATTTTAAACAAACCAAGGGCACTCACAGAAAAACAAAGTTTAATATAATTAACAACATTAATATAATTTAAGATCATACCAGATTCTTTCTTACCTCTTAACATGTTGCTGAGAACATTTTGATATTCCCAATTCTGGTTTGATAATGGTGGTTTTCCTGGAGGGGAAAAAAAAAAGAGCTTTTGTACCATTTCAATAGCATAGAGAAAGGACTATTCTTCACAGTTTCTTTTACACAGTTTCATGGTATCAAAGAAGCATCCCAATTATTTCGAGACCAATGAAATCTTTCTGCTGTGTTCCTGGTTTCACTGCTGTGCTTATAATCCCTGTCAGCCGTGCACCAGAGTACAGCAGGTGACACAATTATGACTTTGAATGGGAAAATTGGGGATTAGCTACTGTTTTTCTTTAGTACTTTTGAAATGTCAACAAATACAATTAGAAGTTGTTCCATGCAACTGATATCTGCTTCCATAAGCAACAACTACAGCAGTGATATCTCATTTCTTCTTGTGTAATCCTCTACTACTAAACAAGACGTTGTCAAGACGTTTCTTATTCGGACCAAATGTACTAAAGCATTGTGATCTAGTGAAAGTTGGAACCATCTTGGCTCCACCAGGCCCAATGGGGGGTGGGGAAGAGCCCTGGAATCACAGGGAAAGCGGCTGTTAGGATAGGATCTCTGTGGAATTAGCTGCACCCATCGGTAATTAGGAAGCTTATAACAGAGCAGCCTGAAGAGAGATATTCGGTTTTGGACTAGACTCCAGAGAAGGACATCAAACTGGCTGTTCTGCGTCAAGCATCCCAGTGTTCTGGAGGAGGAAACCTGACCAAACAGGATCTGTTGGGAAGGAGAAAGAGGTAGGGCTCTGTCTAGAGCTGGCTTGGGCTCACTTACAGTACGTGCCTGTTTGAGTCAGTGAGCTGTGAGCGAGTTTGAGAACATATAGTGAATACTGTTCTCTGTGAACAACTCCAGCAATGCCATGGTTATTTACCACAATTTTTGCAGCAGAGATTCGCTCTCATGTACAGTAATTTTCTCTTTTGTTTTTGCTTTGCAGTGGCTGTTAATGAGGTTTCAGGTCTGAAGTGCCTAAATACAGACTGGTAGGCTGAAAGTGCCTCCAGATCCCAGGAGGATAACTGTCTGTGCCTGATCACAGAGCAAATCTTCTTTACTCTGCAGGAGCACGAGATTCACGACACCCCTCCTCCCAATTCGCAACACAACAATTCAGCAAACAGATTCCAACAGGAATAATACTCACTCCTGCAGGTGCGTGTCTTCCAGTATATTTGACACAGTACAATGGTAAGCACCAGCAAGACAACTGTTAATATCAAGGTCAGCCAAAAGATTCGAACCTTACATGACCAATCTGTAAAGAAAGAGAAATTGTTCAAACATAGGGTTTAGTGTCCCAGACAAACACAATGACAAATGACAGAAAGAATAACTGTTAATACTGTTCAACACAATCTGTGCTATAAGGATATGTAGAATATTGAACAGCTAAAGTCACTGGCAAGAAGCAAACGTGCAAATAGCCCACACTTCTATACAGTATATCATGAAATAATAATGAACACTCATTCATTACTATTCATTTACAAATAACCTCATAGCCTATCCCTCTCAGTCAGTGAGCTCTTCACCTTGTGGTTTTCACAATGCAATTCATTAGAGTCTGGTGGCTGCTTCACAGCTCAATCAAGGGATATACTGTTTGCGCTTCAGGGTAAATTCATCTTCCCATTTCCCCCTAGAGGCCTCCTTGCTTTTTGAAACTATACTCTTGGGATCTGTGTGAGAAGTTTGCCCAGTGTGGATCCATTCTTCTTGTTGTTCATCTGGTCTGTTACCATTTTGGTTCCTTCACTTTTCCAGCAAAGTCACAAACTCCTATACGGTCTTAACCATTCATTCCCTTTTTTTGTCCTATATTTGTATTCCCAGCATTTGCCTTCCATGTTTTGCTGTGCTCCTTTTATTTTCCAAAACATTCTTGTTCTGGAAACCAGGCTTCATCACTGCAAGTGAGCACAGGGAATGCACCCTGGACAAAGCTTTTCTTCTTGAGAAAAAAACTATTTTCTAGATCATTAAAAGTGTTCCAATCCATTTGATTCTAATTTTCAGTTCATATTGTTTTTTTTAAACACACTAATCACCCTTCAATTAGCAGTGTATATATCGGGGGAATTTAATAAGGAATCACACTACTAAAAACTGACATTTCTCACATTATAAGTGAAATAAATTGTGAATTTCTATGATTTGATCTCTTCTGTTATCTCTGTCAACCCAAGAGAATATTTCTTTCTGATCCGGCTTCCGATGAGTCTCTTTATCAGAGGCACAAAAGACAAATCATTTTTAATACAACTATCATATCTCGGCGCTTTTAGAAAAACTTTAATTACTATAAATTAAAAAAAAAACGTATGAATCAAGAGGTGTAACAGGGAATTCATTTTTTAAGCTACTGTACAGCTGTGCATGGTCATATGACCAGCCTGGGCAGTGGAAGAGAGCTCTAACTTTTTGGTCGGGTGCCATTCTCTAAGCAGGTAGTGTTCTTTTGTTTTGTGTTTCAAGAAAGAGAAAGATTTGGACACGTAATCCAAATCGTGGAAATACGATTTGGAAAAAAATCCCCTTCATTCTCTAAATAAAGTTTTAAGCATGCAGTCCTCTCATAACGAACAGCTTCTCTGTAGGCACCGGAGCTCTGATGGGACAAGTTCCTTGATCGTTAGAAAAGTACACAGACAGGTGTGGAGACCCACAGCACAAACATTCCAAAGACAGCCATGCTTTGGTGTGCTTCAGTTTTCCAGAGCTCCATAGCAGGATCTTACTATCAAAGAGCGATCACTTCAAATGTGAATCCTTTGATCCTTGGCAGTGACAAGCACTGCTGTTCCTTTCTATATACTTATTTTCATCGACACAGGGAGTGGCTAAGCTCTGTGCTAACAATTTCTCACCTTGTGCCAAATCCCTGCCCTTCTTTTTGCCTTGCAAGCCTCTTTTGCCAGACAATAATGATCACCTTAACGAAACTGTCGTATTTCCTGTTCAAGTGCGTCTTCTATTCCCTTTGAAAAGAGCCTGCTGGCTGCATTCCCCCACACCAGAATTCAGGTCACTTCTGCTCTGCGGCGGTTTCGGTAAAGAGTTAAATGGAAAACAGTGAAACTGTCACAGTGAGGAAAGCTGCTACCATCCCTGAGGACGGAGCAGCTCTCAAAGTCTCTATAATTGACAGTCGCTCCGTTTCACCCAAGGTTTCTCGGCCACATTACCAGCAGTAAAACACAAGCAATTTATTTTTATATTTTTTAAGCAATTTAATAGAGTTGGTTTATAGCAATCAATTTTGTACCTGACTGTAAACACACTCCAATAAAATAAAGCCTAAAGGGTAATGCGTACAAAGTCCACCGGTACATGAAATTGCTCTCTTAACAGCACTTATAAAATTACACAAGTCCGGTGAGCAGCACGCACATTACAGCCTCAGAGCAATACATGTTTGTGAGGTCAGCTCTGTGGCACGTGGTGCCCTGATTATCGGTAGGCATTAGTGTTTAAACAATAGCTCCCCTTCTTGAATCAATCACATAAAAAACCTTGATATACTCGATGACTTTCCTCATAAAGTTTCGGCTGTTTTAGTCAGTAAAACTATTCAATCTGTGTACTATAAGCCCTATCAGGGAGGAGCAGTCATGGTCCTTGACTTAATTGGATTGATTTAAGAGGTTTTTTTTCACATTTTTCAGGAGAAGAGACCTGCAGACACACACAGACCCTCAAGCACCACGCCTGGACACTCCTAGGCAGTGAAATTGTAACTGTTATTTTCAACTTAATATTGAACTCTTCAAGACAAAGAACAGCATTACCGTCATACATGGTGTTGACATGCACTGTAGCATTCATGTCTGTGATATTCTTCCCTTCCATGTAAGCAATACAGTAGGTGTGGTTTGAGGAAGGAGGTTGGGTCCTTTGACTGGACAGGTCTTCTGTCAGGAAATAAAAAGCACTCTGTCCCGTGTCCACTCCGTGGCACAAGCTGGTGTTTAAACACCTTGTCACTGTGACAGCCTGTGTCACAGACCCCGGTTCTGGATTCAACAAAGACCCCCTGGCAGGTGACCCTGGAAACACAAATATCACTGTAGGTCAGAGAACATAGTCAGAAAATACAAACTGGTTCCAAAGAGGAGGCTTTCCCTCACTGGCTTTGTAAATGTTCTAAACATTAAAGTTGGCTCTAATTTACAAGACAAGCAAGTCATCTTTTCCCATTACTCTGCAATCATTAATTCTGTAGGAAACCCAAAGAATAGGGTTTATTTACAGATTCTACAACAAAAATAGAAATATTAATACTATGACCATGAATAGTAAGAACAATACAAGAGAACACAATTGTTCAGTTTGTTCAAAAGATTAACATTCACAGTTGTAGTTCTGAGTAATTTTTACTGTAGTAAAAAGTTTTAAAAATTGTTCTGCTTTGTCTGTCCTAAAGCCTTCTGTTGGCATTGTATCTCTTTACCTGTTATGTTCTGAAGCTGTCTACAGTAAACTTATCAAAAGGATCTTTACCTGGATAAAAATGAAGATCTAGCTACTATACAAGTAGCTCCTTTTGTTGTGTTTCAGTGCATAAGAAACAGTGGATTCACAGTTAAACACAGTTACTTTAAACATCACCCTACCACTTCCTTCCTTTACTGAAGTAAGCTTCAAATTTCCCTCTTATAGGGTGGTTTGTTTTCTGAGCTACTGTATGGTATCACCCTGATAGTATGATGTTGCAGCTCACTGGGAAATAAAGTTACTTTGTTAACTGTTAACTGTGGTTACTGGCCATCCAATTGTCATATAAACATTTTTATTTCCCGATTCTTTTAACTAAAGCGCTTCACATTTATACCCAGTTATACACCTGTATATTTTACTGAAGCAATCGGAGTGAAGTAATTTGCTCAAGTGACCAGCCTGTGATTTGAACCCACAACCTTCTAGGCCAGAGTCCAAACCACTCTTCAGAAGAGTTATACCACACATGTAGTCAACATACCTGCACTTCAATGATAACCTTTATTTTATACAGAGAATGGAAAATAAAAATGAGTGCAGTAATGCCTTTAGCTCTTAATGTTTTAATGTCCAGGTACTATATTATAATGTATATTATTACAATGATTATTACAATGTACTGTATATTACATTCTATACATATAGTATTAGACATCAGAAATAATGAATTAATAGTGTTGCTGAAAAAAATAAATGTTACCTAATGCATGTGTTCAAACGTTTCTCCAGTATATGAGTTTATTTTTCAGAAAAATAACTTAGCAAGACAGAACAATGAATAAGGTAACTTTTAATTCAAATATGAGAAACAAGGGAAAGCATTGAAATCTTTAATAGGGTGTGCTGCGTACCTGATGCTGAGATGCTCTGATACATAGTGTGCAGGTCACTTTCTGTCTCGCATATAAACCATGCCGACTGAAGGTCATCTGGTGTCCCACTCTCTCTGCGCTCAAATGTCTCTCTCTCAGAGCTCATGTTTAGGAAGCTCGTGCAGACTTCTAGGATGGTTTCCTTCAAGTGAGTTTGGGAAATGTTGAGGAAAATTAACTGTTGCATCTCATCATCAGAGGATGGACACATTGCTGTGCATGTAAAAGATATCTTGACTCCTGTGAGAGAGTGAAACAAAAGTTGAAAGAGTTCCGTGTCATCCAGGGCTATATTTATCAGTGGGTCTTAGGGGTCTAGCCATGATTTATAAGCAGCACTATCTGCCTCTGTCACAGAGGATAGAACACTCACCTGGGCTAAGAAAAGGAATCTTGCCTTCATAGTTAACAGACTGGGGGAAAATAACTGAGTTTCTCTGTGTCCAGTAACAAAGCTCAATTTATTTTCATGGTTGAAAACTTCCTCAAAAGTCATTTAGAAAAATGATGTATTAATCACTGTTTTGTTAAAGTTTCCACTTTATCTAGTTTCTAGTTTCAGCAAGTTTAATAGCTTCCTCACATAAACAAAAATGTGAAAGAGGTCATGAAACATGGTGTTCTATTGTTTAAGAGTAGGGATTTTGGGGGGTTTCTGTCCAAAATAGTTCAACTGACACACCTCCACCTTCTTTGTGTGGTTAATGTCACGATCGCAAGTCCCTCCTCTTAAGGGCACTCCAGCCCTTTCTTGTTTGTACTGATTTTCCTGCACCTGATCCTGTTCCAGCCCTTCCCTTTAAAAGCCAGACGCTCCCACCATTCCAGGCTCGGCTTTGGAAGATGGACACCCATCTACCCGCGAGTCCAGGAGAGGCTCAACGGCATAGGCTTCGCAACGGCGTCCTGACCATCTGGGTCCGGGGCTGGGAGCGCCTGGCCCCTAAACCCCTTTTTATTCCCCCGACGAAAACAGATCCCCCTCCGGCTTTTAACTTTGTTATGTCTTTGTCATGGAAGGATCACCTGGCTCCGGACATTTGCATTCCCCCGATTTTCCTATGGACTCCCTTTGGACTTGTTTGCCTTGGACCACGCCCCCCCGAGCACCAGCGCACTGTTGACACGCCTCCCAGTTTTTTTTTTCCCTGTGTTTGTTGAACTCCCTTCCGGATTTTATCGTCTGCATAGGGTCCTGAAAAACGTTTCGTGACACTGCACAGAAAATAAAAAAACTGGTCTTCTGTCAGCCATGGGAGGGTGTCGGGTAATGTATTATTAGTCAATACCTACTGTGACTTTGTCATAACTTTGACTGCAGCGAATTGCATAGTGTTTAGTTTTTCCTATTTTGTAACAGTAAAGGTGTAATGCAGCAAAGAATAAATAGTTCTAAATTCATTTGAAAAACAAATATTTCTTCAGTTATGTTAAAACATTAAACATTTCTTCTGTTAAATTTCTACGGTTTCCCTTGGTAAGCCCCAATCATGTGTGTGTGTTGCACATAGTTGGTACCTATGTGTGTGGCATGGGTTGAAATCCTACACTGCTCTATTTGGCTTTTCGTCCTGTTGAGTGGCATCAGTCAGGTTTTCAGCCCCAGCAAGGCGTTTGTGAGTGTGGCAGGGTATCCCACAATCCCACAATGGCCTGCAATAACCATAGAACTACCACTAGAGGACACAGTTAAAACAGCCTTCAGATTTGAAAAAGATATGTCAGAGAGATC
This sequence comes from Lepisosteus platostomus, assembly GCF_059453375.1. Classification (NCBI taxonomy): domain Eukaryota; kingdom Metazoa; phylum Chordata; class Actinopteri; order Semionotiformes; family Lepisosteidae; genus Lepisosteus; species Lepisosteus platostomus. The sequence goes on from NC_142611.1 coordinate 10,412,182, forward strand.
AAAAGGGAGACTGGGCAGAAGATTTTTTTGTTGATGCTTTGGAAAGTTTATTTTGAGAAACCTTTTTTTTCTGTTGTGTTTATTAAGCAAGGCATGAGTATAGCTTGGACCTTTTCTCTACATCTATGTTGAAGTGGGTTTTCCTCATGTTAAGGTCAACAAGATCTTATCCATCAGATCCCTGATTGATCCTGAGATCTTTTTTTTACATCTCTCGGATAGAGGGCATTGACAAACCTATCCATTACATTTCTGAAGATCAATGAGAAAAATAATGTTTCTAGTTTGTAGTTGCTGTTAAATTGATAAATAACAGAAGATTTAAAACAACAAGGGGTGTGAAAAAATGGTATGCCAATAAAGGAATTGGGGTCATACTACTAATTGAAATTAATCTGAAACAAGAAATACACAAAGAGGTTACTACATTCCTCTTTGACATACTGAGAAATGCTTTTAAATGATAAAAGTATAACTACACATTTCATGCAAACGTCATGACAGATGCCAGATATGACATCAAAATGTAAAAGGTGTAAAAACTTCTGGTTAATCAGTTATAAAAAAACATGCTTGGAGGCTGAGCTCATAACTTCTCCACTGATCACAAACTACCGAATTAGTCAAAACTGACATGAGAAAGGTGGAAGGGAGCAGAAAATGGAACATTCAGATGCTTGGTCTGAGATCATAACACGATATAATGCCGCAGTTCCTAAAACAGTTGTGAAAAAAGTTGTGGAAAAGATTGATAAAAATGAAGTCAAGGGAGGGTCAAACAACCCATTTTAAAGTGTCTCACGCAAAGTTCAACAAAAGTGTCTGAATCAGGGACTTGATCCCACAACCAAGCAGATATTAGCCCAGTTCATGAGAATTATACTTCAGTGTTATAGTGTATGGAATATTTCTGCTGTCTTTTTGAATTAAGAATATTGATCTCTTGATGTTGCATCCTGTCATGAAATAGAATACATTTAATTATTAACAAAATACTTTCCCCACATGCTTGCATGGCACTAGAAATGATGTCGAGCTATTCCATTCTTGCTGCTGGCTGTTCTGTTCTGAGAGGAAGCCACAAAAATGCCCAAGCTCTTTCAAAGGAGATTTTTTTTTATTATTTAATGAACATGTGATCATTCAAACCATTAACTTTACAATTTCATTGAAAGGACCTTGAGGACACTATTGAACATGATTTTCCAGATCGCATGTAATGCCATTGACTTTTACACCTCCTGATGGATGTTAGCAATCTCAATTTCATGTATTTTGCTCTTCATCAAGTTTATATAGTTTAACCCTGTGGCATAATCAGTTCACTGTAATCAATGGGTAACTGTGACTTCATCAAAAGCATCTGGTAGTTTTATTTAGACCACAATATTGTGAACAAAGGGGGCATCTTTAATCACTTGATTTTCATTGCAATGCAATTGCAATTTTTAGTGCACACTTGGAGGCTTTCTTGAAAGCTGAGATTCATTGCAATTGAGATCTTATTAAGGTAAGGTTTCACTGCATGATGCCACACAACCACATTTGCAAAGGCAGCAGCGTCTTGAAAGGAAATGACTACAGCTTCATAACAGATGTAAACAGCAAGATTATTTACATCCATGCCAGTGACTCTGAAGCTTTGGAGATCACCTTAAATAAGCAAAATGACCAAGCCCGGAATTTTATGTTTGTGCAAATAGATGCACCACCAGTTTTAAAAACGCAAGGTGAATCCCTCACTCTGCAGTTATTACCTACGACAAACTAATTTCACCTACATTATTCACATTAGAAAAACGAAGCAAGGAACTCCACAGTTCTGGATTAACAACCAGGGACAAGAGGCACTTGAAGCTAAAAACTTGGCTCCTTTCATGAAATGGCAGGGAGAGCATGTGCAACCTGGAAACGTGTCCCGGGTCAGCAACAGTCCAACAGAAAAATAACAACAGATAACATAAGAACAGGAACACATGAGGGAAGAACATTTGGCCCACCTAGACCATCCAATGGCCACTAGTAAATCCTAGGATCTCATCAAATCTCTTGGTAAAGCCTGGCCTACCAAAATTTCTCCCTTAATTCAATTAGTGAAGCAGTTTCAGATTTTACCATCTGATATGTTGTGTAGTGGAGATGTTGGTGCTATACTTCAGTGGTGGTATAAAAGCATTATACAATGGCAACAGATTATCAGTTGTTTTTGTAATAGAAGGCACATGGTGCTGAACTAAAGAGCTTGTCTTTTTCAGCCTCGGGCCAAACATATAAAGACATCTTGTACACTCTGAGTAGTTCTTCTCGAAGAACTCAGGTTAATATTACAGAGTGAGAAAGAGTGTGATCGTGCAATGCATTCTTGATTATGATTTGTCAGCAAAATAGAGATATCAAGCTAAAGTCATTATTTTCCCATCAGGAGCCTCTTCACTCTCAGCTATCATGCTGTTGCAGAAACCCTTGTTAAGCTTTTATCAATCTCTGAACTGCTCAGGTAATCTCGCTTATGTCTGTTTGCAACATTTGCAAGACAAAAAGGAAAAAGAAACTGCTCTTGACAGAAAGATACAGCTTTTGACACAAATGGCAGAATGAATACTGAGATACTGTATGAACTGCAGCCCAAGTGGCTGAGACATATACGACATTATCTAGCGTTACAGTATTTATGAGCATTAACAGTGAGCTCAAAATCTAAAATAGTGTTTTATTCAGTGATTACAAAGCAATAGTTCCTGCACTGTAATTACATCAGATATTGCCGTTCTGACACACTTCCTGAGCAGCAGCAGCCGGCTGACAAAGGTTAGCTGGCCGTCGTTGTCTCCTGCTGATGACATTGCTGAGCCGATTCAGGTCAGGAGAACAAGCTGGCCAAGGCAAGACCCTGATATTGTTTTCTAGAAGCTCTGTCCTTGTACTTCTAGCCCTGTTTCATCTTATCTTTAATCTGGAAAAATGAGACTTCCGAATTGGCTTGTAGGAAAGGCAAAACTGTTGGCTCGAAGACTTTGTCAGTACATCGCTCAAGAGTAAAGTTGTCCTCAATTTGCACCAGAAACATTGATGTGATAGAGGAGATGCCTTCCAGCATCACTGCACCTCCACCACTCTCTGTGCTACTTTGACTAACACAACTGGCAGCATGATGCTCACCACGATATCCCCATGTAATGTATTCCATCAGGGATGCCCAGAGCGAAACTGCATATATTAGTGAATTAAACACTCCAACATCCCCTCTACCGCCTTGGCTCACAGAATCAGGTAATTTTATCTCTTATCTATCAGCTTTTCTCCTGAACTGCCTCTGAGTATGTACATAATCTTCGTGCTGATTGGGAGCTGCGGTCATTGTGCCGAGGTGCTGATTGTGTTTTTCTTCCTGGAATATCTAATGCTGTAGCCGCTGCAGTTTGAAAATTATTATACAGATGGAAGTCACAGTCCTGGGCTGGTGTGGTGGGCTTTCAGAATATGGCCTGTCCCTTACAGAGCTGGTTTCTGGATTCTTTGAACTAGTCTGCTGACGGCTACAGCAGAACATCTCATTCTCCAGAGAGTTCCAGAGAAAACATTTGAACTGAAAAAGGGCGCCGAAAAAGTGCAAAAAAATCGTCCCAGCAGCAACCAGGTGAACTTCGATATTTAGGCAGGTCATGCCTTTTCTTGCAAAAATGATAACCATGTCATTTGAAATAGCTTTTTATACAGATTCCTAACAAAATTTGCCAATACATCAATAATAATAATAATTAATAATAATTGCTTACACTTATATAGCGCTTTTTCTGGACACTCCACTCAAAGCCCTTTACAGGTAATGGGGTCTCCCCTCCACCACCACCAATGTGCAGCCCCACCTGGATGATGCGACGGCAGCCATAGTGCGCCAGAACGCTCACCACACATCAGATATCAGTGGGGAGGAGAGCAAAGAGTAATGAAGCCAATTCATAGATGGGGATTATTAGGAGGCCATGATTGGTTAAGGCCAATGGGAAATTTGGCCAGGACGCCGGGGTTACACCCCTACTCTTTTCGAGAAACTCCCTGGGATTTTTAATGACCACAGAGAGTCAGGACCTCGGTTTTACGTCTCATCCGAAGGATGAGATACCTAAAACAACCCACTTGGTGTTTTTATTATATCAAATGACTTGAAGTCTGCAGGTTCCTATCCCATAGAATAATTGAGCTCAGTCAACAGACCTACTGTGACAGATCCCCACTGTACAGTAGGTACCATGACCTTCTGCCTTTGGCCTTTAGAAGAAGTGACTCAGCCAGATCACAGCATAATTACAGCCTAAGGAAGTAACACACAGTGACAAGATGATAAAAACACAAGTGCAGTGGCAGCAAAGTAAATATTGTAAAACACAAAGGAAAAACAGTCACCCCTTAGCTTTTAAAGACAAGATGTGTAGGACCCAGGATCAGGTACTTATTTTGGTGTTGTAATTGCTTTAAGTAACATTGCTTCTGTAATGTCACTATTCTAGAAAATTCTTTGAAGTAGCTTCTCAGTATTTTCAAATCCATGAATCTTACTATTATTTTATCCTTATCATTGGTAGTTTAGCAAAAATAGAATAATAACCTTTATTTTGCAGAGAGTCGTTCATGTCACATATTTCAGTGCTACGGCTGTACTGGAGCTGGTTTAAATTCTTAGCCTGGGCCCTTGAGTAATAACTTTCTCCGCAATTGTTGTCTTGGAAAGATCTTTGATGTGTAGATTTTCTTCATTTTAACAGACATAGCCTACTTATATAACAGACATAGCCTAAATGTAATCAACTTCGGGTATAGGCATTTAGCTCTTCTGCTGGCATGCTAGTAATTTTGGCAACTTGGTCAAGAAATAATACTGAAAATCAAGTGTACCTAATGGGTAAAAATGTCTAGGGGGAGGTGGGTTTACCATTTATCTTTAAGATAATTAACAATGCTTTCTTGTTTATGAATCCCTAAATAACCTAATCTAGTCAGAATTAAAACTGAGCTCTCGAAAATGAAAATGTCTGATAGCCACAGGCTGCTACAGACCAGTTTGCTCCTCTTATTTATTAAAGAGGTTGCTCCTTACTTGAGCTCTTATGTTATATTACAGGGAGATTTAATGGGGATATGTTAAAACCTACTGACATCTTTAAAAGCCAATTTGAATTTCTTTAAACCTCTTTCAGATTATAATTTGGCCTCTTGAAATTGATTCTAAATCACCAAATAAATCAACTTTGACATCACACTCACAAACTCCCCTATCAAGAACCAGTCAGCTGTATTATGTAAGAACTTCAGCTGTTTCATAGCATGTTAGCAACAGCATGAAAGAGAATCTTCATCCTCTGATTTGATCTCAAATACATTTTAATAATTTTAAATCTTAAACATTCAAGAATCTGGTATGATAGTGCTTTTATTTTCAAACCCACTATTAATAAATTCCAAGCTACAGTAAATTCAAGTTTAAAACTGGTTTCCTTCACCACAAGAGGTTGTACTCCCAGGCATGGACCGTGGTGATGTTTAAAAAAAGACATCTAAGAGCCGTTCTTCGGAAACATGATGCCCTTATTCTATTCACCCATCGGATTTATCGCACGTGTAAGTTCATTTACAAATATTTCATTAGAGATGCACTTCCCCGTCTTCATAATTTATGGCCATTCTCCATGCCATCTTACACTTTAAGGTAGTACTTCATCAGATTGAATCCCCCGCAAGAGCAGCTACAAAGTTTGCCAAGAGGTATTCCAATTTGCCACCATCAATGACTGTAACAATCTGTAAAGTGAGCAGAAAATGTCTGCCTTTGAATTTGAAACACCTTCATGTTTTTCAATTTCCTTATTAGATTCCTTCTGCCTGACACCTGCACCTATTGACATTTCCACTTCGTATTATTTTACAATACAGATTGTTCTTTTCTGTCTTTTTCTGCTTTGTCTTCTGTACTGGTAAGAAGCTCTTGTCCAGACTGCTATTGAAAATGAGAATTTGTTTTCAACTTACCGGTCTTGTAATATAATGAATTATTACTAATGCCTCTAAAAATAGCTCGTTATTATTTGTATTGAAGTTGTAATACAGGATGGCAATATGAAATTGAATTTTCCCTTAAAAAATGAAAGTTTTTCTCATCTAAGATCTAAGATTCATAGATCATAATCATAGATCTAAGAAACATGATCTGCTTCTGAGATAAAAAGGCTTTACCTGGCTTTACTTTCATTAACAATTGAACAATTGAACACACAGCAGGGAAAGCAGTATACTGTAAAAGATCCTGTTTTTTTATTCAAACACCCTGAAAGTCTTCTAAGATTACATACACAGTGACCTGTGATACTCACCTTCAGGTGCGGTGAAAAACTCTGGGAGACACATGACAAGAACGACCAAAATTAATATGAGGAGCTTGGCGAGAGCTGCCTTTGTCATTCTAATGACACATGGACAGGCACACGGGCATGGCTTCTTCTGCTGGCTGCTTCCTGCTTCTCAGGGGCTTTTGTGTGATCCTGAGTTGCGCAAAGCTCCTTTTCTCTGTTCCACTTGGAGGAAAAAGCTATGAGTTTTGTAAGTGGCTCGTTGTGTTGCTTCAGCCGCTGGTAGACGGCTATAAGACAGTTATTTTTTGTTCACAGACGCAAACCACCGTTCCCGTCCACTTCCTGTGTAACTTCCTTGTGTCATGACTTAATGTGCATCAGAGCCTTCACCAAGCTGAGTTGGGCTAATTACAAATCATTAGCAGCTCACCATTGTGAAACGTTCAGTTGTATCAGAAGGGATGTTTTCAGATGTCTGCTCAGTGAGACCACATAACAACATGAAGAGTTTTTATGAATGAACTATAAAGTGCCCCTGTGTGGTGGCCTGTCAGTACGACACCTTTTTTGTTTTGAGTATTGGATGGCACCGGTTACTACAGGAAACCAACCCAACCCTAGTGGTAACCCTCGCTCTTCGTGCTTTGGAAGAAAGCATTGTTCGTCCACTAGATCAATCCAGAAGAAGAGACCTACAATAACGGCAAATAACTACTATAAATCACTGGGTATAGGTATCTTTTGAAAAGATGAAGTCATTGTCCACATTACAGGATCTTACTACACAGGGTTAGTATTAGTTTCCAACCATATAAAAATCAAGGGGGAAAAGAAATGTTTGCCCCAAGAAAGTGACAAAAAAAGCAGTCTCAAGAAGATCACATACTAAAGATTTTAACATCTTCCTATAGCCTAATAGTGCTTGTCCTTGGTGATTATTCTTCTGTTGTTTTCTATAACCGTAAAACAGATTCAATACTCTGTGTGTGTACTGTATTTGTTAGAAGAAGATAGTCACCAGAGTGATGCAAATTATACCGCATGTACAGCAAAACTTACAGTATGTGAAATGAGTTTCATTAGATAGTGTTGTGGAAAGAAAAAACAGGTATCTGCTACACCACAGATGCTGAATCTGTTACTAGGGGACCACTGTGTCTACAGCTTCTCATTCCAGCTCCGTATTGAACTGACCAAGACATAAATCATTGGCCTAAGTGGACCGATTTAATCCTTATTATATTGTTGCTCATCTGAACAGGCTTATAAATCCCACTGAACTGTGGTCCTCTGGAATCGTGAATGGACCTCTTTGCATTACAATAAACTCAGTCATTTATTTTATCTGAAGTTAAACCCCTCTGTCATTTTAATTCTTCCACTGTCATGTTTCATCTTTCAAGTCAACCGACATCAACTGCTGAAATTTAATTGACAGAAATCTAGGTTACAGGTGCCATTAAATGTGCAGCTCTTCCAATCCCCTATAATACACTACCAGGAAATACACTTTTATTGGTTGTACCGTTATCATTATCAGTTAAACAATGAAGGAGTCAGTGGAAGTAAACAGCAGCAATATGCCTGATTGGAAGGTCTGCTAAAGTAATTTTTATCATATATAACATCCTTCAAGACAAGTGGCTCTGAAGCAGGGTGGTGCAGTCCTGATCCTGGAACTTTAGAGTGCCTTCAGGTTTTCTAGGTGTCTTTAAAACACCAGCACCTAAAGAGCAGGGAGAAGCTGTTTAAATTGGTACAGTTAAGCCAGTAATGAGCTGGATTAGCTAGAATGAAAACCTGCAGACATACTAGCTCAACAGAATGGCCCAGCCTGACCTAATGTATCATTAAAATGGATGAAGTCACTAATGATTGCCCACCTATGAAGTAACTGGTTCTAGATGAGGGCAAACCTTGTCCTGGTTCAGGGGTACCCAAATCCAGTCGGAGAAACTGTAGGATATTTTGGCTTCTGTTCCACCTGCGCTCATAATTGCTGTTTTCATGTCATTACAGTATGCGCTTGACTGAATCCATCTAACCCCATTCCCATATCACGAGCTCATCAAGATTAAATGAAAGACATTTAAAACCTTCTCTGATTAAGGAGGTTTGATGCCGCAGACAAAAATGGCGACAGAACAACTGCCGGAATAAGTCTCAAGACGTTTGTGTGATACAAAACTGGTGTGGCTCTTTGCCTCACTGCACTGGTTCAGCGCTGGGGAGTGTTTGGAGTTGCTTTCACTTTCTTTTTTAGCTTTGCATGGTTGATAACGACTGTTCTTATGCCGATTACCAAAACATTGTCTCATAACGCTGCACAATTAGAGCCTCAGCGAAAACGAGGTCCACAAAACACTAGACATTAACAGAGAGAAAACATATCCATTACATTAACACATGAATCCCCCTCCACATATCTACCTGTTATAACAGGCATCCAGGGAGGAACGCTGGCAGAGTAGTTAGCATTGCTGCCTCACAGCGCTGGTTCAATCCCACACCTGTGGGGTTATCTGCATGGAGTTTGTATGTGCTCCCCGTGTTCATGCAGGTTTCTCCAGATGCTCTGGTTTCCTCCCACAGTCCCAAAACATACTGGTGTGGTAACTGGCTTCTGGGAAAAAATTGGCCCCAGTGTGAGTGTGTGGATGTCTGTGTGTGCCAAGCGATGGACTAGTGTCGCGTCCAGGGTGTACCCCAACTTGTGTCTGTTGCTTGCTGGGATAGGCTTAGGCTCCCCCCGCGACCCTGAATTGGATCAAACGGTTAGAAAGTGGATGGATGGAGCAGGCGACCGTATGAAATTGGACTGAAAGATAACACTTAAAAATGCCAGCAGTTTATCCTCCGCTGAGTGAGGCTTTAATTCAGGCATGGGCAGGAGCCAAGATGTAGAGGTTTGTAAGAGAGCGTGACAAAGGAGCAGCACAGCATCTGTCGCACGGAATCTGTAGACAGGCACCAGACAAACAGGAAGAGAAACTGGAAGAAAGGGCTGATGGTGTTTAACAAGTAAAAGGTTTAGAAACAAAGGGTTGCTCTTCTGCCACGGCATGCAGGCATCACCCACACAATTTGGGAACTTTATTTCTCACCTGCAGCAGAAAAACTAGGATCAATATATATAGTAACATAAGAAAGAGCGTACAAGTTAGGAGGCCCATTTAATCATACAGTTGCTAGAATCTCATCAAGCAGTTTTTTTTTAAAAAGCCAAGGTATCGGTTTTGACCAAATCTAGCTTGTAGCAGGCATCCGCATCCCTTGATACAGCAGTATGTGTAAGGATTCCTGTAATAAGGTTGTGTAATTATCACTACACTAATTACACGCAAGCAGATATCCTATTATGATTTCATGCAAATGCCTTAGTTGAAATAATAAGCACTTTGGGCTGAATACATAAACCTTTTACTACACTACAAACTTTTCCTAATGAGAAAGCCCTAGTAAAAAGTTTAAAAAAAAATGACAGAAATCCTAAAATTACAGAGCTGCTAAAGAAATGTGTCATTTTCATTTTGCAACAGTAGTAGTTTGTATTTCCTCTTTTAAAAGATAAACAGTGAGTAAAACTGATGAAAAATGATAAGTGAACGTTTTAAGGCTATGACCTTTCTCTGTCAAAGCTGAGTAACCCTTATGATTGAGAGGCAGCTGTGTGAAACTCTTTTGCTGCATCAGCTATACTGGGCAGGACTCTGAGTATTGCCCCTTTTCACTTTTCAGCGCTGTTGCTGCACACAGGTAAACGAGTGATGAAGAAATTAATGAACTACTTCATTCACCCCTACCACCAAAGCTAAGAGTGAGGAATCCTCTGATGAAACCAGATTGTTTTGAGTTCTCAGAGCACTCTCAGACCTAAGACTCAAGAAAACCTGGGAAAACTAGTTCTGTGTATACGGCCCATGATATGCAATTAAAATGTCCAGATTATTAATTATTATCCTCTTTACCCACAGCCTACTAAAATGAAGACACTAGAAAGGTGTAGCCTTTTTAAATATTATCTTACGTGGAAAATCACTAAATGTTTACCTTATTTTTCCTCTTAGTCATATTTGAATTTCTGCATTTTGAGACTGCACTGCTTGGTTATCTCATGGCTCAGATTTTTTGCTGTTGTTCTTCTTCTATCCTAAATAGAGATTACATAAACAGCACCTTTTTCGTCGATTCCTTAATACCAGGACGTCCGGTGGCTTCAGGCAGATAACAAAAGAGAGAAGTGTAATCTGGGTACGTAATGAAATTACTTCTTTCACTCATAGCTCAGTAAATGAATTTTACTAATGGCAGCAATGGGATCTGCAATTGCATCTCCTGTGCCTCCCTTACTCAACATAACACAAGAACTCAGTAATTGTTTTTTGCATAATGCCAGTGGCTGTATGATACCTCGCTAAACGACTGTGCCTCTTCTGTAACAATATTACTAAATTCATACATGCAGCAAGAATTTGTACAGTACATCCGTGATCTTTTGAACAGGAGGGGAATTTGTTAAGTAGGTAAACAGAAGCTTTGAATGCCTGGTCAGTCTAGAGATGGGAGACAGCAGAGGAAAATCAGGTTGCTTCTAGAAGTAATGGACCAGTAGGTGGTACTCTTGCCTTCCAAGAATGGTGACAGGTACTGTCTTCTTGGTGGGGACATCAAGTCACCTTCCTGTAAACACTGTGGATAAGAAAGACCCCAAGGAGCTTTTCACAAATGTTAACTCATTTATCAGGGCCAAAAAGACAAATCTGGCCTGTCTTCAGGTCCCCCTATCTCTTGCAACAGTAAACCCCTAATTGGGCTTCAAACCTTATCTACAGTCCACAGATCCGACTTGAAAAAGAGGTTTCAGACTCAATGGAGAACTGTTACCAGATGAAAAAGCTCACACTTTCTTCAAGCACTAAATCTAAACATACACACTGCCCTACAAACATATGGGTACGGCAAAGCCATAGCAATTTGTAATGAACTAAATCTAAAACACACCAGTCTGCAGAGAACCTAACTTTAATGCCCTACTCTATTTACACTGGGGAGGCTAAACTCAGGTTAACTGAGGACTCAAATACAGGTTTGAACTATTTAGAGTTCAGGGTTTTGACACAAACCCTTCTCTTCTTGCTGTCTAACTCTTTGTTGCCCTTACGCTACAGGGGAAATATCCAGTTTTGCCAATAGTTTGACTTACCATTATCTCTCCTCTGAAGTCCTGGAGTCAGGCAATCCAGGCTTTGAGACACATTATTTCTAAGTACATTTCAAAGGTAAAAACCAGTATTGGGTTGGATATCTATTTGAGGCAAGAAGTGCATCAAGTCTGTGACTCACTGGGCACACCAAACACTCTTCGAGTAATCATTTGAGGTGTTCTGCCAAGCCAAATTGAGATCTTGCTTTTCCTGGCATGTTCCCGAATGTACTTTTTTTTTTCCATCAGCATGCTCATCTGGATTCCAGAATGGAGATTGATTTTATCTGATCAGTCTAAGATGGTTCACCTTTTTTCCCCTTCGGAAAAGGAGACTTCAGAAAACTTCAGAATTCACTCTGCCACTGCCATCATAAGTTAAACAACTAATAAATACAAGCGAGCCCGTTTCACAGGAGGTCAACCATGACATTACCTGCACCATACTTCACATACGAAGGTTGTACTCCCTGGAGCCTCTGCAGTTCATATCTTTCCTCACACTTTTACTTTTCCATCATAGACAAAGGTTTATTCTATAAATAAAGGTTTATCGTGATCTCATTAGAGGATTTTCACCCAAATGAGCAAGATGGGACAAATTTCCTCCATGTGTTCTCAACCTGCCTTACATTCTTATGTTCAGAGTTTTATCAAACACCTAATCTTGGTTGGCCAGAAGGCAAACAGAAAGATTTACAGGTTTCTTTAAATCATTATATGCGGCAGAGGGTTAAATCGGTTCAATCAAGCACATTATTAATTCAGCTACAGTATCTTTAAAAGGTCAGGAAACCCAAAAGGTGTCTAATAGGACTGGTGGAAAAGGACAATATGGTTGGTTCACTGCTCATTGCCTCGAGTCCTGAGCTACCATTTTTTTTTTCATTCTTAGACAACCAGCCACTGTGTTCTTCCGTTGGCTAGAAAAGGTGTGTATAGCCTAGGTATCTTGCCTACCTCAAAGCTACTTGGTAGGAAGATATTTGCACAGTGAACCAAGAAAATGATATAATGAACAATTCATTGTTTTTAAACCGCCAATTTCCTGCACGTTCCTCGCCTATGCATATTACTGTAGTTGTTAAAGATCTGGAGTGGAAAGGCAGAGTTGCCATACTCTTTACAGGGCTGTGCTGGAGATACTATCTGCCACATTTCTAAAACTTTGCTTTTTTTTGTTCTGAGTGGGCTAGAAAGGGCTCTTTTTCAGGTGATACTCAAAATGTTGCAGGCATATTGTGCAATTGAGCTTCCTGTGGTGGTGCCACCCACTGCATAGCGATTTGCTCGAACAGAAATTGAAAGGTGCGATATTAAGAAATGCATATTTTCCTGTAAAGTGACTCACCTTTCTGTGGCATACAAGATAAACAGCATCATTTGCCTTTGAGCACGCAAGGGGAATCTGTAATGGGCTTTTCTTGGCAGAGGCAGAGAAGTGAGTTCATTCAGCCCTGAAATGTCTGTATCTCTAGATTATGCACTCAAGACGAAACAGAAATAATTATTTAGTGAAGCCATAGAGAGAACTTCACTTACTGAAATATCTCTTGCTGAAATTCCAAATTAAAGTGACATTTCTGAAATCTGATGAGAGGCCTTATAGCTACAGTGTTCCCATTCAAAGAATTATACCTATACCATATTGATCATTTCTGTATCAGTATCATTAGTTTCACATTGCATTTTACATGTTATAAGTCTTATAATAATAAATGTACTGTGAGAAAATGTATCCTTTATTGCTTTCATCTGAGAATGTAGATGTACAGCATCGAAGGATAAATCTTTTAATACTTTTTAGATTTTTTTAGACACTAAGCTCGGTAATTCTCCTCAATTAAAAAAAAATGAACAAATCAATATTTCCACTTATTGGGGGGTGGGGGTGGGTACAGTATGCTTCGTTTTATAGCCTGAAAGCAAACATAATTATTTAAGTCCTGAAATATACGGTAACAGCACCGCAAAACAGCAAATTTCAATGTAATACTGAAAAGTGTCATTTAAATAGCTGTTTCATGCAGCTTTTCCCTTTTCTCGCATTGCGGTGTACGCCGTTTGCACGATCAGCTCTGCATCAGGTGCCCTTAGTTTGTAAACTTTGCCACATGGCCAGAGTGTTCCTGCCTGTGACTATGCAGAGCACCACAGACGCCTGTTTGGGGAAAAATAAATGTGTTGAACCAGCGGGAAGATCTACCCACTAGTTTTCGTTAACGCCGAACGTATGAACTCTGTCAAATCCAGAAAACACCGTCATTCATTAAACCCCAACGCGCCTGCCTCTTGAGAAGGTAAGAGGATCGTTTAAATCCGCATTATCCAGGCGCTGGTGCTCCAGAGGAAAGTTTGGCGAGTTTGAAGCCGTTGATGGAGAGTCTGAGCGCCCTACTGGGACGCGGAGCAGGGCGGGGAGAGCTGAGGAAGAAAGCGGCGGGTCTGGCAGACGGCCTAAGTGCTCCGAAGCAACTTCATGAAACGCGGGGCTAGCTACATTTTTAGCGTCGGCGCCACACACTTTCTCGTTTTGTACCGCCGAGCTGAAAAAAAAGAGGAAAAAGTTGGTCGTCGACTATTAGGTGCCCCCTGCACAGAAGACTAGCTTTGTGTGCCGCTGCCTCACTTTTGATCCGTTTGCTCGGCGTGTTCGCGGCAGCTGAGGACTGTCGTTGAAGCAGACCGTGTCACTTGTCTGCGGAAATTAAAAAAAAAGTACGTTTCGAAAATATATTAGGATTCTGTTATACTGAATGTTACGCGGACGCATCGCATCATTGTGTTATAACGGGGATCATATCCAATATACAAAAAGATTAATTCACTCATGGGTTGTCTTTGTTTCGCCCTGTCAAAAACTTCGAAATGGAAAGTGACAATAGATTTCGTTCACTTCCCATGTTCGTTATTGATTTCTATGTTTCGTGCCCCTCAGCTGCGGCAAAGGTTGAGCTGAACAGGGAATGTGCTGCATTTTTAACGAAAAATGTACAGATCATATCTGGATGATGTTGTTACTTGTTCGTGTGCTTTTATGTTTTTTATTTTTCTTCAGATAACGGAGTTTATCGCTAGTAAACTGGGTTAGCTATCGAATACTTGCATTCGTATCTTGTGTTCAACACGGGATAACGAAAACTACAAAAAGGTTTTAGGATGCCTTTGTGTCTCCGGATAATTCTTAGTTTCTCTTCTCACCTGGAAAAGAAGGGACTGCCATCATTGCTGAGCTGTCATTAATTATTAAATTACAGTCCGGAAACGTGTTCTTCATTATTTCATGTGCCTACGTTAGAGTGTGTACTGTACGTGTTTTTAAAATCTGATTCTTTAGTCTGGAAACAGCAAGGAAACCTGATAAATTGTCTACATATTGTAGGTATTCCTAAAGCATCCTCTTATTAACCGATAAGAAGCCAGACCATCGCTATTATGAGACCGTATGAAGTGCACAGGCTTCTATGAAAGCAAAAGCAAATTACACTGAACTCTGTTCCTATGTTAAAAGTTATAATTGCAACTTTCCGACAGAAAGTTAACAGGGTAGTGCTACAGTTCCCACGTTTACGTTTGTTGTGATGTTATTGTAGTTAAAAGGGAACGCACTCTAATGCAGTGTGGTTTGTAAACTGCCTTAGCTGTTCCTGAAATGTTAATCAGGGTTTTCACAAAACCATCCAGAAAGACACATAAGGCTCTTATTTTGCAAACTAATTGTTCTTAGAGCAGTTTATTGGGTTTCATTACTGCTGTTGCTAAATATGTTAGACATGGATTTTTATTTAAAATAATACTTTGTTATCTTGAGAAAAGTATCAAATAGCTTTCTACCAAAAGAGCCCTTTATCGCACTGCCGTTCTAAAATGTGACCAGTTTATTAGTCCACTATGAAAAACAAACACTGTATCTTTATATAAACGGTATCTGTATATCAGATCCCTGTCAAGGTGTCATGGGAAATCGGAAATGCATTTCTGAGGTGTTCTTTTGTTGTTGTGCCCTATAAAAATGCATGCATCCTCAGGATTTTCCAAAGTATACTTTGGCCTTGAACTAGCCAAGTCTCCTAGTCCAAAAAGAGAACAGCCCCTTTACTGCTGACCATCAATAAGGTCTAATTTGGCAAGCTGAAGAGTGAAGACAGTGCTGTGTGTACAGTATATTTAACATCTCTGACTCGCCTGATGTCAAGGAAGAAAAATGGCTGTGTAATGTCTTTGTTCTGAGCTAATTAATTTAAGCCATTTTTACTGTGAACAGCCTTACACTTCTGTCATTATTAATTTTTAATGTAATGTATTGATTCCTATTTTTCTGGGTC
Source organism: Lepisosteus platostomus (assembly GCF_059453375.1). Taxonomy (NCBI): domain Eukaryota; kingdom Metazoa; phylum Chordata; class Actinopteri; order Semionotiformes; family Lepisosteidae; genus Lepisosteus; species Lepisosteus platostomus. Next base: position 10,428,054 of record NC_142611.1, read on the forward strand.
CTGTTGTTTTCCACTGTAAGGCAAGCACATCTTGGTCTTGAATAATGATCATGTTGGTGCAAAGTGATTTGTCTGAGCAAGGGGAAATCCATTTCTTATTAAAAAAGTGGTTTCATGACAAATCTGTACACCCTAGTCCCCCCACTCTCATATATTTAATAAATTCATTACCAGTGCTGTTTTTATTTTGATTCTCTGGATTTATATTGCAGCTTGACTTAACCATTAGTTAATCAGTAATAGACTGTTATGTTTTGTGTAGACTCACTAGCATTTTAATTACAGTGTCTTCGGATCTTTTTAATTTTGGAGTCATCTAATTAAAAAGTGCTCAGTCAGTTATGGTTTTATTGTGCTGGTCTGAGGGTATTAAAATTGCATACCCTTGTATTTTTAGACCACTAAGATCTTCCTGTCTTGAACTTTGACAAAGAGCATCTCCTAATAGTGGATTTTAATAAAGCCTGAGATAGCACTGCTCTGTTTTCATTTTTTCTGTAAAACAACCCACTAAATCTGTAGATATTTTAAATGAATCTAGAGACTTTCTGAAGCATTTGGTACAGGTAATTATGTTTTGTTGCATAATAAAGCAGAACACTGCCTTCACATTCACCTTCACTTTTGTAAAAGTCTACAGGGGTTTGAGAGCTTACCCAGTTTACATACTGTTGACTTACTTTTGCTTAGAACTCATGCATCGATTTCTGATGGATTGGAAGTCAGGTGAATAGTGCTAAAAAGCACCAAAGCTACAGTATATTAGGCAAGGAGATGGGACTCTGCCTTGGAACAGGGCTCAGTCAGGAGAACAGAGAATTGTGGGGGGAATCACACAGATTGAATCCACAGGAAGTCAGTACTTTTCAGTTCAGCTTTTATTCTGTTTTAAAATGTCATAAAGTGAGTTTTGTGGGGAATACCATGCCGTGTGTAGCTTTTAGGACTGATCGTTATTAAAACCATGGGCCGCGAGCTTAACGTCATTCTTTCGATTCAAAAGGGAGCAGAAAAACTCCTCGGCTTTAGTGTTACGTGTTTAATGACTGCGGTGTAGTCAGTTATTCCTCCTTTTGTTAATGCTCGACTTATTAGCCCCCAAACCGTGAGACTCCTGTAATCAGGGTGGAGGCCTTCGCTGTAGAAGAGGAACTCATGGGGGCCGTGAGTTACACTAGCATAAATGTCAGATTGTGCCCAGTAAATATAGCGAAAACAGAGCGGTTTTATTATTAGGCTAAAAATGCAGTTTATTGTTTGGCACCCATAAATTCTTCCAGAAGGTTCTTGTTTCTCAGTCACGACTTCATTGCAGCTTTTAGTTCATTTAGCAGCCCTGATAGCATTGGAAATAAAACAATAGGCCTACACTTCATGCCATTCCAGGAAGTTACCGAACCACACCTCCTCCTGTTACTACAGTATGGTCTCATCGAATTGTAACACTTAGAACCATTTTCGTTATATTTTCCCTGTAAATCGGTCTCATAAAGCTCATCAAAAGATTGACACAAGTAAAGATTTTTGTATTCTACAGTAAAAAGTTTGTGGCACAAATTATAGTTGGTATAAGCACTGAACATTAACCATCCAACGCACTGGGTTAGCTTTAGGCAACGTCCCAACTGCTTTCTAGCTTGTCAGGTCCTTAGGGGAGGAGGTGAATGCTGGAAGAAATACGTGACTTGTGTGCCTACTGCTGGTGAGGCAATAGGTTTGAGAAAGAACAGGGATTCCTCCTCTTACAGCACAGCGTGATACCACACGTTCCACGTGTTACATGTGTGGTGACCAGTTTCAGTAAATAACACTCTTTAGGAAAGGAATCAATAGTTGGTACAGCAGTCCTGCTGAATTGATGAAACTGGATGCAGGGTTTCTTGATAACGCAACACACACTGTAACAGATCTCAGGGATTGTATCCACATCTAATGTCATTAACTTGCTTTGCACTGTGAGTATGTGAATGGAATTTTGAGAGCATGGAATAGTTTAGTCATTTTAAAGCCATCCTACTCAAAAGGCTTTACTGAAAATGTCCATAATGTCTAATAAAGGGGAAACTTCAGCTTCTCACAGCTCTCCCAAAGCCTCCCTTGGGATGGAGAGAGCAAGAAAATATGGACAAGCCTGCAATGAACTGTCATGACACTGCTTTTGTGTTTTTGCAGTGTTCCTGTCAGGTTCTTCAAGACACTTTAATTAACAAGATATCCTGCTAGTTCTTTGGTTTCCCAGAACCATTTCCTACCTGTGAACATAAACGGGTTGTATTTTTTCTGTCACATTTTATTTTGTAGCTCTGAATTGCAACACGCAAGACCTGAACTGGATTGAGATACTATATGTGTGATTCTTAGCAAGAAGAGCTACATTGTAATAATACTATTGAAAACAAGGCTTGAATTTTGAATACCTTTTAAGCAATTGTTCCACATTCCGAGAGGAGGGAAACTTATTAAAGATTATACCTGCTTCTATGGTGAGAGTACTTTATAATTATAAATACAGTATTTTGGTTTAATGTCATTTGGAAATTCCTATTGAAAGCCAGTAACCTGATCACATCTGACATTTATTGTTATATTGCATTTTCCGTTTATTGGTCTTGATTTCAAAATGTCTGACAAACAGAAAGTTGTTAAAAATAGAACAGTGTCTGTACAGATTTTTACAAGCTTAACAAGGGTCATTTTGTGAATAATTCCTTGCTGCCGTGTCAGTCATCATGATATACTGTACCTGTAGATACTGCTGTAATGTTCTTAAATCTCCATTGCATTCATTACCTGTCGTCCTTTTCTGTACTACATTTACCTTATTTCCAGTCAGCATTTTTCATCTAATGGGTTCATGTGCACTAATGCATTGCCTGGGTATGGACAGCGTGTGTCATGATGGCCCTGTAATTTATTATTCTGTTAAATTGTAGACGGTTGATGGAAATGTGCCTTGGAAAGGTTACTGTACATTCAGAATAGTGGCTAATTGCATTTTTTACTGGAGAGAATAAATGAAGTGAGGCATTAAAATTTCATGATCCAACATGAATCTGGCCTACCTTTAAGCTGTTTATCAGTGCGTCAGGAGGGAATCAATGCGCACATTAGGTTTGATGACTTAACACCTCTTGTGTCTTGATATGTGACTCAGTTGTGCAAATAACAACTGAGTCCTGTCGGTTAAAAATGGATTCACCCACCCAGTGTGTTCTGGGATCTTCCCCCCAGCCTGTCTCTCTAGTTATAAACAGGCCCGTGTCACAGTAGCCAGGTCAGACCCCCGCGGAGTGCGTTGGTAAAGACCCTATGAATGACGGTATAATCTGGAAGTGTCTGGAGAAGGACACCGGGGAAGACGCAGCAGGACCAGGTCGGGTAGACAGACAAGAGGTGGTGACTGCACTTATCCGGGGCTCGGGGGGCATGGTGTAGGCAAACCCAATAGGGGTAATCAGGGCACAGTCCAAAATCCAAAAAGCCCGGAAGGTCCATCCATGACGGAGACAGTTAAAATCTGGGAACGGAGAAGTGGAACCAGCAACAGGGAAGATTAAAAACATAATGGGACAAGGCGCCCCGAGCCCCGGGCGCAGAGGTCAGGACGTCTGGGGAAAAGGCCTGTGCCCTCGGGCTGCTCCTGAGCCCGGTGGTAGACGGGCCTTCAGACGTCCGTCTTCCAAAGCTGAGCCCGGAACTGCAGAGACGCTGGACCTAAATAAGAGAAAGGAGGACAAGACACAGGTGAAGGTACTTAAACTAAAGATAGTACAAAAAGGTCGGAGCGCCCTCTAGAGGAGGGATGACGACCGTGACAGCCTGTTGGTCAGTGTCTTCTGCCGCATGTTTTCGTTCAGTCACGCACCAGTTGGACAGCAGCGCTGGTGCTGGTTTCGCTGAGCGCAGCTGCCGTTGGGGGATCCGGCCCTGAGAAGGGAGTGTCTGGGAGTGAGGTGCTGTTCTGTTGTAAGTCAGAAGACAAATCTGGCGGAGGAGTTCCTGTCTGGACCAGAGCCTCACGATGCATTGCGTCTTAATCAGCAAGCCGACTGGTCTGTCTCCAGTTCCTCAGTTACTTCATCGTTTGTAACAGTTGTTGTAGCTTCAGAATGTGAGGAGCTGCACGGCTTGGGTGAAAGCTGTGTTATACCACCTTTTAACCTCCAAAAAATGGTTAAAAACCGCCAGCAGCCATATCACCCTGTACTCACAACAGGCAGCCCACTGAAGCTACGCAGGTGTGAGCCTGGTCAGTACCTGGATGGGAGACCTCCTGGGAAAAACTAAGGTTGCTGCTGGAAGAGGTGTTAGTGGGGCCAGCAGGGGGCGCTCACTCTGCGGTCCATGTGGGTCTTAATGCCCCAGTATAGAGACGGGGACACTATACTGTAAACAGGCGCTGTCCTTCGGATGAGTCGTAAAACCGAGGTCCTGACTCTCTGTGGTCATTAAAAATCCCAGGGCGTTTCTCGAAAAGAGTAGGGGTGTAACCCCGGCGTCCTGGCCAGATTTCCCATTGGCCCTTACCAGTCATGACATCCTAATAATCCCCATCTATGAATTGTCTACATTACTCTGCTCTCCTCCCCACTGATAGCTGATGTGTGGTGAGCGTTCTGGCGCACTATGGCTGCCGTCGCATCATCCAGGTGGATGCTGAACATTGGTGGTGGTGGAGGGGAGTCCCCATTACCTGTAAAGTGCTTTGAGTGGAGTGTCCAGAAAAGCGCTATATAAGTGTAAGGAATTATTATTAAATGAAACACTCTGGGAAGCTGGACCAGTGTTTAAGGGGAGAACAGATACAAAACACCAGTCAGGAGCTGTGAGATGCACATGTCTGATATAGGGCTGTGTTGGTGTCAGGCTCATTCTGTGGGGAATCAATCAAGAAAGGTCATTTCTGACTTCACCTCTTCTGATTTTGTGAGAAATGTCCGTACATGTTTGCCTTTTTGACTACCCATCAGACTTTTGACTATAACCTGTCCTATTACCGATGCAAAATAAGTGTTTTTGAAGCCAAAAACTTGTAAATAAGCCTGCCTTGCTGTTGTATTACTGTGTTGTATTGTATTACTATACTCTTCACCCTTATTTACACTTCATGAAAGGTTCATTTTGTGCCTGCCATTGGTTGAAACACAGCACAGATTGGAAAATGGTGTGTCACCTCAGTGTTTTGAGTAAAGCAATTGGACATCCATCTAATACATCCATCCACTTTCAGGAATTAGTAATGACGAATATTCTCCTGTTTAATTGAAGTTGTGGTGGTCTGCTTAATGTGAAACAGCGGTACAGTTGTTACTAAATTAATCAAGGTGCCCTTTGAACACAGTCAACTAAAACAAATGCTGGTCAGTCTCAGAGGTGCTGTATTGCATAATCATGCAATTTGATTCTATAAATATACTGTAAATCAACATTGAATTGTGTGCATATACTGTAACATTTGTCATTACCTGTGGTGCATGTACAGTAATAATAGTTGTTAATAGAATGAAAAGAAAGTATTTGTAAGGTTTGGAATGACACAAAGCCACCTTTCTGCATCAGATCAGCAGAAGTTATGGCTATAGTAAGTCTTATTATGAGAGGTAAAAAAACAGGTCGCCTTGGATAGGCCGTATCTTATGAACAGGCTTAATATTTGCATTGTAAATATTGCATTGTAGCCATATCTCCCAAAATCAGACATGCATGAGAACTCTACTCAAAATGCTGTTATTGGAGATTGATCTGGAACAACCAGTCAGAGCCCTTTATTCTCACTTTTATTACATCTCATGTAATATAACTTTCATGCAAATAACTGAGGTGAATCAGTAATATAGAGTATACTTTTATTATTCTGCATTTCTGTCTTGCATCATTAAATCTTGTATTGCGCAATACACACAATCGCAGTCATCTTTGACCAGCATTGTAGCCTCGTGAATCATGTTTTTCTGAATGCAGTTTTCCAACAGCTGTAACCCTTTCAAGTCATATTGTAGACAAGTGTCAGACAAAAGAATGACTTTCCAGTCATGACTGGGCATGCTCCTAAAAGCATTCCGTATTTTCTCTCTTTATTGAAGTCTTAAGCAGACTAAAACAGACTTGTTGCTTGGAAGATGCTCCAGTTTTTCTTTTGCAGAGAGCTTGTACACATGACGCATAACCAGTTATAATTCTGTTACACAAGGAATTTCAGAGGTGTTTTATTGAGTGGTAATGCCATTTGATTGTGCTATATTACTGATTATTGTAACACAAAAGCCAGTATGAAACATTTATGTGAAATGTTATTAAACTCAACATTCTAACAAAAACTTTCAACACAAGGTGTTTTGGTAATGGAAATAAAAATGGAAACTAATTTCAAAATTACAAAAAAACTTTAATTAATTAATTGTTTACACTTATATAGCGCTTTTTCTGGACACTCCACTCAAAGCGCTTTACAGGTAATGGGGACTCCCCTCCACCACCACCAATGTGCAGCCCCACCTGGATGATGGGACGGCAGCCATAGTGCGCCAGAACGCTCACCACACATCAGCTCTCAGTGGGGAGGAGAGCAGAGTGATGTAGCCAATTCATAGATGGGGATTATTAGGAGGCCATGATTGGTAAGGGCCAATGGGAAATTTGGCCAGGAAGCCGGGGTTACACCCCTACTCTTTTCAAGAAACGCCCTGGGATTTTTAATGACCACAGAGAGTCAGGACCTCAGTTTTACGTCTCATCCGAAGGTACATATTTACTTTTTATATGTACTATAGAGCAGCAATATAAATGACTGTATGTATGGTTTATGTAGTATTATTTTACATATACTATACACGCGCGGCCCGGCAGGGATGTAGCAGAGATATATCCCTGATTGTCTGTAGCCCAGGGATCGGATCTGAACTGTAGGCGACAGCACACTGCAGCTTCAGGAAAGAGTCAGACCTGTCTAAAGGGAGAGGGGTGATGTTGTGCATTTTTTGCTTCTCTGCAACAGGTGCCAGCAGAACCACACTTTACCTCAGAGAGATTTACCACAACAGGTGCTCCTCATTTAGGAAAGCCCTTCACCCAATATGCTGCAGTCTGTTTTTCTTTTTGCATTTAATGTTAAGGCCTGTTTGGTTAATTATGATTTGTAATTATCCTTAAATGATGATAGGCTGCAATTAATAAACATATGCTCCAGTGAAAGCCTGGTCCCTTCTGTCTAGAAGAAAGATTTGATCGTTTCCTCATAAATTCTGTTCCTCCAGTTCATGTGTGCTTCAAGCTGAGCTATATTTCCCTTTCCGGCTTGATCTGTTGTTCCTCTACATCCGAAAACAGGGAAGCCTGTTCTCGGTACTATAATTAATTCTTTTCTCGAAAGCGTGTCTTGCTAACCAGGTAATTATGCAAGGTGTTCTTTGTTTCTCCTTCGTATTCTGGATGAGTTCTTGATGACAAAACTCCCTCGCTGAAGTAATGGACGTGTTTTGAGGTGGTAATTGTTCCTGAACCCTGGACGTTTTAAAACTCAATTGCTGTTTGCAAACAATATTCAGATATTTGTCATTCATTTGCTAATTGAGCTTTGGGCTTTCTGCTCTCATTGACGGGAGTGTGTTGGCAGCCAGGGGACATTTAATTGAAATGGTTTTGCAGCAGGAGGTGATTAAAGTTAAAGACTGAAGAACAGCTCTGAAACTATAGATTGAATTGGCTCTGTGTGTTAAGTATTGAAAGTAATTCACTCGGTGAGAGAGGAGAAATATTTTTCTTATTGTTTCAGGATTTACTGTTTGGCGAGAGTAATGGCACAACTGTTTTTTTAATCAAACAACATTTTTACTTTATTGCACAGAATATATGAGAGCCGTCTTGACACCCAGCTTCTGGAACAAATGTTTTCACCCAGTTAAGTGTAATAAATATAATTGATTATGTCTATGGCATACAGTATCTTCTACATTTATTGAATACTCATTCGTATTAACATGCACAGTTGTAGAGAACTATTTTAAGATACGGAAGCCTATGCTTACATTAACTACTACTATACAGTTAGTTAAAATTGCAGTATTTGCATGACAGGGTGTTTTCATTCTTGTGGTGGGTGTAGTCCATAGTCCAGCAATAACACTGATAAATAATTTTCACAGGGTTTCAGTAAAGGGCAACACAAAAGCCTCTGTGTGAGTGTATCTCAGCCAGGCTGGCTGAGCTGTGATCTGTATGCACACCGTGCTCTACAGTCTCCCAGTAAAACCTTCAATGACATTCAGGAGAGCGCCTACATTTCACTAGTCAGCTTTTGCCAGGGATCAGGATTTTTAAGTACTCTCTAATTTCATACCATAAACCTGCCATTTATTGAATGACTGATTGTGTTAATGTAACCTAATGAAAGTTATGCGTATAGGGATACATTGTACATAAGGACGTTAATTATGTTATGACAACAACAGAAGGCATTGTAGCCTGCAAAGCACCTGTGACAAGTCAAGAGTCCTGCATCCCTTTCTCATCGTTAGTCCCCCTGTGTTTGCAGTGGCACTGCACCTTGTGTTAAAATACAGCGGCATGTGAACAGTGCTTTCCGTGCAGCACACTGTTTAGTGAAGGTGGAACCCATTTTTGGAGAAGGGTGTGCAGTTGCTCCTACAGAGGTGTTGTTTACTTCTGAATATACTGCTGAGCTTAACAGGGCTAAGGTTATGACATCTTCTTGCAGATAATCTTCCTGATTGCTGTGAGTGAGGATCATTATTTCATGTGGGTAGGGATTGTCATCTTCAATGAGAGACAGGTGGATCCCACAAGGAGCTCTATCACAGTGATACCTACAGTATAAGGATTAAGGGCTCTCTAGTTGCACATGACAATACTTTTGCCATTCTGTTTTGCATTGGGTTTTTCTTATGACTTTCGCATTCATTTTGCAAAAATGCTTTAAAATGCACACCTAAAACAGGGACAAGTAGGCAAATTAAACCAATTCCAACAACCCAGTCAGTTTTTCACTTGCAATTGCAGTCAAGCATGACATTTGTCTACAGAAAATGGTCTAGCAAGCCTTTCTTCAAACACTCCACTTTCCACTACAATCACATAGACAAAAAGTATGTATTTATAAATTACGCTGAAAGTCACTGAGGTGCCCCTCGTTAAAAAAAATGCACTGCTGCAACAAGATTATCAACAAAAGAAAGTGCAGTCAGAAACAAAAACAGATCCACCTGCAGTCTAAACGTTAAGCACCAGGTGTAGTCAGTAAACTAGACTTTGCTTTTCTACAGACCTAAATCTTTGTGCTTCATTTGCTGTATCAGATAGCCACCGTGGATAACGTAGAGGAAAAGGTAAAGGAAAAGATCGGCTTTCCAAACTTTTATCCACCGTACTGTGAGAGTGAAACGATTCCAGATGAACAGATGTAAAACTCCTGTTATACCAAAGGTGGTACAGTACACCTAATTTCCTGTCTGCCTGAAGGATAAGCTGTTGATCAGTAGAGTGAGGGAGTTTAACAATAAGGGTACATGTATGGGGTCCGTCTCATTTTCTGTTTAGAAGGAAATGGGTGTGAAACATTACTAACATTTTCTCTTGCTTCAGCAAGGTAACTGTATGCAAGCTAGATGTGTAGCTCCATACTCTTGTGCTCTAGTTTTGAGATGGGATTTAAACCTGATTATCTCCTCCAACTTTCTGACATGACACTGACATCTTTCTGTCGGTGTGAAGGCTGCAGCATATCCAGCTGCTTACTTTCTTTGTCGACTGATGACAGAACAGCTGCAGTCTCTCCTTTAACTGCTCAAGGTGAGAGTTGATGGTCCCTGGAGTGGTGTAGACAGCTTTAACATCAGCTAGGCGATTAGATTTCAGAGACTCGTGGTAGTTGCCCCACTAGGTCATCACAGGAATTTGTGGTGTCAGCTGTTCTGGTCTGTGAAGTAAGAAGCTTCTTCCTGGCTTTCTGATCCTTTGCCAGCTCCATTGGTGATGAGCCTGGTGTTTCAGGGCCTTTTATTATGGGGTATTGCAATAAAATGTTAAGACAATGTGTGCAGAGTGTGAAAGAATCTTCAGTGCGCTGCTACTTCTCTTTAGTGAGCCACTGGAAGTTCTTGCCTTGAGATTTCTTTATGTGGAAAGTTTCTTTGCACAGAAAGTGTGATACAGCTCCAAGTATCAATCTCAGTGCACTAATCTGTAAATTGGGCTGATTTGCATGGTGCAAAACAAAAACATTTACTTAATGGGAAGCAGAAGTCAACTCTTACCCAGTTTCATCTCACCCAAAGCTTTAAGGTGGTTATACCTCCTTAAATATATTAAGCAATTATCTCTAATTGAAACGTTCAGAACTTTAACAGTGATTCATTCTTAAGTGTGTGACCTGAAGTCGAGTTCATATAGTGGTATGAGAACATACTATGGTAAGCAGTTTATAAAAATATAAAAAGACATATAAAGTTGATCCGCCGAGCTCAAAGTTAATGTGAAACGTACTGTAAATGACTTCTATTAATTAACAAAACCTCTTCCTGACTCCCTCTTCCTTATACAGTACAATGAAATGCAGAGATTGCACCACATAGAAGAAATAATAGGGTGGTATTTTCAGAAGACAATCTGTGTTCTTTTCCTCTGTGCTCTGGAACGTCTGCTCTCCCTGCTGATCCTCTGTTGTAATTCTCTTCAGCAGATGTGTTACGTGTGCTGTATTGACAGAGTTCTCTCATATAACACCAGGAGGAAACGAGATTATCTTTCCTGTGAAGTGTTATCTCTGTAAGAACTGGATTCTGCTGCATGGATATTCTGAAACTGGCATTTTAATGGGTGGAGAATAAAGAAAAAATCTTATGATTAGTCTGCTGGCAAGCACAGGCATGCTATTTAGACAGAACAGCATCTCATCACAGCTTGTTGATTAAATGATTATGATGCTTTATGCTGAGGAGCAGCATCTCAATAATTTTTTATATTTTTCACTGATGATTTGCAGCATATCCTACATTTAAATAAATAGCCAGGATGTCTCATGTAGTGAGCTTTCTCTGGATTTTTGTGATTAAGTCTTAGATGAATATAATCGATTATGTTTATTCCTTTACAGAGCCTCTGAAAGACAGCACTTTGCACCCAGTATAGACATTTAAAAAATGAACTGTCAGGAATATACAGATTCCTCTGCATACAACAATATTTTTAGTTTTACATTTTAAAATTGTTTAACTCCTTATATTGGTTGCATTCACAAAAATAATTGTGCAATGTGAAGATTTTTTTCTGTATTGTAATGATGACTTATAGAGAATATATACAGGCTTAAAATTACTAACTATTCAATTTCATTGACTCTGACCTTTTTTGAAAAAGTCCTTACAAATTTCAGATGATGTTTTTTTTTACTACATTTGTATTTCTATTTATATGAATTAATTGGGTGGCACATTAAAATTGTACCAAAAAGTAGTTAAACATTTTTCTTACCCCCTACCGTCTTTGAGGTGTTATCTGCACAATGTATGACAACTACAGAATCAATACTCACGGAAAACAATACTTATTTTCTAGGCTGCCGCTGTTGTGTTTTTGACTCCATTTGCATCCAGAAAGCAACGCTTTCTCGGTCTCGACAGTGTGACGGTGTCTGCATTTTGCTGATGCTGAGATGGAGACCATGACGTTTACCATTAGTCCTGCTTAGCTTTAAGAGTTGTAATCTAGACTGCACTGCTGCTGCTTCGGAAAAACAGGAACGTCAAGACCCTACTGCTCTAAGTGCCTTTTGGCTCTCGTGGTGACACTCGCGTCTTAGGTGGTTTACTGCTTAATCCATCTTTTTTTTGTCATTCCGAGCAACTGTCCACAACCACCTTTGCATCTGTGCTGGTACAGATGCTGAAATAACTTCACAGCTTGTCCCTGTTGCAGTGCTGAATGGAATAATGATACAAAAATCCCCTTTTCGGAGGACACAAGCCTGTGTGATTAAAACAAAGCCATGAATAAGTGATGCAGTGTAAATAATAAATGAGATTGCAGGCGTGCGGGGGTGCCCATTGAAGAGAGGAGCCCTGTGGTTTGCGCTGGGAGGAGATGATGGGAGGTTTGGTGCTCAGCCGCCTCCTGGAATGCTGTCCTTCTCCTGCTGTGTGTGAAGTGTGGGTTTTGTACAGCACAGTAAGCTTCTCGCTTGGGTAGTCGCATCACAGAACTTTCTGTTTCGCAGCTCATACTTTTGAAAAACATGTCAAACTTTTTAGTTTAAATGGAAACCGTCCAGGAAGAGTGCCCATGATGTGCTTTTTGTTGTGCAGGCAGACATGACTGCATGCTGAGAATACCTGTTTCCTTGAGATAGAGCACAGCGGCCAATGTGTCTGGAAGGAAGAAGAGTGAGTTTCAGCACCTCGGGCACTTCTCCAGTGTTCCTGCCAATTGTTGCTTGGCACTGCCTTCTTTTGCTAGGAGACCTTACAAGAAATGAACTGAAAAACACCTAGAGAAATTCCTGTAGTTCTGCACACAGTAATTGAGGTACAAATGTTCAGGGTTGCTGAAAACATGGCATACAGTGCTGTATATTTTAAAGGACTTATAATAATAATAACTCAACTAACTCTACCACTCAAAGTGCTTTACAGGTAATGGGGACTCCAGTGTGGAGAAGAGCACAGTGATGAAGCCAATTCAGAGATGGGGATTATTATTAGGAGGCCATGATTGGTAAGGGCCAATGGGGAATTTGGCCAGGGCACCGGGGTTACACCCCTACTCTTTTCGAGAAACGCCCTGGGATTTTTATTGACCACAGAGAGTCAGGACCTCGGTTTTACGTCTCATCCAAAGGACGGCGCCTGTTAACAGTATATTGTCCCCATCACTATACTGGGGCATTAGGACCCACATGGACCGCAGGGTGAGCGCCCCCTGCTGGCCCCACTAACACCTCTTCCAGCAGCAACCTTAGTTTTTCCCAGGAGGTCTCCCATCCAGGTACTGACCAGGCTCACACCTGCTGGGTTGCCAGCTGCAGGGTGATATCGCTGCTGGTACACCTTATGAGCACATCTTTCGATTTCTTTTTAAAATATGCAGTGAGCGATTATTTTTATACCCCCTCTCAGTCTCAAGCTGCCATCTGTTAACCAGCCTGGCTCTTTGCCGCAAGCCTTTTACCAGCAGAGGAGATAAGGAGACCATGTGCTTGTGTCCTCCGCTGGGATGTCAGGCCTTCTGCTCCTTGCTCATGGAATGGAGCCAATCAAGATACTCAGGCACCAGAGGGAGGGCAGCTGCAGCTCTCAGTGAAAATTCTGCCAGCTAATTCACGGGCACATAGCCGGCCACTATTGAGAGTCAAGAGGAAGCAACTGACCAATTACAAAACCCACCCAATCCCAGCAGCTCTTGTCCACTAAGGTGCTGCTCCTGTGTGCTTCCCGGTCAGCTGGCCTACAGGGCCCACCTCTCCCACCAAGTGAGTGTCCTTACTAGCTGAACCACTTGGGACACAGGAAATAGATCTTCAGTATTTACCTTTACACTTACCAGCACCCTCAGGAAGCTTTTCTTCTTTTCCTGATTGAAGTCACCAGCTGCAAACTGGGTTGAAGACCGGATTAGAGTGTAGAGCCCAGCAGTTTCAGAACCATATCCCTACCCCACACACAAGATTAAATGGAAGAACAGGAAGATAAGGCCGTTAAACCCATTTTAGAATCTCACTATTAAAAACTGGCATTAATTGCCCACATTATAATGAAATATATTTGTGCCTTTCGCATTGATTGTGTGCTGTGGACATCCATTCAATGCCATTATGTTAATATGCAAAGTTCAATTTTCGGGAATCCTAAGAAATAGAAGAATCCTTGTGTGTAAGGATGTATTAGGGCAAATTATTAGGGCAATCAATGTCATTTGCCTGGAGACAGCAAACCTTATTAACCCGCCTTATGAATAACCACCGTACAAGATATTCATTTTAATTTTATTTCCAATTCTGCGAGTAACTGGAAACCATATCAGTTGTCAAAGAATGTGTTAAATGAAAAAAAAGAATGAACAATCCATTGATGTTTTCTTAAACGCATTCATAGAATTGTTTTATGTTGTGGATAAAAGCCCATCAGTTATCAGGTCAGTATATCAGAATGTAGTCTGCTATGGAGGTCACAGCCTTAAATAACAAGAAGCTGATTTTCTGTAGGTGTGTGCAGTGCTCCAATTACTTCTCCAAAATGCTGACAAGGTCTTTCTGTATTGTCATGGAACTTCATGCCTGCAGTGGTACCAGGGGAGACTTATGTGACTTGAAACCTTCATCATTAAATTATACTGGGCTGAATGTGAATATAGAATCACCAAGGTCTTGAGCCAGGGCTAAACACTGAACATAGCTGAGACTTCACAATTCTTAAATAAGCATACATTAGAAAATTAAACTTCAAAGAGATTTACAAGAGCAGGCAAGGCACTTTGTTTTTGTGCATTTCTCTCTGTGTATATTTTGGCTCTTGTTTAAATGCTTTCAAGCAGCTATTTCTCTTGCCATTGCAGTCGCTGAGGTTTTCCACTCCTTTTATTAGAAGCACTTTTTACAATTTAAATGCTAATGAAAGCCTTGTAAATGTACTGTCAAGGTTCAGTGTCAGAAATCCTCTCTCCACCAGGTGGAAATAAATTTGGAAAGGTAGCGTTTGCAATGCATGACCAGCGTACTACAGTGTTCTGGAGCCGCTGAACCTCATCATTAATGTACAATTTTCCTTAAGAGCCTTTTGAGAAAGGCACTCAGTGTTTATTGGTTTTGTAAATACTCAACTCTGTGTGTTCAGTCAGCCAGTCATTCATTTCTATCATTTTATGTATATCTAACAATTTTCTCCACGCACATTGAAATAGTCAGTGATATCTCCCAGAAATGCTGCAGCTCTCAATGTATCTGTCCACCTGTAAAAACATTACTGCTGGGCACTGATGAGTCCCATCAAAAGAATGCAGTCACTGACCTGCTTTACTGCCTTCTGACAGGAGATAGTTTAGTTCATTCACCCATGGTAAAGCTTAGTATATTGCAGCTTGTAAGATTTTATTGGAAATCAATCCTGTGTTGTTGGCAGAAAGCGTCTCAACTAGTATGTGAACATGAACGTTTTAACTCCAGCCCCAGTGCTCACGGGTTCAACTCCAGACTGTGCCACCCACAGTCACACAGAAAATTGAGTAGGTGTCATTGGGGTCAGCTGGGTGATCCTAATCACACCACACAGCAGTGACCAAAGTGTGTGTCCTCCAGTGGGTACCCAGTGCTCTTTGTCCTATTCAGAATTGCAGAACTGAAATAAAGAGATGAATGTTCAGCGTTGGGTCAAGGAATAGTTCCAAACAGTGGGATACAAGAAACAAAAAGTGCTGATTGAACACTTTTTACCAAGAAAATAAAAGACAATTTATTCTATGCTCGAACAATTCTGGATGGGACAAAAAGGTCTTGATTTATTTCCGGCATCAATAATTTAAACTTGTTACTGCTGTCTCCAACCTACTGCACAAAGTTAATATATTTGAAGAATAATGTTTCCCAGTGTGAGATGCAAATAACAAAGCTGTTAAGAAATAACAATACACTAGTAGTTTGCTATATTATGTGATGATCTTCTACTGGAATCAAAAGCAGTATTTGAAAAGGGCTATTTTAAACATTGCGTCTGTAGCGGGGTCTACCGAAATTAGTTCCCTTTCAGAATAAGTAATGAAAGCAGCTGCAGTATTATTCAGTTTGTACTGCATTTGAGCTATTCACATACACATCGACTTTGCGTCTCCACAAGAGGATAAGATAAAATCAACTGGCTGTTACCTGAAATACACAAATTAATATTGTGAAGGAAACAGTGCAAGCACTGGGAATTTCTGTATGTTCAGGTTTATATATATGCTTTACTGTATATTTAAACACTATATTCCAAAGTAATGGAAAAAGAAAGCCAGTGTTTTAGGTTTTCTTTAACTTTTGAACTCCACAGCCACAGTTGAAAACACAGTTGTGTTTCTTGTTTTCTCTTTTGAGCCATAAACCTTTACTTGTTCCTTTGATGGCAGACAATAACTGTATGCATTTTTCTCTTATTAATGCTAAAAAATAAAACTGCCTTTAATCATATAATTTAGTTACAGTCACTTGCAGGTTTTCCATTCTTAATGGGTTGCAGCTGAGTTGTTAGTTTTAGAAGACAACAAACACCCTTTTAATTGCTAGCAATTAGTCAATCAGTCTTTGTGAAACACTGTTTATCTCACCTAACCTAATGTCCAAACAAAAAGGGGGAAAAAAAAGATGACTCATAACTAAAAGACATGACAAAAGTATACCTTTAGCTGGGTTTGACAAATAGTCATGGATTCAACACAACAGTTGTGTTGGGGTAGAAAGTTTCATGGGCCCTGGCACAATTCAGTCTGTCTGGTTAGCACTGAAGGCTCAGGCGAGACTGTACCCCTCACCCAGTTGTGTCTTGTGTAGTTAGCACCTTCTCCTGCTGCAGTCGAGGGTAAAGGGAGTGACCGCCTCCTAAAATATCATGGATTTATTTATTGCGGCAATAATATACGTAGGCAGAAATATCACTGACTCAGCCCACCCCAACGCTCTTAGCTGTTTGTGCAGCAGATGTGCGGGAGATCGCTTTCTTGTCCCTCAGGGGGTGGAAAAATTGCATTCAACCTAGCGTTCATAACCTGTAATTCATGTCATGCACAAAACACCTGCTTTCATTTCATTTTATTATATAATCAATGTCTAACCTTGCCTGTTTCACAGAAGATGAGGGTTTTTTTTTCATCCTGATTTTATTGAGGTATTGGGCAGTCTCTCTTGAGTTGCAGGATATGTCCAGTTCACACTACTCAACCAATATACAGTAATTCACCGGGCATAATGGAGTCCTAGGGCATTCTGAAACACACCAAATCTGTTAACAGTCACTCAGCTTTAATGACAGACTGTATCTGTGAGCCCATCCTGTATATATACATTTTACAAGTGTTTAAGCAAATTCGTCTTTAAGGATTATTATGGTCTGTGGTCCCTGTGAATGAGTGATTTACACTTTTAGAAGTACATGTTTCATCGGGGCTGCACTGCATTGTCTCAATGGGGTCAAAGGTTGTAGTGACATTAGTTTGCTAAACACTGTAGCAGAGACCTGTCCATCACCTCTGGAGGTCTGCATTCAGGTTTAAGGGTGTTGCATGGAGCAACTGAGCACAGTGAACTCAATACCCAAGTAAAGCGAGGATAAATTTAATATACTACAAGTACTTAAGTGGTTTAAGTCCTCAAACCTCTGTTCCCAGTTATCCCTACTTTCATATTAAAGCTCCAGTCACTTAAAAGCATTTCTCAGAACCCTTAGCTAACTGTATTTATACTGGAAGGTTATCTAGCTTTATTGTATATGTGTGCAGTAATTCTTAAATGACTCGTTTGCTTGCTAGACCTCTCATTTTCTTCTCTCTTTGTTTTCCCAGGGAGAGATGGCTCTCTGATCTATGTGGTCCCATTAGTTCTCAGTCTTTGAAGCAGTGGGAGATCTGTGCTGTGAAGCAGTACAGCACCAAAGATTGTCTTCACATTCTGGTGCGTATGAAAAAACATGAAATCCTGCAATGAAGGTTACACGGAAACGCATTTAAAACTGAGGTCTGGAGATAATACCCAAGAGCTGTGCGACTAAGGAATGAACAACCTAGTCATTTGGCTGATTCTTCTTTCAAGAAAGGGCTGGATGAGATGCTTGGATCAATTAGCTGTTAACTGCTGAATGAGCTAAATGATATAATAAAATGAAAATAAATTACATTAAAGTACGGTGAAATCTCGGTAAAGCACTGAAGTTACAATGAAGTATGTTACAAATCCTGAGTAACCTTGGAAAAGTAAATGCATTGTATTATACTTTTAATGTGTTAAATGTTTACCAGATGCAGTACATAAAGCCTATGTAGAGATGATGAGCTGTTGCTTCTAAGAGAACGACCTGAGCTGAAAACCTGGATCTTTTATTTTCTTACTGTTAGGCACAAAGCTAACCTTTTCTCACTTTAACTTGAATACTGTTAGTTAGTATTGGTGCCTCACAGTACTGGGGCCCTGGGATCAATTCCTGGGATGCCTAATGCATGGAGTTTATATTGTATCCCCTCATCCTCCTCAGTCCAAAGACATACTACCAAGTTAATTGTCTTCTGGGAAAATTGTCACTGGTGTGATTGTGTTTGTGTTTGTGTTTGTGTTTGTGTTTGTGCTGTGTCCTACAGTGGACCAGCATCCTGCCCAGGGTGTACCCAGCCTTGTACCCATTGCTTGCTGGGATAGGACCTGGCTCAACTGTGGCCCTGAATTGGATAAAACAGTTCGAATTTTGTAAATTGCAGTATATAAATTTATATAAATATTTGAACAATTATTGCTATACCATGAATTGAGGTACATGAATTGGGGATGATAGCCAGGGGTTATTTTTTCATGTCTTGGTCGGCAGATGTCAACCCTGTGACCACACAGGGGAATGAGGAAATGTAGGCACCACATTTAGTCAATTTTTCAAGTTATTGTTTAGGAAAGGTCCTCAACTTCCTCAAGTCATCAGCACTGATTTTGCTTTGATTTTATTAGAGATGTGGTTTAACTCTGTGAAATGACACATGCACTGCACATGCACTCAGCAGTAAAAAGCTTAGGTTATGTACTGTAGCTGTGAGATCCCCTACAGGCAGTGAGGACTTGACTTTGGGGCTTGTAAGTGCATTGCATATGAATACACTGATGGTGAGCAGCTTTCGAAAATCTATAAATCTATGTGACTTCTCCTGGAGAGGCTTCTTTGGGAATTCTGTGTTATTTTTCCCAGTGCAGTTGTTCAACCTTTTACTATCCTTCCCTTGAGGTGTAAAAGCCCTTTCTAAGCACTCAAAATGTGGGGAGTTCAGATGTGCAAAACTAAACTGCAATTTAACATAACATAACATAACATCATAGCATCACTTTTTATTAGCCCTATACAATTTCTTGCATTAGGAATTTGTCTTTTCGCATACCCCAGCTTGCTCTCCATGAGACACAGACACACAGACAGGGAGAGAAGCTTGGGGTCAGAGCACAGGGTCAGACATTGTACGGCGCCCCTGGAGCAGTTGGGGTTAAGGGCCTTGCTCAGGAGCCCAACGGAGTAGGATTCCTCTGCCAGCTGCGGGATTTGAACAGGCAACCTTCCAGCCACAGGCGCAGATCCTTAGCCACAGAGTCGCCAGGCTATTGGGGTTAATACCAACATGCACAGCACCATGGGATCTTTAATGTCCATATAGTAAGGACCTCAGTCTTCCATCTCATCAGAAAGACGTAATCTCCTACAACACATTGTCCACACTCACCATGTTGGAGCAGTGCTTAAAAAATTCTAACCCAGAGGAAAAGGTGCTACCTGCTGGTTTTCAGCACCTTTCTTTTCCTTCGTAATCTTCCATCTCAGAAAAGACCAGGGCCAACCTCACTTACGTTTTGAGATCTGACAAAATGAGACAAAAATTGACAGCTGTCCAGTGGTACTGGAGACTTTGGCAGTTATTAAGCTCGCTTGATGTACAGTCCTATTTAATGTTACCTTCTCAAATCTGAAAACAGTGGGTATATCGTCAAGGAGAGAGCAAATGTCAGTCTGACAGTTGTCTGATGATAGAGTTAGATGTTAGAGGAAAGAGTTGAGAGGCTGGCTTATGTGATAAGTCCTTGTGCTAGAGGCTTGTGCTTCCACACTGAATCGGATTCAGTTAATTTAATTTAATTGGCCTGAGAAAGGAGCTTTTGATGGATTTTGATGACCAAAGTTTGCTTTGTAACACCGAGGGGAGATTGAAAGTGGATGCAAGCTCTGAGTGTAACAGCCCCAGTGAAATCTGACATTCCTGAAGTTTTAACGAACTCTGGGTAAACCCTCCCATTTCTGCTGGCTGTGGTATCCGCATGGCCTGCACTCTGAACTGTCAAGATCAGTGGGTAAAGGTGCTACTGACATGGCAATATACCGGCCCGACAGATACAAGATGATGCTCATCAGAAAACAAACTGATGTGCAATTTGATGTGATGTGAAGGTATGACTTTTGGCACGTCCACTTCCTGGAACTGAAATCAAAAGTCGAGGCCTTTGGGATTAATTTAACAAACATCTCCAGAGCAGGCTAATTCAGCAATCTGTTTGATTTCACCAGCTGGGTCTTAATGAGATTAATACCACCAGTTGGACCCGTTGTGAGAGAGCAGTTGAATTACAAGTGTCTCTTGTGCCGTGTCATGAATTCAGAAGAAGAACCTCTTTCTCCCAGTTTTCTCTATTAGATTATCACAAAAGAAAAGCTGCGTGCTTGTATTCATTTTATATTCAGACCCGACGCGGCCTTATAGTTCAGAAGACTGAAAAGCGAGTGTTTCAGAAAGAGTATCAAAAGAAGCTGTAACATGTTCACAGTCTTACCAAGAAAATGATAGTTTGTAGCAGGGGCACTGACATTTTATTAAACAGACATGACATGGCTAAATGCACTGTGCTGATTAACATTTGTCATCAACAAGGGGTCTACAGTGAACGTCGCGGGCCATTAGTGAGTGTGGCCACCACTGGAGGATTTACACAGCTGTCTCATGGGATCCTGTCCCATTCCTCGTCTCTGAGCCTGCAAGGAGGGCAGTTAATTAGATACAGGTCTTGTCCAGTACAGTGCTGTGCAATCAGGTTCTGCAAGCAACTAGATACTCTGGCCCAGACCATCACAATCTGACCTCCCTATCACCTGGTCTTCTGGACGCAACAATTCATATATCATTCTTCAGATACATTAATACCCATCAGACTGCCCCACTGGTGATTTAATCCAGCATTCAACATTACAATGACATGAAGGCTTGGAATGTGAGATATTGGTTCCTTTAAGGTTCTTTTCTTTCTCAAGTGTTCAACTGGCTGTATCAGTATTTGTTCTGATCACAGTCACATCATGAGTATTAACTTAATCAAGGTCCAGGTAAAAACGTTTATCCCTTGTCCTAAGTCTGTATTATTTGTTTTTCTTAAAGAATGTGCATGTCGATATTGAGTGCTAAGTTTTTTTGATTCTTGGTCGAGTTTACAGGAGTTAGCCACATTCAAAAAAGAAGGAAGTCAGTGGTCACATCATGAAAGAAGTTATGTGCCAGGAATCAGAACTGAGACAGAGCCAAGAACAATATAAAGTTAATCTAGTAACAGGGCCCAAACAAACGTTTTTACATTAATTTTAAAATGCATTGTCATCTTTCACTTTCTTTCCAGGTATAAAATTGGAAACAAATTAGAAATATGCAAGCAGTTTTCCTTGTAGAGCCTTCTCTACGTCACATCTCGGGTTTTAAATGATCTTGGGAGAATATGCAGTTTACAAATATATGCAAAAAACATAAAAAAGAACGCTCTTGGGGAAATGCTTTTTTAAGAAGACTATCATTTTTAAATAGGATCTGTTTTCTTTAAATTTCCTTTTGGGGGATTCATTTTCTTATTAAGGTAACATTTATTTTAGCTGAGTCCTTTCTGTAACATCTCTATCATTGCTTGTTATAAGTATCCTAGCCCACAGGGTTTTTAGTGTGGAACATAATCTAGTGGGTGGCTTGAAGTCTGATTAATGAGCTGCTTCTCTTTACATCAAAGCATCTATAAAACCCTCCAGTATTTACAACTCTTTAGCAGTCACAATGCTCAAAAGATCTGCCATGAAGGCTGCTGTGTAAAGTGAATAGCAGCACATCACTCTCTGGAGTGAGACCTTTGTGTGGGCTTCAGTACAAGAGTCTAATAAATGAGGAGGCTTCAGACAGACTTTACTGTGTGCTGGGTATGATGCTGTCATGCTGATAATACAAGTATATTGATATTAAAAAGTTATGGGTTTATTATCCAAAAGGCTTGATATAGTGCCATCTGGTCATTATGATTATTATTCTCAAATGAAACAAAAATCCTTTGAAATTGATGCACAGGCAGTAATATTAATGCAGATACTTTTTATGAGCGCTCAAAGGAAACATGGAAAACAAAATCAATATTAAGGGCCTGTTCGGAGAAAGACTATTCCTTGTTCATTGCCTCCAAGGCAGTGCTGATCCATTGCATGTATTGATTAACAGGTCCCCAGGGGTGAGTGGTGTCCTTCACAAGGACACCCAAAGAAAAGTTCTTCAAAAACATTATGCAGGCCACTTCTAAATAAAAAGCAATAAATGAGTCTATTTTGATCATTCATGATAATAACAAGCCTCATAATAACACTCAAATTATACTAAAGTTAAGGTTGCAAATCATGAGGGACCATAAAACAGCTGATAAACCTAGAATAGTTTTATTATTGTCATCAATTTGTAATGGTGGGAACAAGCAATTTCTGCAGAAAGCAGTATTTAGTTCTAACATTGAAGGGATACAGTAATAGGGCAGATAAAATGAAGATCAAGACATCTTGGCAGAGTTTCAGTGTTTTTAAATCCTGAATTTCAGGCAAGTCTCAGATCTTTGAATGCCCAATCTACTGACCTAGTACATTGGAAAGATGCTTGTCTTTTGTTAAACCAAGAGTGGAAGAACCCAATTTCATTCAGGAGACAGGAGGTCAAATTGCAAGATAATGCTGTTTTTCACATTTTTCACTACTGTGCTGAATTCTCTTCCCAGGGGAATTCAGCAGCCAGGTGCAGATTAATAAATCTGTTTTCACTTTTGGAGGAGACTCTAGGTTCTGCAAGGGCAGAGCCAGGATAGGAAACGGTAAGCCCCACTATCACTTTCTTCCCAGGTGCTTTCAGCTTCAACATCACAGTGTCCCATTTTCTTCCCAGAAAGATATACCTGCCTCTCCAGGGAGCTTTTGTTAGCTATGACCTTCTACAATAGATTATGCTGATTGCTGATGCTGAAACTAAGGATCTATAAAGTCATCAATGCAATTATTCTTCACATAAAGTTTTGTCCATTGTGACCTATTGTGATGGAGTAAATTTATGAAGGACAATTTTCCACCTTAGCAAATAATTGCCTAACCTGACTTTACTGTCCTTGAGACTGAAGTACAAAGTTGAAAGTTGATATGTTCAGTGTCCCATTGCAGGTTGTGTAAAACTACTACTAATAATAGTTGCTTACACTTATATAGTGTTTTTCTGGACACTCCACTCAAAGCACTTTACAGGTACAGGTAATCTCCTCCACCACCACCAATGTGCAGCATCCACCTGGATGATGCGACGGCAGCCATAGTGTACCAGAACGCTCACCACACATCAGCTATCAGTGGGGAGGAGAGCAGAGTAATGAAGCCAATTCATAGATGGGGATTATTAGGAGGCCATGATTGGTAAGGGCCAATGGGAAATTTGGCCAGGACACCGGAGTTACACCCCTACTCTTTTCGAGAAACGCCCTGGGATTTCTAATGACCACGGAGAGTCAGGACCTCAGTTTTACGTCTCATCCAAAGGATGGCGCCTGTTTACAGTATAGTGTTCCCGTCACTATACCGGGGCATTATGACCCCCATGGACCACAAGGTGAGCGCCCCCTGCTGGCCCCACTAATACCTCTTCCAGGAGCAACCTTAGTTTTTCCCCGGAGGTCTCCCATCCAGGTACTGGCCAGGCTCACACCTGCTGACCTTCAGTGGGCTGCCAGCTGTGAGTTGCAGGGTGATATGGCTGCTGGCTAAGAAATGGTCTTTGTTAAAAAGCATAAATTAAAACTCCTTGAATTAAAATATTAATGGAATACAGTATTATCGTTTAACCTTTTCCAGAAATAACTGTAAAAACTGTAATGTTTTTAATTAATAGTGCTCAGGGGGTTCTGAATCATCATAAAATGATGCACTTGTGAACATGGACATGTATGTCCAGATCTAATAGCAAAGTATTGGTCATATACACAGAAGCTGGTTGTTTGTAATGTTTGTTTTGTGTTTTTTACTGACTTCTGCCCATTTCTTCTGAGAGCAGATAGACTGAATCACCTGCCACGTTACTTGCAGACTAATCCTTATTTCTATTTGTTGCACCAGCTCTTTAGCGGTTTGTACTGTTTGCCTTCAGGGATGTGCAGCATCAGATTAGTGTCAGTTATGATTTGATTATTCTCCCTGGTTTTAAATATCTTGAAATACCACCGCAAGTGGTGCAGTACTAAGACACTGAAACTTTTTAAGACCTTTTTTTTTCTATTTGCCTGGTTTTATTTGAAAGAAAAATAGTCCACAATTACACAGTCAAGCCAGGTAGTACTGATATTTCTTCATACTTGTAAAGTCTAAAATGAAGGTGAAATGCGCATCTGTTGGAGGATTGTGTGTTTGGTAATTTACTCATGAAATGGTATTTAATGCCATTCGAATGGTCTTTGAAATGGATTGGCTGAAAGTGGGCTGACGTGCTGAGTGCAGTTTTTTCCACTTCACTTGCCAGCCCAACTCTCAGATCCTCGATCACTGAACCCATAAATATTCCCATTGGTGCTCACTTTATTTTCATCTCTCTAATCTACTGCCCAACAACAAATAAATGTGCACAAATCTACAGGAACTGCTCGTTTCCTCAGCTCTGAGCATGTGAATGTTACAAAATGACACCACAGAATGAAAAATATTAATACTCATTAATTTTGCAATATAAAGTGCTATTTAGAATAACTGAATGGGACAATATTAAATACAGAATATTAAAAACAGTTTTTAGGAAAACAGGGAAGGAGCCTTTAAAAATCATTAGGAAATTTTTATTCTGATTTTTTGTTTTTGAAAAATAGGCCCCTAGTATACAGTACAATCAAGTCATTTAAAGTAAATTAAGGTAAAGAGGTACTGTAGAGTTAGAGGAGTTTATTGCCATACAAACATCTACATTCTTATTTGCGCTGATCTCTGAGGAGATGCACAGTATACAACAGACAACACCACACAATGAAGCTAATACATTACAATGTATTACAATAAATAATACCAACCAGATTATTGTAGAGAACAATAAATATCTGGTAGTGCAAAAAAACATCATAGTCCAAGTCAGAAGGAAAATGTAGACCTGTTGATGATTTGTGTGTTTGGTGTTTTAACTTTTAGTGTTTTTGCAAATAGATTAGTCATGTTCATCAGTTCTGGTATATCTTGATCTCACACTTTTTTGTTTTTTTTACAAAGTTTGAAAACACTGATGTAGATGCAGAGAATGAAGCAAAATGTCCACAGATGTAAAACTGTTTTGAAAGATTCATCTGGTTTTGTTCAATGTGAAAACAAACTGAAGAGTTCAAAAGTCCCCTTGTTAAACTTTGAGGAAAATAACCTGCTCTTTAAGATTGTAAACAATTAATTGCAGTGATTGTTAAAACATTGTCTCTGTTCACATTGATCACAGTACAAGCAACAAGTAATTTTAATAACATTAAGCATATGATATGGTCTGTTTGTCCTCTTTCAAATTTAAGATACTCAAAAGGGCCCTTGAACAAAGCAGTGTTAGTTCAAAACTACTTTTGAAATCCATGATATATATAAATATTACCTCTCAATCAATTCTGAAATACTTTATAAATGTTTTACAGTGTAATCTGTGCACATGGATGGAGAACTGGTTAACAAAAATATTGTCTTTAAGGCATAACCAGTAATAGAGCAGATTAGTGTACCACAGGGATCCATTTTGTGTCCATTGCCCTTCCTGATCTATATCAGTTATCAAGATGCTGATATAGTTAGCAAGCTAGTTAAATATTCAGAAAAAATCTGTTACAAAAATAAGGCAAGTTCTGTAGCAAACACAGACACAGCAGCAAGAGAATTATAGAAATACATACAAAATTAATTGGACAAAATCGTGGTTTGGGAAGACACTTGGCAAGTGAAATTTAATGCTGATTAACCACAAAGTGATCCACAGAGGAAACTGAAACCTACCATGTACTACAAATAGAATTTCTATCTTGAAAGAAATTAGATCTGAAATATGTGTCAGCACCTTGCTCTGTTTGAATAAAAATAAAGTATCAGCATTCCAGGATCAATATTGACCTTTCCTTTGCTTATTCCTGTGTATTTTTTAGGAACAGAGTGAATGACACCTGGCATACTCTCCTGTTCCGTATCAGAAACAAGTTGGTTTTCAATGAGAATGCATTAAACAGAACAGCACAGCTGGGTAGTGTTAATGCCCAGTTGGAAGGGGCAGCCTCTCCACACACAAGAACCCCTTCACCAGTGTCACTGGAAACAGCAGCTTTGAAACCCCATGCTTTGCTGTAGATTGCTGGGGAGATGATGATGCGGATGAATGGAAAATCCATAAAGCAATGTTTTAGAACTTATGAGCCATTTATACCATAAGTCAATGGGATTGAACTAGAAATGGCAGTATAGTGTGTAGTTTATACAGAAGGCGCAAGATCTGAGTCAGCTGTCTCTACCTGTGTTTACAGAGATCAAGATGTTGTAAAGGTGGAATAGCCACACTTGATACTGATCTAGTTTATATATTTGTATTATTGTACAGTAACGCTTGTTTCTTCACACAAAATGCAGAGGATTTTTGTGTTTAATCACAGGCTGGTAAGAAATGAACACCCCAGAAGTCTTCGACAAATGCCTCTATTTTTTTAAACGTGCAGGCTGTTGATGGCATCTGTTGGGTGCAACGTTTTGTGTTGTCATGCTGAATACCTGTCGTGTTAGAAATGGCCCCTGTCGTGTCTTTACATGTTCAAAGGAAGTTAATCACAGAGCTGCATTATGTGACTGATCTCGACCAAGGCGTATACCCGCAACGCCGCCTACAGAAAGGAGTTCCTGCAAACAACGCAGTACCTGTTAGCTCCATCACTATGTCGGTTCTCCGTTTACGGCTGGGAACGAGGGGAATGGAGCTCGAATTGGAGCTGTGATCCATGTTCCTCCCCTGTGGCACGCTGTGATGCAGAACAGCAGCTCTAGGCAGCATAATTAATGGTCCTGGTCCTCTGTTAATTGCATGTTTTTGTTTCTCCTCCTTTCTTTCCAGCATGGTGTACGTTGTAGAACACTTGACGGGGCAGATGGTTTTCAGCGGGGCGGAGCAGGTATGGTACATGTCTCTGATGCCTGCTGCTGCATGTGCTGTAGCATGACGCATGTACGTAGGAAATGCGTTGCCCTGGATTGTGCAGCTGCCAGTTAGAATTAGGCTACAGCCCAGCTGGCCTGATGACGACACTGATGGGAAAATATGTGGGTTCAGCAAACCCACCATGAGGGAAACAAGATCTGACTATTCCTTTCAGAGTGGAATATCGGGAGAACCCCCACTTACAGGACTCTGAATACCACCATGGCATCTGTCTTTCTCTTCAGAAATCTGGCTTTTTTCTTCAGATATCCCTCATTGTGCAGTCACCTTTCACAATCCGGTGTTGTCTGTGGCGTATGAGTCTCATGCATTGTTTTCAGCTACATTAAATTCAACTGCTAGCTTGCAGCTGCTCAGTGTAGCTTTTTAATATTTTTTGAAAGCCTATGAGTATGCTTAGGTATGTTGGACCATCTGCATTTAAGAGAGATAGGAATCCAGTGCTTGGTTTGTTACATGATGTATTTTTTAAAGTTTCTGGAAAGAATCACTGAATTAAATTGGTTATTTCTTCGCACGAGTTAATGTCGCCAAGAATCCTCAGCTGTCCCTGCGTAATGTGTGTGTAATGTGTGTGGGATGTGCTTTAGTTTTTTTTTAAATGGTTAATTGTTAAAGTGTTGCTTGGTTTTGTCCGTGTATTCACCATGAAGTGATTTTAAAAAGCAGCTGCCATTCAGCTGGTGTTAACTGCTCCAGTTTTATATGTTTTTAAAACCTGAAAGTCAGAGGGCCACTGCAGGCTACTTGAAAACCATACATCATATATCCTACATTATTTTATCAGTTCATTCAAAATCTATTACCTGTTCAAACCCTACAGGAGCAGTGTTAATGCATTCTTAAAGGGCCGATTTTTTTTTGGTTCCGTTCCGAGTGAACTGGGAGAAAAGAAGGGCTTATTAATCCAAAAATCTCATCCATTTGTTTTTTGAAGGAAGCCAAGGTATTGACTTGAACCAATAGGCAGAGTAGCTTTTTCCCCACCGCCCTTTGCATAGAGATTTGTCTCCTGTGTTTTAAATGCACTTTCACACAGATTCCACTCGTGTCTTCTGGTTCGTGTTTCACGGTTTGTCCTTAAGAAATCTGCTGGGTTGAATTTGTCAAAGCCTTTGAGAATTGTGAATACTTATATCAGATCCTGCTGTAGTTTTCTCTGTTCAAGAGTTAAAAGGTTGAGAAAACAGATTTTTTTTCTTCTATTTGGCAATTCCAAGAAGTTAATAATTGGAGTTTATAACAAATAACCCCTGCCAATCCCCAGTATACATCTGGGTATTATTGTTTTTTATTAAACAATTTTTATTTTTTTTGTAAACAATACACAATAAAAAAAGACTCATGAAAAAACAGAGGAAAAGAGCAGCAACCCAGACTTACAGAGAAAAACATGTAGGAGGGCAACAATATCTAAAAATATAAGTAAAGCTAAAACAATGATTTTACTGTGGCAAAGCTATTTCTGATTCTCATTATCTAATTGTCTTGGCACCGTGAAAACAGGCTGTGGAAAGTTCCAGAAATAAAATGTCCGAAAAGACAAAAAGGCCCATCGAAGCCATGGGAGAGCACCAGACGTCAGCCCACGCAGTGCAATCGTTATTTTGGCAGCTCTATCCAGACAATCTCAACGATAAATCATCGTTCAATAAAAAGCAACTGTAGCGAACACAGGTTATTTCTCTCTTTCGCGTCTCAGATAAAGAGGAACACATTTCGTTCCAGCACAGGTGGGCCTCAGGACATTCCCACAGCTGGCGAAAGAAAGTTCACACTACACCCCTGCTACACTAGGGAAATCAGACGCATTATTTTTCGTTTTGTGGGGTTAAATGCATCCTACTAATTTTAATGTATCCTCTGATGATCAGGTGTTTTTAGTGGCACACTTCGGATTGTTATATCATCATTATTGTAATTATTGAAATCATTATTAACCACTGATTGTTCTGCTATGGAGGTTATTCAACAATTGGACATTGAAGTGGAGTAATGTATTACATGACATTCGCTGTTCAAATAATGCTATAGGTCGTTTGTAACGGGTTACAATATTGAAGTAATCAAACTCGTTTGTTTTAACCTAGTGTGTTTTGAATGTCAAAAAGAATTAAACCAGTTGGTTCATTTTGTTATACTTTTAAATTTGACTTTTATTGCTACGTTATTCTGTTATGTCTGGAATCCTTCACGTTAACCACTGTAGTTGCTGTTTTCTTGGTTTGCTTTGATTTCTGTGTAACTTACACAGAAGTATGTTGTTGTTTCCAAACTGTTATACCACTGTACTGTATTTATATTTTTACTGTTAGGTAATTACAGTATGTTCTGAATAAAAAAAATCTCGTTTTCAAGCTTTGTCAGTTAATTAAATATAAATCAAAGTTGATAGAATTAATCTATACAATTAAATCAATTGAAAAACTAAAATGAGAGTAATCTGAAATTCATCGAGTGCTCTACAAAGAATCTTTCATTACTTTGTATGCCTAATAGATCAGATTGCTATAATATTTGATTTTTACTGTAGTATTTAATTGATTGACTTTTCTGAACCCATGCTATAGTCTGACATAGTACCGACCATCAGGGTGAGGAGAATGGAAGCCTGAGAAATCTGTGAGCCTGTCTTTCTGTGGACGGGCTGGGTTTCTTCTTCAGAGTCCATGTCCCTTAAGATTCAACCTTGTGGCCCGCTTTGTGAGGTTTCTTTTTCACTTCAGCGCCTGAAATTAACTCTACAGCAAAATATTGTACTGCAAGATCGTTCAATTATTGTGGCCTTTTGCACATTCCCAGGGAAAAAAAGGAGAAGCAATTATTTGCTTGGCTGGACAAATCCTATTCCAGTTTGTCAAGGACAAGTTCATTTTCAGTCTAGAAAGGTAATTGTGGATTGAATATCACAAAGTGCTCATGTGAGAAAGTATGGTGTTCATGTGATTTTTTGTTGTTGTTGTTGTTGTCATAGAGGGGGTCTGTTTATTTTTTAGAAAGTAACTGGAAGTGAAGAATATCTGAGTTAGATCAAAGGAATTGTTTCAGGAATGAAAACAAGCTGCAATCCAGATTTCCTTCTTAGAGTTTTGAATTAGGGTAGAATCTTAAACATATTTTTTCTTGGTCAGTTAGAATATTCTTAGGATCCACGTTTGCACAATATTCAGAAACATCAAAACAATTTTCACTGCAATACAATACTACAGTAATACAATTTTTCACGAAGGTTGATTGTAAGATTCAAAGATTGAATGTATAAAAATGACTTGTGTCCATCAATCAGAAAAGCATGATGCACCAACAGTTGTCACTATTTTCAAATAGTTCAGAAAAGCAAAATGGCAGTTAGGTTGTAGCACTTTTTTATTATTTTTAAATAGTTAGGACGAAAAACCTATACAAATACTGTATAATGACATCACAAAATACACAAAAAAGACATAATAAGAATATCACAACGATAACCACAATACAATTAATGTCTTCCTCTATTTCCTAATCTAATCAATACATTCAAATTTCATCCAAAGTGTGCATTACATCTTTCCATATTCTTTGAAATTGTCATCTTTCCACTGCCCAGTGTTTTCCAGTTCTCAATAAGATTTCTGATCTTATCACAATCCAACCCAATGGGACTGTCGTATACTCAAAGGGTGGTCATGCGATGTAGGTTTGGAATAGGTTTAGTGATGGGGTTAAAACAGTATTACATCTGAGAGGATAGCCAGCTCTCTAATTGAATGACCTTTCCAGCATTCCCAAAAGAAATGAATCAGTGAATCACATGTTATGTTATATTTAGTGCATATATCTGATGTTTTAACATCAAACTGATTAATTTTATCTCTAGTATAAATACACTCATGATGTCATGATTTTATATTGAATTAACCATTAAGTTTCATTAGTAGGAATATCATATGTCAAAACCAAGCATTTATTCCATGATTCTGCCACATTACTTCTGCCTGAATCTTCATTCCTTTTAATTATTATTTTTTCTTATATTTTCCAGAAATGAACTTTTAGAATATGATTTTTGCTTTATACAGCTTTATGCTTTATACAAGTTATCTCCACTGTAACTTAAGTCTTACTTTGGGAATCCAAACCTGTTATTTATTTGGCTAAAAAAGATGTGATAAGGTAAAGTCCTGTATGAATTGTATACCACCAATTGTGGCCATGAAGTTTTTTCATCCACAGGGTTACTCTATAACGCAGTGTTACCCAGAATTATAATGGGCTCTTTAACCACTTGTTTCATTTTAAGCCATAATCTAACTGTATTATTAATAATAAAATTGTTTGTGCTCTTGATAATAAACAAAGAAATAAATTCGGAGAATAAACTTGTACATTTTCAATATTAACCTATTGCTCTTCTTTAGAGCATAAAAATGTATGCTATGAAGACCTTGTATCTGATAGTTCTAGATCAGGGAGATTTAACTCCCTTGCTGATTTTGGGAAGTGTAGAAGAAGTGCCTTCTGAACCTATGAGAACTTTTAATCCTTTTAAAATCAATGATAATTGAATAGGCTGTTTTTTTTTAAATATTTTTGGAGGAGTTACTGGGCTCATTGAAAAAACAAACAAAAACATTGGTTACTATATCATTCTAAAGAGATTAATTCTTCCTGTGATATTTATAGGTAGATTATTCCATCTTTCAAAATCTTGCCT
This sequence comes from Lepisosteus platostomus, assembly GCF_059453375.1. Taxonomy (NCBI): domain Eukaryota; kingdom Metazoa; phylum Chordata; class Actinopteri; order Semionotiformes; family Lepisosteidae; genus Lepisosteus; species Lepisosteus platostomus. The sequence goes on from NC_142611.1 coordinate 10,459,975, forward strand.
CATATGATTTAACAATAAAATATAAATATATATTTTATATAATTGCTTTTTATAAGAGCTTATTTAACATATGAGGTTATGAGACATTTTTGTAAAGATTGTAGCTTTCTTTTTACTAATTGCTATTAATTAAATAATTGCTATTTTTAAAATTATGTTATAATGCACAATTTGTCCAAGTGAGACAGATTTGTCCACATTAGTAAGATGTAGAATGTGGCCATCAGTGAATAATAATTTGTGTTGTTGGTTTCAACCCGTATTGCAGGCACTTCCTTTTATTGACACATTTTCTCTGCCAAGGGCCACTGGTGCTCTAGTGGACTCTAGTCTCTCTTTCTAACTTAAATTAACCATGAAGAAGACTATTTGTAAATATCCTTCCATCCTTTCTCTACATCTCCTGCCAGTTTTGCAATGGATCAACTCTGGAAGTACTTTTGCAGTTATATTACTGATTTTGATATTATTTTACAATCACAATTTATCAGACTTATAGGTCTGTAATCAAATGGCGATTTACCTGACCCTACAGTACCTGGCTTAAGAATGACAGATATTACTGTTTGGTACATTGAGTTTGGTCATTCACATTTTTATCTTGTGTCTTATCATTTTCATTAAATTTCCAAAAAGTAGAATAAAATCAGAAATCCATCCTACCCCAGGGTCTTCCTATATCCATACCGTTTTTATTGTATCCCTTATTTCCTCCTCTGTGATTTCAGCTTTGAGAGCTTGTTTTTCTTCACTTTTTCAAAGTAACTGAGTTTAATAAACTTTGTGGATCGGTATTATATTCAGATAACATAAAACACTCAACAAAGTCATTTATACTTCTGATTGAATTGCTTCGGCCTTAGAATTCAAATAATTAGTTGCAAGAAGTGTCTATTTGCTTAACGCCAAGGCCACTAACCAGTATTGTGATGGTATATAACTATAGTAATGCTACCTTGATCACACTGACTTTAGCCAAGTACAGAAAAAAAATAATCAAAATGTTGCTGTTCAAGTAAGAAACAGTTTTGCTGTGACTGTGTAAACAGTTTGCAAATGTTGACCAGAGGAGTAATGTATGATTATTAAAAGGCTACTACACTTCTATTACAACTGCAACAGGACAGCGGTATCTTATGGTTATAATAATATCACATTATGTTATCAATGTGTTTGCTTCATAATTAGGGAAGATAAAATGTAGAAACAATGTTTTATATATTTTATTAGACTGTGTCATTATGTTTCCAGGTTTGTCATTAGTTGGCTAAACAGATTTTTAACAGTCAGGTGACTCAGATGCTGAGTCGTGTAGCAATCGATGTAGATTGCTGGTATTTGTCACATTATAATTCCTCTGGCTGATTGCTGGTTCTGAAACCTAGTTTCAGAAAAGGGTTTTGAAATCTTAACTTGTGCTGACACCTCGATTGACACAGCATCAATATTGCTGTCACATGTCAATAAGCAAGTCCATGGGATATTACCTGACAATTTAGATAGTTCTCAACCATAAGCCATAAGCACTTTGAATATGTTGACTATGTAGAATACACTCACGCAGTGACCAGCCAGGCAGCCATTTTCAGTTATACTGAACCACTGTTGCATAGTACTTTATTAATTTTTCCTCAGATCAATTTTAAACTTATTGTAACTAGCTAAACAGTTTTTGAGCAAAGTGTTGGATAGACGACCATCTTGATTTTTATAGGATTTCATTTCACTGTAGCCTGATTGTATAGTCACTAAAACAGTACCTGCTAAGTTTGTAGTTAATTGTTCAAATGGGTTTTGAAAAGGATCACTTTCCAGTACGGGCTGCGTTTCGACGAGAAATAGATTAGCCAGCCCCAGTGCTGAAATCACTACAGCAGCCTGTGAGGAGGAAATCTGAAGCAGGATTGAGTGTTGCCAAAATGTGCCACGATTCAGTTCATTTTTTTCCTATGGTTCCCAGGAAGATGATCGTGAAAGGTTTTTTTTCATTGCCCGGGTTAGGACCAAATTGGTTGACAGCTTTGTCACATAACAATTTTCCTATTTTCACCACGATACTTGCCAAGGGTAGAATTACACTGTCTTGTGGTACATTTGAAATCTGGGAAGAAGTAATACATTAACTATAGGCTTCCATGCATGAAAGCCTATATGTCAAAGTCCTGCTCATTTATAACCAGTGAGATCCCTTTGGAATGAGAGCCAAATAATTCTGTTTTTCAGAGAACCATACTTGTCATATGCACTGTTGGCATAAGGGGTTGTACTGTTTAACACATACGCATGTTAAACATGCAAGTGCCTTTAGGTATGTTGATTTGAATATACTTCAGTTGGCATTTGTTTAAGACAGAGATTATTCCAAATGTGTGAATATAATCTCACTGCAGGTCCACTTACAATGTGTGGAAGGATGATTAGAAAACAGATCCTTCTGAATAATGTCTTCTTTGGCTTCCTCACACCCTCTTGAATTTCTCCTTCCATTTCCAAAGCTGTGTCAAAGCATGACCCCATGTAGGCTGCTGATAGCATGAATGTCTATGATAGCTGTTTGCTTGCCGTCAGAGGTTTCTGTGGCAATGATGAGGGGTTGCCTAGGGATACCTGAGCTGTAGAGCATGATTGGAACTTCAGCAGTGGCACAAGTGACGAGCAGCTCTCCTTTCAAAAATCCACTCGCCGTTCCCAGAGTTTTATTCAATTTCTAATTCCACACTCCACAAAATGATGAAAGGAAACGTGCTGTTGTTCGCTCTGCGGGAGCATGCTTGACATGCAGCAGCAGTACTTGCATTTATTTCAATGCAACACGCGCTCTTTGGTTTTTCACTTCAAATTACACAGTGATGTTTTTATCAGAAATTGACTGGGCATGGTAGCTTCTCTTGAAGACAAGCTGAGATTCTGTCATCCTCCTGGTCATAAGAGAGACAGTGCAGATTCCCGGTATGAGCAATTTGGAGTGAAGAAGACAGAACATTTGATTACTACCAGAAGGGGGAAGAACTGAGAGACAGAACTCTCCTGCACTGGTGCAATGATGTGACATTGGGAACAGACATAATTTCAGCAGGACAGCTCTGGGATTTCCCAGCTTTATACTATAACTTTTGCTATACTTTTCACTATAAAGCTTTTTGACAAGGCAGTACATTCTTTTTAAAGTAATACTGTACGTTGTACTTTACCTTTAAGAAATACAACCCATCTTCCCTTCTTGGTTATAACCCAAAGTTCCTGAATGTCAGAAATGATGACTTTCTAGAATCTGGTGGTGTTTTACCCTGTTCCTCTGCTTTGGGAACAGGGTAAAAACACCATCTGTTTATGAGTGCTTTGATAGAAGAGGTTTTGATCTGGCAGTTGTGTTGGCGTGCAAGCTACTAAGGAACAAGTAGAGGTAGAATCCATGTTGCAAGCTGAAACTTGGTGGTCTGCCATCTTGGAGAGATGCTCGACTTTCACTCCTCTAATGTGTTCTTTGAAATGGTCATCCAGTTTTTCCTGCTGTGAATGACAAGACTTTTCTACAAACATGATGCTCTCTGGTTGACTGGCCTGAGGATGTGTGTGTACTGCTGGATGTGTATTTACCGGTGATACAGCAGCTCTGGTTAAAAGATGGCTGTATGGGTTAGAGATGACTGGCTGTACGAGACAATTTTGCGTATGGAAAAGAGGATCCGTCTGGAGGGCATTTTGTTTGAAAACCCTGGAAATAGGCAAGTTGTGAGGGTGAAAAGGGAGGATAAGAACTCCTATCATTTCATTATCACCTCTGTGGAAAGATTACAGGAAACATGGTCGTAAAGCATGAACCCCTTTTAAATAGTTTAAAACCTATTGTTCCCTCCCAGTAGGCTCACAACGGTAGTAAACATACCTAGTAGGCTCAAGGTGGTTGTTCTTCATGGAGTTGATGTCGCAAAGGCTAGTTTCAGCTCAAATGAGGACAGTTGACACTGATTTACAAAGAATGTCCTTTTGCACATTCTGGTATGACATAGTGATATAGTGCAATTCTGGTCTGCTGTGCTGGTAGGTGGTATCACACAAGGGACTGATGTCTACAACATTTCTAAAATGGCATAAAAATATGTCAGTTTAATGTAGTTGTAGTTTAAAGCAGACCATCCGAGAGTAAGAGCAAAATAATATATAGGTCAAACATTAAGATGGTGTTTCAACTTTATTGCTAGTAGTGGCTTGGGGTTATATCCGCTTGTACGGTATAGGGTTGGAACAAATTGCTGCAAATAAAAATGATGCAGTTTTTCAGTCTCCCAGGCTATATCTACAGAGTGATATTGATACAACATTTGATAGAGCATTGTTTTGGGTAAAGTTGGTTTTCACAATTCTACTTTCTGTCAGTGAAATGAAAATAATTCATAGGAGTCAAAAAAGGGGTATTTTTCAGATTCAGTTTGTTCTAAAGAAGTTCTAAGAGTACAGGTTCAGAACAGGATGTCTCGCTAAATTTCAGAACGGAAGATAACCTGTCTTGGCACTATTGAATTTGTCATTTTTTGCAATTAATTCAAAAGATTTATATTTTAAAGAACAGTAGTTTATGTCACATTTAAGACATCACATATTCTAAATGTATCTTGCCTTGGCAATGTTGATTACTGTGTTCATTGTTATTACAGCCAAACTCTGCATTATAAATTATTCAGTGTACCTAATACAAATTGTGTGAACGAGGGTACAAATAGCCCTGTGTACGAAGTACTTGTGCTACATGCACCCACACCATTGTGTTTTGTGTAATGAAGTTGCCAGGTAGCTCTCCTCCAGTTCTGAGTGTAGGACCTCTGATAAGTATTTCAACAGCCACACCATGTCTTCTGAATTTTAAACAGATGGTTTGAATTGGTTTAGAATGCATTGCCTTTCTTGCAGTGATCAGCCATTATGAGAGGCAAAATGTTTCAGTTCTCACAAAATTAGGATCCCCACTGTGAATTCTTCCATGGCGATTAAATTATGTGTACTGTTAGGCTTAATCTTCTAGTGTCACATCTGAAGCAGCAATAACAAAAAATAAAATGATCAACTTCAGTATTTTAGCTGTAGTTCAGTTAGAGGTGGAGCAAGCATACAGCTACATTCTTACTTGTTTAATTATGTTTTTTGTTTTTGTTGTGGGAGAAGTATGTGTGTGAAAGATTAACCGGGGTTAAAGGAAGGAAGACAGATATGTTCATGTTGTTTCCTGTATTGCTTTGCCGGTCAACTTGGGAGTGTATCCACACAAAGAGATGGAAATAACTAGGATTAAGAGATGTACACTTCACCTTTGTGGGAGTGGCATTATGTAGAACTGCCTTTTTTTCCTGAGCACTGAGGCCCAGTCCCTGCGGAGTCCTCTGTGTTCACAGAAGGCACAGTAATGGTGCCAGGCTGAGACGTGTCTGTCTGCGTTGTAGATGAGAACACGCCCTCCCCAGAGCCCAACAACCTATTGGAGCAGTAGGAGAAGTGGAAATAATAACTGCTCATAAGAATTCTTATCACCTCATCATCCCCTCTGTGGAAAGCTTAAGGAAAACGTCAGTCATAAAGCCTGAACCCCTCAATGAGATTACAGCTGCTTTTTCTTGATAAGAAAACAGCACAAGGAAGTAATCTTAGTTTCAGAGCCCCGTTAGGAAGTTTGGATGTGTCTGTTTGAATTGTTTCCATTTAATGTTTGTTGTTGTTCTTCACAATAGAGCCTTAAAGCTGCACGAAATGCTTTACTCATATCTTTTGTAATAAAAATGAGTGGGGGCATCATAGGACAGTGGGAAAATCACTGGTCTGATAACTGATATTGTGGGTTCCCGTTCCTGCAGCACATCTGCTGTTGTACCTTGAGTGAGATGCTTTATGCCAACTGCTCCCAGCAGTTACACCACCTAGCTGTGCTAGGAAATAATCTCTGCAATGGAATAGAATCCCTTTCTGCAGTGGAGTCCACTGTGCTTTCATCCATTTAACACCATGCAAACCTGAATGAGTAATGATCCAGTAAGCTGCTGCTGCTCAGATATGGAAATTGCCAAATTCACATGAGCACTGAGAGATTAGGAATGGTCTAGGGTTAGATATTGTACACTTAACAATCATGCAATATGCATGTTTGCATTACATGGCATCTAGTCCTGAATACTTGGATTTTCCCCTCTCTCTAATTTCCAGCACAAAAACCTGTAAACATAGAAACGTTGCTCCATATCAGTGTATTCTCCCAAATTAATTTTTTGGAGCAAGACTTCATGTCCCAGGTTTGTCCTTGTTTTCCATATTGCAACCCAGTGTCCTGAAAGAATTCAGAAACCTGTGAAATGAAATGTCCTAGTGTCGTGGTATAATGTCAGTTTTGCTGCCTTGTTCAATTCTCCTATCAGTACCAAGAGGTACAGTATGAAACTCTTGTTTCTCAATTTGTTGTGAAAACGTAGTGCTGGTTCTAAAACTATGTTTGCTAAATGGGATTAAAATAAGAAAGGAGGCTTCTCAAGGCCTGAACTTCAGTAATGACGGTGAATTAGCAGTGGCAGTGCAGGAGACACTGAGGGAACATTCTGCAGTATTTAATCAGAAGAACATTCAGATCCCTGTGAACCAGCTGATAGACATGTATACATGAGTCTGTTTGTATAGATGAGTCTATAAGTCTTCTCCACAAGAGAAGCATGTACAGTATTTGGAGGATAATTCACAAATCCTCTTTCCTTATTGCCTTGACGTCTTAATCAAAATACGCCTTTTTTAAAATAAACCAACACTTACTGTTTTTTTTAATTTGCTGGGAAAAACTTAATTTATAAAAGAGTAGACAAACACCTGGATTATGTTTAGTGTGTGAAATATCAAACATTTTAAGATACGAAAACTATGGATAAGAATGGGGCAAAAGCAGAAATGGCAAAAAAAGCTGCTAGTGAAAAATACATAGTAGGTTTTTATTTTGACACTCGTTTCCAACGTCTAGACAATGTGTGGAAGCAACATGAAGTACAAAATAGGATAAAATATATTTAACAGGAATTTACTTAATTGAAGGGTATGGTAATGTTAGAATGATACAGTGCACTAGTAGAACCTCATTGTGAATACTGTTTACAATTTTGGTCATCGTGTTGCCTCACAGATATTGCGGCTCCGGAATCAATCCAGCGAATCGCAACTAGATAACTTCCCTGGATTAAAAGAACATGCAGCTCTGAAAGCTAAAGCAACAATTGTGTCTTGAACAATAGTCTTGAACAAAAAAGATGGACAGGGACCTGGTTCGGGCTTTGAAAGGGTCGAAGGGGAACCAAAAGGCACCCTGTGGACTTCTTCAGAATCAGGAGTAAACCACAAGGCACAGGTCACGAACGGAGACTATGTGGAAGTACTGTAATGTACGTTTTGAACTGAGAACATTAATCGCTTTTTTATGCAAGGGCCTGTGGGTATATGGAACAAGCTATCGAGCTACCTACACCAAAGCTGGTACCGTGGCTTCTGTTAACAAACAGTGGAGTGTCTCAGATCTCTTAGTTATGTTTGCAAACCCTTCTTATGCACTTGTGTGGGAGTAAGTCCACTCATGCTTTCGCATGCTTCAGAAAGTCATTTTATTGAAAAAAAACTCGACTGTCTCTCTTTATGTTGAGTTGTTTGATCTCCGACATTGATCTTTCGTTTAATTAACAACATGTCCCCTCCCGCCAACCCTCATCCACCCCCTTACAGTTCGATTGCAATCTGTGTCTTTATGGGGCCTTGTGGGATATAAGTTTGCTTTTCTCCATTATTCCTCTTAAGTTGTGAGTGCTCCTGTGGGCTGCTTGCCCTTTCTGCTTTCCTCCTCCTAAATGCAAGATAGTTTAGCGTGTTAAGAATCGCTGTATGCTAGTCTTCGGAAGCACTAGACATTTTTAGCCAGGTAATTATTCTGGGGGAAAAAAAAGTTAATCTGCTAGCAACTGCTTTCTCTTCTTTTGTTTCCTGTTATGATTTTCTTAAAGCTGCAGTGATCCTTTAACTTTGGTCACCTAGCTGAACTGATGGTTCCGAAAGAAAAGCTGGAGGAGTTGTTGTGTGTTACTTGCCCATGTCTGTCCCTAGGGTAAAAATGGGACCGTGAGTCACATAATAGGGTGTTTCTGTATCAGTACTTCGTAAGGATAGAGATTGATAACCTTCAATTTACTGTGTCCTTACCACTCAAAAAGCAAATCATTTAAAGTCTGAATTCAAGAAACATACATATGAAACTTGGAAAATACGAAGCCTCCTTCGGTCTGTTAGAGGAGGCCTGTACAGGAGCACAGAATCCTGCCTATTGTCATTGCTATTTTTAGGAGCATCAGAGCACCACGTGCAGGATATCACAGCGCTCTATTGATCCAGTTCTGATGTATTTTTCATGAAAGCCACAATTCAACACTATGTTGTACACGGTGTTTTAATTTTTTCTCTCCCTCCACTGGACTGGGGAGATTGTGGCCACAGCCCTTGCTAAGAGGAAAGCCGATACTTCAGTGTTTGGAGCAGTATTGACTGCATTTGTCTGCGTGAGGATGTCCGTAGAGGTTTGCAAACATTTAAAGATGATTTCCAGGGAGTGGTGCATTGCAGAGTCTGGCTTTCTGTGGTTTCCCTCCCCCCCCCATGGACTGGCTGGAGATCCCTTTTTTTCTGACATAGCCAGTCCAAGTAAAACAAAAGATTTCCTTTTTTCCTATTAAGATGTCCCCCCCCCCTCCCCAAAACCAGTGCTCTTTTGTTTCTGAAATAGCGTATCGAATTCTTGGAAGAGCCCCCGATATGCTTGTGCTCTGGCCATGCCCTGGCTGTCAGTGAGGCGCGGGGAGCGGTCTTGTTGCGCTGGAATAGCTGTATTCAAGCAGGCGTCCTGAAGCTCCTTCTGAGCTGGAGGTGCACGTGATCACCCAGTGGCGTTCACAGGGTTAACGGCAGCAGGAGCAGCTGAGCTGCGATGCTGCATCAGAGCCGCTGTCTGTCTCTGTCATTTGTGGTTTCCAAGGAGGGGGTGGGTGATGTGTGCGCTTTGCTGTTCCCGTTCGAAAGGGCTTGACGAAGGCTGGCAGTGTCTGTGAGAGCTCACGGTCCAGGAATGGGTAGGGAGGGCCTCCTCAAAAGGCACCTGGAATGCTTTTCGTGGGAAGCTGGGGCACTGACCCTTAGCCCCTGTGGTAGGGTCAGCCCTTGTTACATGGACCTCTTTAGCTCAGCTGTCAACTGAACTCTCCTCTCAGCGCTCATCTGAGTCTGGAAGTTCTGATGTCTTTAGATGAAAAGAAGATTTTTTGTTTAGTTGTATAGTCAGTCATTTGCTAGGAAAAAGAGCCTGTTTTATATTAAATATATATATATAAGCCAGTTGTTTAGAAGGAGATAAAACAAGCATGCATCTTCTGTGCGAGTAAGTGTCTGGGAGTGTGTGTGTGTGTGTGAGATTCTGGGTGTGCGTTAGCAAGCGCAACTGAGAGAGAGAGGAAGGCAGCGACAGAGAGAGAGTGCTCACTCGGACAACAGAAAGGAGCCTCTCACAGTGCTGTTTGTGCCGTTGCCTAGACGATCGCTGGCTCCCGGTAGAGGGAATGTCTGGCTCCAGGAAGGAGTTTGACGTGAAGCAGATCTTGCGAATCAGATGGCGGTGGTTCGGCCATCCCACGTCCCCGCCACCAACCGGCCTGGCCGAGGAAGAGCAGCCAGGGGAATTCTGGTTCAGGGGAACTGGGGGTCACCCCTCTAACGGTGGGGCCCCCGCCGGCGGCAGCAGTGGTAGAAAGTTTTTGGAGCCCGGGAACGTACCGCTGCCCTTGGCCGCGATGGGCTGCCCTCATCCCACCAGCCAGCGGGACTGTGCCAGCCCTTCACTCCATCCCGGGGCTGCTCCTTTGGAGGTGCCCTGCCTGGAGTTCACAGCGGAGGGTTGCCAGGGGGCACAGGCCCCTGACGGTCCCGAGACAGAGGACGCCGGAGGGAGCGAGGAGGAGGAGAACGACTCCGACAGCAGCTCCTGCAGGTACTGGGGCAGCAGGTGTCCCTCTGTGGCTCTTTCCCAGTAGTGACAACTCAGCTGTTCAAGAGCAGGGGGGGAGGGGGTTGTATTAGATGGGCCGGGAGCTGTCACTTTCGAAATTGGAGAGAAACTTTTCTGTACTAAGAAGCCAAGCAAGAAACTGATCCTCTCGACAGCTCACGGAGCAGAAGGAGTAGGTGTTTTTTTTTTGCCGTGAGGCTTGAATTCCGTAACATTTAAAAGTGAAAACTCGATTATTTCTGTGAGTGGTGGTAGGATTCAGAAGTACTTTTTGTCTTTGTCATTAGATGCACTTCTTTTACTTCTTTGTACGAATGTCGTTACAGTTTTGTGTTCAGAAATTGTCTACTGAAGATGTGCTTTGCTTGGGTAAATGTGGTGTTGCTAATCACTCACAGCTTGCCCTACACTAGTAGTATGTATTCCAGAAGCTGTTTTAAAGCTGGCTAATAAAAAAAATGTTTTTAGCAACCTGCAAACAATTTTTTAAGATATTTTTTTCATCAAAGGAATTTGCAATGAAGGACTGATTGAGGATGGTTTACGCTGTTATGCAATGTCAAAGGATTATGCATCTATGTCATCCCATTAAATCATTTTCGTTTCTAAGCAATGCCTCAAGATGAATTGGAAATATATTGTTTTGTTTTGCTCTCCTGTCCTGTAACTTATAAAGGTAATGTGTACTTGCTTGCAGGCGTAAGTTTGTGCAGACTGTTATATATCCGTTGGATCACAGGGCCATTAGAACATCTTTGTTTATTTGGATTTGTTGGTGCCTCACGTGATGTGATGGCATAGCTATAATCCAGAGTAAGTATGGGTGTGTACGTCTGTGCAGATGTTATAATTCCTCTTGCCGGTTTGATTGGAGGTTCGGAGCCTGTATCCCGTAATTCATGACTTTCTGCGCCATCGAGACGCAGATTAGCATCACGTTTCGGACAGGAACGCCTTACAGAGAAAACATCTTGCCGTGAAAACACAGCAGCTGCTTTCCAGCGTCCCGCCACAACGCTTTAGTTGCCCCGGCTCGTTCTCTTTTTTCTTTCTTTTTGTTACTCGGTGCTATAAATTGTGGTCCTGATGAAGCCATCCCTCGTTAAAGTGGGAATTAATTACTGTCTGCCGATAACCGGGCTCTTATCGGGACTCTTGTAAAGTGCAGCTGAGCAGATGATGAGCAATGCAGTGAGCGACTCCTCCATCAGAGCTGCGCTGAAAGCTGACCGCTGCACGCTTCAGTCCCTCTGTGTGATCTATGAGCTGTGCAGACCTTCCCCTTTTCCACTCCATCAATACTTCTGTCTATGCTGAAGGAGTTGCGTGCTAACAAGATGAATTACGTCTGCCATGCTCCCGTTAACTTAGTTACAGACTTTCAAGACAGATGTGTCTCATTTCACAAGGGCATGAAGCAGTGCTGCTGCTGCATTCACATGCGAGAAACTCTTAACCATTTATCCAACGCGCTTTTCTCTAGAGATGAGTCTGACGTCTGCATGGGCCCTTCTGGATGGTCTTTAGGTTTTTAAACAAGTCATTTAAATTTGCGATGCACTTTATAGTTCCTCTAAACAAAGAGTATGGAATGTCTACATCCCTGTGGTCCCCGGAGCGCCACACTCAGAATTCATCAGTTTGTAGGGGCTTACAAAGCGTGTAGGTTTTGATAAATGACATCTCCTTAATTGGTTCAATTAAGTCATGAATGTCCACTTACGATCCTCAAGAGCCACAGGATGTTGGTGTTTTCATTTCAGATAACCGATAAATAACTTAATTGAACAAATCACCTGCTTATGTGTTCAAAGCGTTTAGAAATTGAGGATTTCTGATCAATCCATAAAGCCACTGTAATATTGCATCCTTCGGAATCGGCACTTGTAAAGAAGGCGTAAAACACTGTGCAATAGTACAGTAGAACACAGAGCTGAAAAAAATAATCACTCAGGAAATTAGCTAAGTAAAACCAGGGGCAAATTAAATTGATAAATTAAAACTCTTAAAATCTTCTAACGGATTTAAACAGTGAGTTCCACAATTGTGGCGTTGCATGAATTTCGCTCTGTTGCTCATTGCATGAAGTCTGATATTAGGTAGACCAAGAGGACCTAAATCACTGGATGTCAATTAATAATTGCGTGCACCCTACCTAATAGTAGTAATAATAATACAAAACAGGCAACAACATGCACTTTTCATCCAAGTGGATCCAACAGAGCTTTACGTGTAGGAGAAGATCCGCTTCGTCCACTAGTGCGGTGCAGCGCCACCTGCTCCTAGCCAGGGACGACACCCCAGCTCTTCTGAATGGTGCCTTGACACTCAGGGCTCTCTGTTTAACAGCTCACCCGAACAGCACAAGTACAGTACAATGCCAGTTCAATTAAGAACACTCCCTTAAGTGGCCCTGCTGGGGGTGACGTCAGTCAGCTAAGCGGCGACGACGTGTTTCTTGGAAGACGCAGCGCAAGTGAAAACTGCACAGGTGTCATTTTGTTTTAAATGAAAGCTTAAGATTTCAGGCCAGGTTACTTCCTCACCGCCTTGACGTGGCGGTTTCCGCTGGGCCGTTCCCTCTCGGATTTGGGGCTGTTCACTGCGCTGGTTGCTCCTCTGCAAACAGCCTCAGGTGGAGAAGAGCTGTAGGGGAAGGAAGCAGTGTGGCACAAGGCTCCGAGGTGTAGCGCTCTGTGCAGCACGTTTATACCCCCCACCTCAAGCACTGACAGCCTGTGTTCTGTTCTGCAGTACTGAGATCACACACAAGTACCTTTTATTTGCCTTGTCTTGAAAGTAGGTCATATTTAAATGTCTTAACATTACCATTTTGTGTTTAATACGTGAGTAATGTGATTATAAAATGCATTCTGACAAAACCTAGAACTCTGCTGTCAGTTGTAGCAGAAAACTGTTTTTTTCTGTTTTTTACTTGTTTTAACAAGAAGGAGGGTATTGTGATATTAAGAATGTTGTATTTTGTGACTTGCTTCCCGTGTAGAACTTGCCTTCCCTATTAGTCCCTATAGTCATGGAGAAAGGGACGGAGAAGGAGGGGAGATTTCTTAGGAAGTATTTCTGTTGACTTTTTTATTTTTGGTCACTTGCAGTAAGAGGAGGTGAACTAGACGATAGTACTGAGTGCAGGCCAGACCTGCTCCTGAAGGTGTTCTAGGCCTTATTTAAATACAATAATGAGTACTAATGTTAATTCCGCTCTGAATTGCATAAATGTTGAGTTTTCTTCAACAGAGCCTTCTTCAGGCTTAACAGCGTTGAAGTCAATACCCTAGCCTATTTTAAGAAGTGGCCGGATGAGATTTTTATTGCAGATCAATTAGCTACTAGCAATAAAGTACACTAGCAATAAATGTGTCAGATGGCTTCCTGTTGTTTGTAATCTTTCATACGGTCTTTTGAGTTTGGGCCAACCTTTTCAGTGCAATCTGAAATGTCAGAATGCTTCATTTTAAGCACTCGGTTTTCAAAACAGAATGAAAAGCAGCTGCCCTCATGGTGCTCATCTCTTAATGATGCGTTTGACTCAGAGCACCCATCAGTGAATAACATGGTTTCCTTGTCCTTGTTTGGACATTTCCTTTGTCTTAAGACAAAATGTTTGCCCATGACGCATTCACAGTCGTGTTTATGTTTCATAACGATCAAGTCGCCTAGAAAGATTAGTGCTCATGGCTGGACGACTTGATGCCACCAGTCAGGGCTCTGTGCTACTGCAGCGCTGTCACACAGTGACAGAAAAAGGTTCACCGTGCCATGAATTTGCCTTCTCTCACAAATGATGACATTTGCCAAATTCTGCCAGCTCCGGTACTCATGATCATTTAATTGAACATGAACCCAAGAAACCCAGCCTGCTTTATTGTCCTGCAGACTGTATGTTAATTTAAATATTTAGTAGTTTATATCTTAACTCTCATGCACAATTCATTAAAATTCTTGCTCGCCAATAAAACAGTCATTTCTTCTGGAGCTTGTGTTTCCTGACATTGTCTGTTGCTATTCAAATGCAGCTAATCTTCTTAGATTGTGCTGAATTGTAATTGCATTTATCCAAAAGGGATATGACAATACTGCAAGCTTCTTATGCAGAGATCAATCTAGTTAACACAGTTTCAGCCTGCTGTGTTTTCCTTTAGGAGTTCTTAGTTTCTCTCACTAGAGTTTTTTTTAAGTCATGACTTAAGCAATGGCATGACTGATTGTTTATTAAAATATGCAGACTACGCTTGCTGGATTTCAAGGCAGGTAGCGTATGGAGGAAAGAGTGTTTTGTACCGTTTGTACCGAGGTTAACAGTATTGGCGACACACTATGTTGGTATTCAATTTTTTTCTCTTTACATTTCAATTTCTTCTCAGTTTAAAGCATGGATGTTTTTGGTGTATAGTGCAGTATGGTGCACATTTTTGGACCATGTGTAACATTATATTTTGCACAAGTAAAATGTTTTACATTTTACACAAACAGACCAAACCTTGTTAAGAAACGAGTACTACATGACACCCATGGTTTGGAGAAAGATACAATACAACCCACTAGTATCTTTCTCCAAACCATGGGTGTAGAAGGAATTTAGGATGAACATGCTCCCCATTTTTAATTGCTCAAATTGTGTTGCTTCACTCTGTTTGTGTCAGGGTAAAGTGCCCTAGAACACAGATAAAACAGAACGTAAATGACACTTTATTATTATTTTTGATGTCTTCACTCAAACACAGGAAATAAGATCTTCAAAGCCTGCATAGTAGATGTGCAGGAAGTGCATTTAAATTAGTACAGAGAGCCCGTCAGGCTTTTTGATGTGACCTATGATTTAAGGACAGCAATGTCTTTCTTGAGTTATCTTTGCACGACTTACACTATTCCCTAACCCTCCTTTGCAAAGCTAAGTCAAGAGATTTAGCTGTTGGTACGACAATTGGCTTGCATTGTTGCATAGTTTTATTCCATTGTAATATTTTGAGTTTTCAAGTGCTCATGCTTTGGCCTGACCTTGGGCTAGGTTCTTTGTAGTGTTTTTTATTCCTGCATTTTGCTAGAACAGCCTTAAGAATTTGTTTAATTTGCATCTGTTTTGTTTCCTCTGACCACAAATGCATTTCTAATGTTGTTGTCCTCATTGTGCTCCAGTGTATTACTAGATCTCCTCATTATGTGCCAGTCTTCCACATTAGTTCCAGAGTTAAAAGGCACTGTGATGAAGTGAGAGGGGGGCTTTGTGAGAGAGCCACCATCTGGGCTCAAAACTCAGGCCCTGTGGTGTGGCCTTGAGCCAAGATGGCCGTCTGTTTACAAGCTCCAGCAGGGAGGTGAGAGAGAGCACTCCTCCCGGTAATGGAATGGTACGGTTTACAGGCCTGTGGGGCTCAGTGAGTTAGGGAGGTTTGAGAAAATACAACTAATTGCATGATAGTTACTAAAGAAAGGGTGAATCAGGCATATGTTGCTCAAGAAGAAGGGACAGGATGATTCGGAATGCACACGCTGTGATGCTGATGATAAATGAAGGAGCATTCTGCTGTATGGAACTGTGTCTGTTCTTTATTAATATTGAATGTATATTACTGCTGGCCATAGCAATAAATATGCTGTAGTTCCCGTTCTTGCGTTTCCTTTTAATATGCTCTTCAGAGGTCTTTCAGAGGCTAGTAAGTCCGTCAATCTAAACATCACACTTAAGAAAATTAAAAGTACTTAAAAATAAACCAGCTGCCATTTTTTTTTTTGGGGGGGGTTCTTTTCATTGTTTTTTTTTTCATTTCATTTGTTCACAACCCATTCCTTTGAAGTCCTAGGGATCTGTGAATCTGCACTGCAGATATGTGCTGTGACATAATACCCCGGGCTCCAGGAGAGCTTGGTTTTCTAAAGTGAGGTGGTACCACACGTTGGGGAAAAAAAAAAGACAAGCTGTCTTTATTTAGATCTAACTCGGCCAAAGTTGCACACAGCAGAATCCGCTCAGCCCTGAGGAAGCAGGGAGCCACGGTTTGGCTGTTCCAGTAGAGAGCCTCACAGCCACAAGGAGCTGCAGTGAGAGATGCACACAGAGAACTTCAAAGGCAGGCTTATCCCGCTCATTCACTAATGCTGCATATTCTGAACTCCTTGTCAGGGTATGTTTATACAATTTGGTGTGAATTAGTTGGGAAAGGAACTTAAACATAAAGTTTAGTGCTAATGGCAGGATTTCTATTTCATTCGAAACACATCTCAAACAAAAGGGAGGAACCACATATGTTAATGCAAACATAGCAGCGTTTCTACAGAATTTCCCCTTCTTTGTGAAAGGAAGGACCTGTCAGGGCAGATTAAGCAAATTAGCAAGTTTCACCTCAAAGCAGAGCGAACAAAAGTCAAAATGCAAAATAAATCTGCACGTGAAGGCAAGATTAATAGAGTGATTTTGAATAAATTGAGCTAGAGAGCAAAAATGTGATGTACCTGTACTTTTGAAAATAAGATACATAAGGAAATTTACATATCAAAGACACAAAGGAGTCTTTTTCTCGGGACAGGGCAACAGATTAAATTAGGAAACTGTGGGTTCAGTCCTAAAACGAAGCAGCAGTAGCTCTGAATATTTTTTTGTGTGTTTGCTGGGCTGCTGTGTGTACATCCTGTAACAGTGCCCAGATACATCCTGTAGTTTCTCATTATATTTTTCACTTCGGGTTCATCATCATTTCTGCCTGAGCCTGGTCACCGCCTCAGGCAGTACAGACATTAGGACATGTCATTCTCTCTTGTTATCAGTGTGAGCATGATGAACACTATTTTCCACAACAGTAGGAGACTCGGTAGTTCCATGCATTCATTATGCTGTGACTCTCGAGAGCGTACCACAAACTGCAAAGTTTGTATCAGTCATGCTCTGATTACTCTGATCACTTTGTTCTCTATGCCGATATTCTCGTTATTTATATCTTTTTAACTCATTTGAAGTGACATCTTTCTTCTACAATGTTAAGGACAAGATGTGGATTCACATCGGCTGATGACTAACGCAAGACCCAATTAATTCCATATCCGAGGAAACATAATCGGGTAACTTGTCCTCTTTTGGGATACTTTTTTGGAGGAAAAATGTGGTGGTGACAGACCAAAGCTGATGTGCCTAATTAAAACCGACTTTGAAGGAGGAGCCCTAAAAGTTTAAGATTCAACCATCTTTCCCGCATTAGAAGGATTAAACAGCTTCTCAAAGAAGTCAGAGCTATATTTCTTCCTCTATATTAGACCAGAGAGTCCCCCACTGTTGGAGCTGCATGTATGCATCTATTTATGTTTGCTCATCTGCGAGAAGCATTTGTAACATTGTAACTTTTCCTCCATGCATCTTTATTCCATGTTTTCAGCAACTACATTGGATAGATGTTTGAAATACGAAAAATCTCTTTTTCCTATAAGATAAGAGAAGATCACTTTACTGGCCACAGATAATTTCTTGTATCAGTTATAAGACTCTTTCATGTCATATACACTGAAGCAGCCTTGATTGTGGGGAAAAGTGTCTGAGAGCTCTACTGAGAATCTGCTTGAGGTAAAATGCAACTCTGGGAACTCAAGGTATCAAAAGCAGCTCATACCTGCAACATTCGAAGGGGTCACTGTGCAGTAAGGTATCAAACTATAGAAGAGGGGTTATACACTTCCTACCTACAATACAACCATGGTAAAACCAAGGATACCATAGTAAAAATAGCAAAAGAGTAAAGTAAGGGAGTAAACAAACCACAGTGAGGTCATGGGAAATTATTGAAAAAGGTAAACGCATTGATACACCATGAAACGCCAGGCTGTAGAAGGGTCTGTGCGTGACTTCAATAGAGTAAAAACTGCTGAGGGAGAAAAACGTGCAAAACAATTTCAATTTTTGGGAGCAAGATTTGTGCCAAACCCTGGAGCACTTTCATAAGAGCCAATGCCAGAATCTGTCATGTGTTTCTCGTGCAGGACCTCCAATAGCTGCCACACGGTGTCTTCATGCCACACTATGGAGACCTGTGCTTCTGAGGAATTCTTCCAGGCCTTGAACCACGCTGAGCTCACCTTCAGGAAGATGGAGAGCTACCTGAGACACAAGCAGCTGTGCGACGTGGTGCTGGTGGCGGGCGAGCGCAGGATCCCCGCTCACAGGTGAGGGCAGCTCTGTGCACGTTACAGGTGTCCACACTGCAGATGTGGACCAGCTGTAAACCGCGTCTGAGGAGCAGGATGGAAAGAAAATAAACAGTCAAGTAAGTCTTGAAGACTGTGGCTTCCCTTTTCTGTTTTGTCTCTACCTACTTTTTTTTCTTTTCTCTTTCTCCTTTGCTTTTCTCTTCCCAATCTCCAAATTCCTTTTTCCTACCCCTTTATTCCTGTTTTTATATTATTGGTTGGGTTTACACTGTTTAGGTACCAACTGTTTCGTGCCATGATGATTGTTCAGACGTGTTCATTATTGTATATGGTGCCATGTAATATTCTTTCTTTTCCCTGAAAAACCAATAAACAAATTGAGCATGAACTAAGCTATAACAATATCCTTGAGGCTGATGTTCTCACTTCTGGACTCCAGGATGTGGTCAGTTCTGGTTTTGGGATACTGTGTTGAAATCCTGCGTTTCGATGACCTCACCCATGACAGTTGGTCAGAATATGTCTTAATTTGTCGTCTCAAACTGGGAGAAACAATGCTAGAAAGAACTAGTAGCACTCAAGAACGGTTGCAATTTCACATAATTTTTGTCTGCGTGTGCTCCATTTTCCAATGACCATGTACAGTATCTTCTGCTACATACTACTCTTCTTTCTTAAATGTGTTTATTTTGTCATTCGCAGTCCTTCTGTTTTAATGTTGTTGTTTTTTTGCACCTACTATTTTGTTTGATTTTACACCTACTGTTAAGCGCTTTCAGGTTCTATTTTTAAAGGTACTGTATAAACCTTCTTCTTATTTTTATTATTATCATCATCATCATCAAATAAAATTCTTAGAAGCTCAGCGCTGTAATTAAGAGTCTTGAAAGACACTCCCACATCTTCCTTAAATGATCAGGGAACACGGTTTTCCTCATAATAGTCATGTAAATAGTCTTGGGGGTTTGATATGAATCTTAATGCTTCAGTAAAGAAACAACTCAAACCATAATTAACAATTCCTTTAATAGAGAAGAGAGCAGGTCTTCTTACTGTACATGGATGAGCTGAAATCTGTATTGAAATATTCTGCACTGGAGAGCGCAGCATTGAATAGAACTTGAAGGCTACTGCACACTGCTTGAACGGAGAGAAGTATTCTTAGTATAATTGCATCCTGCTTGTTAATCTCTCTCAGGCCACATCAAAGCCCGTGTATCTGTCAGACTGCTGATTCACTGTGGAATCCCTTATAATAAGGGCCCAACAGTCTTTCCCATCCTATCATATAAGATAAGTGGCATCGTCTTATCTGCCGTGTGGTCTCAGCAGTTGCTTTATTCACTACACAGTGAGAGCTTCATTATGGAAAACAGAGAGTTTTGGATATTATCTGCTGTACCATAGGGAGAACACAGAAAATTGTGAAACATTGGTAAACATAAAGACGTGATCATGATGGTAAATGAAAAATAATGCAAATAAAGAGACTAAATGCCACACTGGACTAAACTGCAGAAATGGCTGTGTATATTTACCATGGTCCGATGACAAGCTAAGTAGGTCCTCTCATTACTGTGTGCATATCCAACTGCTGCGCTATGATTTGTGGCCTTCATACATTTATAGGGACTTGCATCATGCCCCAAAAAGGTTTGTGATGTTTTAATGGAAGGCCTTTCACTTAACTGAAATCTCTTAGTATATAAGCCGAGTACTGTGTGATTGCTGTGTACATGTGTGGATCATTGCTTTCTTAGCTGTGTCCTTTTTAAGACCGGGGATGTGGTGTCAAAACCATGCTTCTGTAGTACCTTGTTCTGGTTAGGAGAACTGTCTGTTGGAAGGAATCCCTGCACTCTTTCTTTTAATTCTCAGCGGATTTAGCGGTTTTGTGAAATGTTGCCAAAGGGGACTATGTTTTCTGCATCCATCAAACCAAAAATAAAACCCTTGAAACGGTTCACCTTTCCAAAATTAAGGTCCACCTAGCCTGTAGGAAGGAGAGAATAGGACACTTATTTATCCACAAGGTCTCTGTGGAGTATTTGCTACGTCATCCCTTAGCTCCTATGGGCATTTTCCCCCATTATTTGCTGTGTGCATCAGTATGTGAAATGTTCTTCAATTTCAATTTTGTACTGTATATCTGAAAATATGAAGTACAAAGGAAAACCTTCGAGTTTTCAGTGGGCATGCAGCTTTTTCTTGCATTTTTTCAACCAGTATTTTTTTATGTGCTTTAACAGCAGCAGAGATTTAGTTGACTTTGTTCCATCAAGGCCTGTCCTGTTTTTTTCTGCAGTTGGCCTGCAGTGTGTGAGCTGCTTTTCTGTTACTACCTAGTTTATGTGAGGTTGCTAGTTAACTAGTTTATGTGAGGTTGCCCTACAGCACCTCAAGCTGCCTTGGAATTCCTGCGCTTTCGTTACATCATGCCACTGTATTCAGCTTCAAGTTTCATGTGCTTTGGGAGAAGAAAATGTTTGTGTTGAATCCAAACCCCACTCCCAACTCTCCCGGGTCATCATCTCTAGTGGCAAGTGGAGAAAGAAGTCTGGAAAAGAGAAGTTGAAGTTGAGCTGTTGTGTAAATGAGCTGAAAAGAACCAAAAAAGAAGAGCCTGTCAGACATCTGTCTATATCATGGAATCCTAATAAATTCTGTCACACCCTCAAGTAGGTTTGTTTTGTTGTTCGGTGACGCTGTTGACTTGGTGATGAAACAAGAATATAATGGGAGTATTGTACCACACAAGAGTCTGACGGCACAGTGTGATTCTTATCTGTGTTTTCCTAGCTGCGAGGTCTTGTATCAAAGTCAGCACAGGGATGCTTCTACCTTACTTTTATTGAATTTGTAGCCACAGAAGATTTAATAACCTGGTGTTTTGCTTCATTAGTGTCCCGTTTTACCTCAGCCGGCTACCCTGGGTCAGGAACTCCCAAGGATGACACATTGTTGTCCCTGACTGTTTATCTTATGACTTGCGCTGTGCAATACTGTTGCAGTTACAGTGTAACCTTTTTAGAATCTCTTTAAGCGCGACGATTTATCAAGTCCATTGCTCTTTCTCTTTGATGTTTTTGTTCATATTTCATCCACGTTGTGAATAAATCTAGAGGGCGCTGGATGTACAGCCTCTAAATACTGACAGTGCTGACCTTTACCAGCCTGCGAAGTCTGTAACGGGCATGAAGAATCTGATCAGGTTTCCCACAGCCACACAGTTCCCACTGTCTTTAAAGTGCCAAGTGTATTGCTTCAAATAAGACCAAATCAATTAGTCAATCGATTAGTAATAATTTCACCATCACATCCCACACAATAAATTCTTATCACAGCTGTGTAGTTGTTTAATATTATGATTTTCTATATAATATGAATTCCATGCTCGTTTGTGATAGCTATTATAACTCAAATACTAATGTGCTGAGCAGCCACTGTGCCAGTGGGTAACGGTTTGTGCTTAAATTGAGCCAGCCCACCTGTCACTTTAATTTTCCTTTTTCTTAACTTAGAACCACTGTTATTTTCTTTTAATGCTGCTCCTTATTTAGAATCTCCAATGATCTGGCAGGCTGACCACAACGCCGCACGTTCACAGCAGAGCACAGCTCAGCCAACTGCAAGCCAACCAACCGCTGTGGTGCTCAGCAATTGGTGTGCCAAGCTAGAGATTCAAACTAGTAGTGTATTTGGAGCCCAGTGAGAGCCTTAACTTAACCTTAACCGGTTGACTGGTCACTCAGGATTACTCAATTCCAGTGATTTCTGATTAGAGTGAAACACCCTGCCCCAAGAGTCATTGATGTAATTGTTTTCTGCTTAGCTGAAATGAAGACAGAGCAGGCTAAGACCTGCTCATTCTGGATTGTGCCTGTACACTGGTCAGAAGGCACAGTGAAGTCAACAGTTGCAAACTCAGTATCTCGCTTCACGGTGGCTGTAACACCAGCGCAGTGGCAGGTTCCAGAGACGTATCAAATTAAAAAAACGCTAGCTTTTAAATCAGATCCTTTAGAAATAAGTCCAGATTGAAAACTGACATAATTAGTAGCTATTGCTACGCTTTTTTTTTTTTACAAATTCAAAGGACATTTGGTTAGAACAGCTTGTAGCAAAATAGATTGTGCCTAAATGATCTCGCTTTTGAGGCTGCATTCCCCTGTAATCGAGTCTGTGCTGCAGCCACCTGTTTTACCAGATTGGAGAGTGAGGAAAGTCAAGGAAACTGTTGTAAGTACTGGTCATCGTAATTGGTCATTGGGTTTCGTCTTCTTGGAGGCCATGGAGAGATTTGATTGAAAATCCCACCATTGCGAATCAACACACTGGATACTGCCCAGTAATGTCAAATTGCAAAACTAGACAGTATGAAACCAAAAAACACAAAACTCAGTTAACTGCAGAGATGTTTGGTAAAAAATGAGTAACCTTCTAGCTATGATACAAGAAATACAATGGTGGTCCCTTGTTGACACTTGAGCTGGCTTAAGCCATCTAAAATCAT
Source organism: Lepisosteus platostomus (assembly GCF_059453375.1). Classification (NCBI taxonomy): domain Eukaryota; kingdom Metazoa; phylum Chordata; class Actinopteri; order Semionotiformes; family Lepisosteidae; genus Lepisosteus; species Lepisosteus platostomus. Next base: position 10,482,690 of record NC_142611.1, read on the forward strand.
TTAAATTATTGATAAAGTACATCAGAGGCATAATGCTGAAAAATGCAGAGCACACAGTATTTGTGTAAATATTTAAATACTGTCTGTAGAGCTATCTGCCAGATTCTATATGGATACACCGCTGGACTGTAAAAGAAGTCAGCGTGTATTTTTATAGACACCAGGGAGTTTCCACTCCGCTTTGAGCAGAGAATTTCCTCATTCCGTTGTGTTACGGAAACCGTACAAAGTGCTTTCTCAGGATGGCTTCACTTGTTCCCAGTGCAGAAGAGAAAACCGGAGGGGATGTTCGTGGAAATTAAAATAAAGATTTGAAAAAGTGGCAGTGCTGATTTAATTTGGTTTGTATCACCATTGTGCAGTGGAAAGTAATTTGAGACAAGGTTCTGGACTTGTACACTAGTCCATCCTGTTAGCAGGTTGACACCCCAGTAATGCTGATGACAATCAGTACTGCTAACAGACTGAAGCAGTTGGGGTAATGAACAGAGCCTTGTCTGAGGTGACGGTAGCAATGTACACACTGGAGGAGGAACTTACCCTGTGCAGGTGAAAGTTTTCTCATGCTTGAACTATTTTTCTGTAAAACCATACCTGCTTCTGTGTGGCCTCACAGGAGTCAGACTTGGGAGCGGTGAAGGAATTTCTTGAGTAAGCCTGAATCTATAATTCATGCGGAGAGGGAGCCAGTGGAACTGGCAGAGCTTCTCTCGTCTCACTGACACCTCAAAGGGCAATATGACAAGCCCACAATAAGAAAGGACAGACAGAAACGGGGCCCGGCTCACCCTCTTTCCTTGCGACCTTTCTGCCCCTGCCAGGCTGGTCCTGTCCTCGGTCTCGGACTACTTTGCGGCCATGTTCACCAGTGACGTCCGGGAGGCGAAACAAGAGGAAGTCAAGATGGAGGGTGTGGAACCCAGTGCGCTGTGGGCTCTGGTACAGTACGCCTACACAGGTACTAAGAGAGGGAGAAGGGCTATACTCTCCTGCACAGTGCCAGACACAAGATTGATTGTAACCCAGCGCAGAAGGTGCTGAAACACTTACAGGATATACCACTTTTACAGCCATTTAAACATCTAGTTTTCGCTCGTTTACAGTGTGAACTAGTTTTCCTGTTGCTCAGGGTCTTGTCCCCCTGTCTGATATGTGAAAAACAGAGTCACACAGCAGTTATTCAGATATCACGGATCATAAGTATCTCTCTACGTTTGCTAAAATACATTTGGCGGTAACGGTATCATTTAAAAATAAATGCTCCTTCTGTAGTTCTGTTCCTAGAATGTTTCTGCTTCATCTTGTTGGCAAGATATGATATCATGTTGACATGGTTAAATGTATGATGTTTTTCATCTGGCTTCTGTCTATCAGACTGTACACATAGACTTCCAAAGTGTTTTTTCTGCTCTCTATGGCTCAGACTTTGATTCACAGATCAATAGGGTCTTTCTGGGAATGTGATTGGATAATAAGGTCACATGACTTCTCTTGCCTTCACCTCGCATTGCGCATTTGCAGCACAGCTTTGAGGTATTATACTGTCGAGGTGAATTAAATAAAGCAGCAACAGAAAAGAAAACCTCATACATTTTGGGTGAAAAACATGCCAATCATGCTGCTGCCATTGCTCATTCATTTGACTTACCTGACTGCTGTGTGTTCTAGTGGCGGACTGGTAACTGAGCTCATTCTGGCACGTGGATGTTTGAAATACTGTCACTGTGGTACATTGTGACACTTGTGTGTTGTGTGACACACTGTCACTGATGAACATTGTGACGCCTGTGTGTGTTGTTCCACACTGCCAGTGCGGTGACACCCGTGCATTTTTTTATGCACTGTGAGAGTGATACATTGTAACGCCTGTGCTTTGTGTGACACACTGTCAGTGTGGGACATTGGGACATTATGACGCCTGTGTGTGTTGTGTTACACATTGTCAGTGTGGTACATTGTGACACATGTGCTTTGTGTGACACACTGTCACTGTGACGCCTGTGTGTGTTATGTGGTCCGCTGTTAGTTTGGTTAACTGTGAGGCCTGTGTGTTGTGTTATACACTGTCAGTGTGGTACATTGTGAAGCCCGTGTGACGCACAGCCACTTGTGACCCATTTGTGAAGTCTATACAAGTCTGTGCCCTTTCCGCAGGTCGTCTGGAGCTGCGAGAGGAGACCATCGAGAGCCTGCTGTCCACAGCCTGCCTGCTGCAGCTGTCCCCCGTGGTGGAGGCCTGCTGTCGCTTCCTCATGAAGCAGCTCCACCCCTCCAACTGCCTGGGAATCCGCTCCTTCGCCGATGCCCAGGGCTGCACCGACCTGCACCGGGTGGCGCACAACTACACCATGGTGGGCACCTGCTAGGGCACCTTCCAGCCTCCCGCGGGCACTCCTGCACAAACTGTCTAGTGATGTGAAAAAAAGACTCTGAAGGGCTCATTTCCGAGAAGCACTTTGCAAAACCTAGAAGGCACCACTTTTGGTTATCTAAAAGGTCAGATTAATTAAACAGCTGTTGGAATGAGAGTGGAACCTTCTGTGATTTCCTAACTCTCTAATTCAGTTTACATGCTTTGGTTAAGTGATCTTTTGCTGGCGCGCTGGGGGCTAATTTATTTATTTAAGGACGCCGTGTTTCAATATGCATGGATGTGTAGTTTTTGGGGGGAATCCATGACTCCTTACGTGTTACAAGTGCCTCCTGATGTTTAGCCCTGAATGTCAGTGCTCTTAATTTCCATTTGTGTCTTCAGGGTCGTGTTCTCCACTTGAAGGTCCATTAGCTGGGGAAACAAGTCCTTGTGCAAAAAAGGCCTTTGCCAGAGAAGAGGCCTACAGTTGTGACTGTAAGACACTATGAGTTGCAGATGTTGTTGTTGCTAATGTACTTATTTATCCCAATTAGGCTTAGGGTTTCACTGCAACCTTGCCCAAACCAGTATAAGATGTGGATCTGAGCTTAACATCTGGATCTGAAGTTTGCAGGCTAAAGATTTAATATAGACAGGACTGGAATCTAAGAGACAGACAGAAAGCTTTTTCTAAAACAACAAAACTAGTGGTTTTGAAGTTTGTTTATTTGGGAGTTGGACAGCCTAATCTCCTCGGCGCCGATAGTTCAGGGGTGTTTAAGATTTTCATCTCACAACAGGACCAATAGTTTGAAGTAGTTTTTTTTAACAGAACAATGATGCTCAGCTCAATTCTCTTTCTCAATCTATGTTCTGCTTCTCACTTTGTGTGGGTTTGAAGTGATTGAATTTGAAGGCAAGAACAAAATACAACCCTTGTAATTAATTAGTCATGCCAGATGGATGGCTTTACTTCCTTTATTATGTTTGATTTTATTGGGTTACAACTGGGACTCCAATTTCACTGTGGTAATAATGGATAATTCACTGAGGCAGTGCCTCTGTTCTCACTTGAGGTTGTCATAGAAACTGTCTATAAAAAGACACTGTTTTTTTCTGTATAATTATTAATAAGCCATAATCCAGAAGCCATTAACTTGTTTATAAAGCTGTAACAACTGCGTTGTATAAATCGGTGAAGGATAAACAGGATTCGTATTATAGTTTAATCATAGTGGTTTAAAAAATGTAGTTTATTGTGGCTTAGTGGACAGGTGTATAATTCTGTACCCCATTGCTGACCAGTGTGTAGGTGAATATGCTTTATACTCTGATCTTCTGTATTGTTTTTAGCTTTGCTGTTATATTAATTTCTTTTCCCCTTCCTCTGTCTTCCTTTGTAATCATAGTTGGAATTAAATGTAATTGTTTAGAATTGTTGTTGTACTGTATAATGTGTGGCTACACAGTCTAACTCCTGCTGGGAAAAAAAAGGTTTAAATATCTGCCCAGTGGCACATACCCTGATAAACATTCACCGTGGTCCGAAAAAAAGTGAAGAAATGAGCTGTCAGTGATGTCATGGTTTAATCCACGGTAAAGCTTAGAGAAGCTTACTCTTATGCCCCAGCACTAGAGTATTGAAAAAGTAAAGTAAATACCATGGGAAAATCTAAAAAATATTGTGCAGCTGTACAGTGGTAGACGATTATTAGAACAAAGTCTTGAAATTGAACTAGTTGTTGTTGTAATGAGGTAGATGTATCTCTTTTTGTTAGTTTCTTGAGTCACACATTTTTTAAAGGTGCCAGGAAAGCCATCAACAATAAAAAGCCTGTAGGATGAGAGTCAGTCAACAGGGATACCTGAGTGCATAGGGTTTAAACACGTTCATAGGACATTTCACAGTGAGCTCCAGGGCTACAGCTGTCCAAAAGAAATGTACACACTTGCACTAAACTGTGTGTCCTCACTCTTTACCCCCTGCACTCTACCATTACTGTATTATCCTGTTACTGTATCTCAATTGATGAGTTTAAAATGGGGATCTAGTTTTGTCTGATCACCTTTAAGACGACCAAAAGCGAATAATATGGCCTTTTGTCATGCAGATCGCCTGTCTGTAAGCATGAGTATGCCTGTGACGGTGTGTGTCCGATTGACAGTGACAGCCCAGCTCCAAGCTGTTGGCTTATACATGGAATGCAGACTGTTTGATAAGGAAATGAAAAGGACTACATTCTCCCTGAGATTACCGATACCACTAGAGCTTTCTATCAAACAGGCTTTCTCCTGTAATTATTTCCTCCATCGCTGGCTAATCTGTGCAATCACAGCTCTTGTAATAGCCTTTATGTGTCACAGAGAGAGTCCATTAGAGAGCTTGAGGAGAGGCCTGACGTGGAATTAATACACTGTACCGCCAGCCGTGATTATAAACAAAGCAAGTCAGATCCCATGCAGCCACAACAGAGCTTCACAATTAAAGATAAGTAGCGGACAGATGTTGTCGAACAGTGAAGCATTTTTTTGTCCATCGGTCACTGTTTATGTGTTGTCTGCAGAGAAAAGGAAACGTTATTGGCTTAGAGCTGAGTGATACATGCATTAAATGCTAGGACTATGGTCATTTCTTCTGTCATCCACAAGAACAGGGAATTAAATTGAATGCCCTTTCATTATGACAGTCACACTAGGAGACATTTACAGGATGTGCATGCAATAAATTATCAACGCCCTGCAGAAAAGATCCCTGTGCATGTAAATGCCCACTCGGAGGTGAACATGCTTTACATATTAAGCACAACCATTCACAGCTTGTTGAGTTTTAATATATGTCTATATTTCATCTGATGGGTTCATTCAAAGGAGTCAATGCTCTTGTAGTGAGAGCTGATGAACTGGGGTTGAGACACCCCATCTGAGATCTAGCTTTGCATCCTCCTGATAACAGTGCTGCAAACTAGGTCGCCCTTCTGAAGTATCTCCAAAAAAACGTCAGAACTTTGTTAACTGTACAAAACTCTATTTATAACAATAGCAGTCTTTACAAAGACAGAGATGCCTAAGTAAAAGTGAATGCTTCACTCCAGAATGCTGAGTAGAGAAGAAGCAATCAGTGGAGGAAAGCTGCAGTGTTTTACTTTATGGCAGAGTGTTCCTGTACATGCCCGAGGGGAATAATCTTGTTGTATTTCAGTAGAGACATCCGTATGAAGAGTCCAGATCACACGCAGCTCTGTGCTTTGAATCACTGGGTTTTCTTGAGAAGCTGCACTCTCCGCTTCTCCTGTTACTCATATTCAATACCGAATAGTTTTGGTCATTTAGTCCTGTTTTACTATTTCTGTACAATTCGATGCTGAAGCCGGCTTCACCTGTTTATTGGAATCACTAGTGATTCACTCCACATCTGGATGTGTGCTTGAGAGCCTGTTTTTATGAGATGCATCTTTTTTTTTTTTCCAGTGCCAGGCCGCTGCATAATGGTTTCTCCTTTTTGGCCTCTATATTTCTGTGTTCCTTTCAGAACTAGATCTCTAATTACAGTAGAAGTGGAGTTGCTCTGACCGCAGGCTAAAAATAATGTTACTCGACTACCAGTGTAGCCCATCTCCACCGCAAGCTGGCACATTTCCATACTGGGCTCTGTGAAAACCAGCTGTGTCGCTTTAGATGGGGGTGATATTTGCCTAGCTCTCAGCTTTACCAGGAAGTGAGGAAGTACTTTGGTTTTGGTAGGAAAATACAGATGGAAACTTTCACAATTGTATTATGACAAGTTCCCGGGATCTGGGATGATTTCAATGGTTTGCCACATTGCCTATACCTTACAGAGTCATGCTGGTGAGGTTACTTGGTATCTCTAAATGGTCCCTTTGTGTGTATGTGTGCAAGTCTGATGATAGACTACCACCCCCTCCAGGGTGAAGTTTCAACTTGTATCCTAAAATTCCAAGATAGGCTCTCAGCTGCTGTGATCCTTCCTATAAATATAGAACTTTATGCGTTTGTATGTTGTAGTATTCCGTACCTCTTGTCATCAGACTGTATCCTGACCTCTGCCTTTTCCCCTGTCCAGGCTCACTTTTTCCTCTTGAAGCCTTGACAGGGAAAAAGAGAGAAGGGGAGGCCTCTTTCCTTTTTCCAAAAAGCAGAGGGGGAAGTCTCTATACTCCCTTTTCGTTCTGGTGTCAATCCAGTGGTTGCTCTTTGGGCTTCTAACTATCTGTCCCATGACTAGCTCTGTCCTCTGTAAACAACCGGGCTATATACTAGCTGTTTGAATCGGGTAATGTGGCAGAGCCTTTAAAGAGTCTGGGTTGTACAAGACCAGAGTGGGGTTCAGTCTTCCTGCAGCTCCACATGACCTGTACTGGGAAACACAAGGGTCACCACTGTATGATGTGGTAAAATGACAGAAAGGTTGAGAATAGCCCACTCCTTGCCAGGCCAACGGTGCAGTTCCTACTACTTCTCCTCACAACAAATCTGCATCACACTGACTCCAGGGCAGCACCGGGTTGGCTACAGTAGACCATCAAGGTCCTCAAAGATTTCGCCGTTTTGTTGCTGTTGACAGGAGCACTTCCTGGAGGTGATCAGGAACCAGGAGTTCCTGCTGCTGCCAGCCGGCGAGGTACTGAAGCTCATGGCCTCTGATGACATGAACGTCCCCGACGAGGAGACGGTCCTGAACGCCTTGCTGAGCTGGGTGCACCACGACGTCGGGCGCAGGCAGGGCGAGCTCAGCAAGCTGCTGGCCTTCATCAGACTGCCTCTGCTGGCCCCACAGGTCTGTTCGTACCCTGACGACACATCGGTGTCCCCGTCCGGACATCAGACACAGGCACATCCTGCCAGTCATTCAAGATTTAACTGATTTAATCAAGTGAGGCTTGAAATCACCAATTTTAACATTTGTAAGTGGTTCACTGATTATTAACTTGAGCTCTGCTTTTAATCAGCTGTATAATAGTGTTTTTGTGTGCTGTCTTCCTGTAGTATATGAATGAAAAGAACCAGGTCTGCTGCAGACATGATGTGCAGCACACGTTCTGGGTGGAACAGTGAAGTCATGATTTCAGACATTTTGTCTGCCCATCGGAACTGTTCTGTTCACTTTGCAGAAGACCGTATTTCCAAAGCATTTTCACCACCACGTTCAAAAGGTGTACCAGGCATTGGACGTTCAGGTGCCCAGTACCCACATCACAACTGTTGTATTCTTGGCTGCAATATGGAGGAGTTCACAGCAGTCCTGGGGCTTAACCTGCAAACGACCCCGATTGTCCTATCTGGGGTGGGGAGCCTGTGGTTCCAGCACTCTTAACGCAAGCATCAGAGCTGATTTCAGAATAATTTTACGAGCAGGTATTCAAAATGATTGACTGGACCTGGCTTGTGTGGTTCTTGTTGTGTATCAGTTTTCAGGTTTGTAGTTGTGATGCAATCAAGCCAAAGATTACCATGTGATTTTAAGACAGTTTGGCTTGTCTTAAAAGATTTAGCACTGTTCAATACATAGCTTCGCAAGTGGTCTTCAGTTTACATTGTAACACCCTCTAAGTTATTTTCATGTAGCTGAATTCAGCACTAAAACCTATACATGTACTGTACTTGACCAAGGCAAACAATACCCTACATCCTTAAGGATAATATAAATCTACTTAACAGTGGGTCACTATTGCCCAGCTTGTTTTATTTGAGTATTATTTTGAAAAACATAAGCAAAATAGCAAAATGTGGTTTTTTTTTCCCCATTTCTTTCCACGGTGAATAATTAAATAGTCTGTGCTTCAATCTCCTCACAGCTCCATAGCCGAATCAACAGTGACACTGATGGGCCCTTTCCCCACTTGCTCATTTATCCACCTGAAAACAACCTCTCAGAGGTTCACAGGCAGCATCCCTTCTTCTTTTTATTGAAGTCATTCTGTTCAATCTGAAACACACAGGAAAGTCCTGCAGCATTAGCTCAGGTTATCTAAATGTAAATGATTGTTTTCAGCCCCTCCACGACAATCCTCAGAGAGCACGCTGTTCACATCGCAGGTATTGAAGTGTAGAGCGGGGAAGAGAAAAAAACATTCTCATTTCCTAGATTCCGAGATCGCGGCTGTCAGCTCACGAGTGCAGAACGTGCTGCCGAAAGGGAATAAAAATTTAAATCATTCCTTGTTGAATGTCAATTTGCTATTGCCTTTCGGGCAGATAAGCTATTTACTAAAATAAAGCTAGCTTGGCAGATAATTATGGATTGAGAATCTCGGCAAGATCAGATATTGCAGCTATTGTCTGCACAATAGTAAGTAATCCTTTAATCCTGTAAATGGAGGTGAAGGAAACCCTTTTATGAGAAAACCACAGGGTATTTAGTTATCCGGCTCTAGCTTTTGAATGCAGTAGCTTCTGAAAGGTATTTGGAGTTGTTTTTTTTATTTGTTGCAAAAGTAGTAGGATCAGTAATGTGTCATAATCTTTATTATTGCTGGAGTTTGAAAGACTCAGCTGGATGTTAGGTATACTGTGTTTAAGAAGTCCGTACAATCCACATTCATGTTTTTTCTAATTCCATTGAAAGTACGTTAAGCCCAGAGCAAGTGCCAGGGGACAGAATAGAAATTCATGGCTCTCTTTCCGTTGGTGATTCTTTCTTTACTGAAATATTAGTGGTTGTTACCAAAGTAAATTGGGTAACTCAGTGCGCTGCGCTGGAGGAGACAGTCCGTCTCTGAGCAGACAGATTCACCAGCTTTGCAGAGAAGCCTTTGATTTCTGATCAAGGGTTTTATCTTTTTCTCTGTGGCCCAGAAAAAAAGTTTAGTTTTTCAGTTCTCGTTTTGACTCAGTCCACATGTAACACAATATAGGTTGCAGAAAGGACTGTGCTGGATTTCTTTAATAAACACAGACATCCGTCTCACTCAGCTAGAGAGGCTGATGTCTCAATTAATTGAGATATGAAGAGTAATGCTAATGAATGCTGCATCCTTCTTGCAGACTTTAGCGTTGCGGTTATTTTAGTCATGGATTGTTTGGTATTTCATTCTTGTGTCTTTGCGATCTTATTCAGAACATGGGTGTGTTCAGAGTATCTACTGACTGTGAATCACTTGCATGTGTTTGTCTCCTTGTACATTTTCTCCTTTTAGTTATCTAAAATTGTATTATGACTACTCCTGCCACTGAGTCAGGGCTGACCAGTCCAGTCTGACGGGCATTAAATAAAGACTTTGGAAACATTTGCATTTTCACAGTCAGTTGGTCCACCTTTTATCAGCCAAGTATAGTAAATAGTTAGGTCAGTTCAGTCAATTTTAAGGATGCCCGGAATGAAATGCAGTTTTTCTAGGACTGAATTGCTCTGCCCTGGAACTGTTACACCCTCTGAAAGCAAATGGACAAAAACCAACACCAGAGCCTGTGCAACAGTGATAACATTCCCTAGCTCCCTCAAGCGGCCTAATACAAATGTATAGGCTGTTGACCTGCTGCTCATGTGTCCAGTGAGTAGATAAAATCTGTCTTGCACCAAACGATATATGGTAATGTAAATTTAAAAAGGTTATGGAACAGCTACAGTGTCAGTTCACTTATGTTCTCTAGCGCCATTAGACTACGGTAGTCAAAATGATTCAATTAGTGCGTTTCTCTCTCCATCACCAGACGTACTCTCACCGGGCTGCAGAATGCAAGGCTAATTTGCTTAAGTGTGAAACTATTAAAAACTCACACAGAACGCATATGATATAAGCAAAACCGCAATCCAGCGTTGTGCTTTTCATCTTTTTTCGCACTTTTAAACATGGTCACTGTTATGACCCCAAGTGTCTAGGGGAAAAGGGGTGTAACATTTAGGATAATTCTTTTGGAAGCAGGGGGGGTTTTGGTGAGGGACTAGGAAGCGTGATAAGGGTAAGGAACTAGAGTGGTGCCAAAGAAAAGAAAATAACAAACAAAATGGAGCTGGCTAGGACAGTGAGGGAAAGCTAATCTGACTACAAAAGAAAACCCGAAACACACGGTCTTCGGCGTCTTCAACACCCTAGCTAATCTGCACTGACTACCCAAAACCATACAAGACAAATGGCACTCACCCGTACTAACCTAGTGTACTAATACAAAATCAACTAAGTGTGTAAGTGTACCCAACAACCTAAGCTAACCTTATATACAAAAGTTCACACAAAAACACAAGTGAACCAGGAATACAAATAAGGGAAAACAAGAGTAATCAACAGGAGCAGGGTACAAAAGAACACAAAAGTTGAACATGTAACACTGGGGCAAGGTAATGACAAAACAAGGATGAACACAAACAAACGAAAGTACAAAGAAACTAACAGAAAACCAACAAAACAACAAAGCCGAAGCTATACGAAAATAAACACACACAAAGCAAAACGAAGCCGAAGCCGAAGCCGAAGCCGAAGCCGAAGCCGAAGCCGAAGCCGAAGCCGAAGCCGAAGCCGAAGCCGAAGCCGAAGCCGAAGCCGAAGCCGAAGCCGAAGCCGAAGCCGAAGCCGAAGTCGAAGCCGAAGCCGAAGCCGAAGCCGAAGCCGAACGAAAGGCCTTTTCTTCCTGAAAGCCTCCATGTTATATAGTGAATAAAATGAGTTCTGATTGGCTGAGGGCTGATTGATGATGACATCATATTGAAACAGTGGTGTGATGGTTGGCCAATGGGGAAGGGAGAACAATCAAGGGTCAGCAGTGTGGAACATAGAAAAAAACACACACAGAACACACACTGGGACGTAACAGTCACTTAAAATGTTAGGGCAACTATCCACTGTCGTCAGCAGTCAGGCTAGTTATTACTGTATCACGTGTCTCGGTTCAGGAGCGAACTGTGAATCTGCAGCCAGCAGAACACATGGATGTGATGCTGTAGAGAAACAGGTGGCAAAGTCATCCGGGGGAATTTGTCAAGTAATTAGCAAATGAAAAATCTGCACTTGCGTCAGTAGTAATTGAACTGATTAAGGCAATTAGTCAGCCTCTCTGTTACTACTGTGCCTAATTAAAAACATATACAGTATACACAGAGAGTAACAGCACGATGTTCAGAGGGAAAATAAATGAGAATAAATCAGCACCAAGCATAACTATATTAAGAGAATGAACGTAATTTTCCATATTAATTCTTCGCAGGAGGGGAAAAAGGCATTTTAAGGAAATGCTAAATTATACTCTGCTCCTCAGTCCCTAATGGATTTTATTCTGATCACCTAATGAAGATTTTAACAACAAATAATATCACCAATGAATATCATTGTGCAGTGAATATTTCATTATGTCCCATTGCATTTCCTGATTTTTTTTAACAGTTTTAATTGACCAACCTGCCGTCATTTTTAGAATTTCAATTATCTTCTCTGCCACCAAAGTGACAGAGCTGGATATGTGGCAAGATACTGCCATGAGGATAACAGCCTCTTCCTGTAATCCAGGGTATTGCAACACCAGACCTTTCAGGACCACACTGGTGCGTGATTCAATTACCTCATCTCTAATTGAATTCAATTAATTCCTCATTTTTGACAATTTCATTTTTGTTGCCTGTGTTATACGTACGTTGAAAGCCAGCACCTGTGTTACCTGTTAATAATACTCTGTCAGTCAAAATAATAGTACACCAAGAGGCTTTATGTGTAATAACTGCCGTAAAGCCAGTCCTGTCTTGACTTAATATACTAGTATTTGGTTCTGCAGGAGTAGCAATAGTAGCTACAGAGTAGCCAGCAGCCATATCACTCTGCAGCTCACAACTGGCAACCCACTGAAGCTCAGCAGGTGTGAGCCTGGTCAGTACCTGGATGGGAGACCTCCTGGGAAAAACTAAGATTGCTGCTGGAAGAGGTCTTAGTGGGACCAGCAGGGGGCGCTCACCCTGCGGTCCATGTGGGTCCTAATGCCCCAGTATAGTGACAGGGACACTATACTGTAAATAGGCGCCGTCCTTCGGATGAGACATAAAACCGAGGTCCTGACTCTCTGTGGTAATTAGAAATCCCAGGGCTTTCTAGAAAAGAGAGTCCTAGCCAAATTTCCCATTGGCCTTTACCAATCATGGCCTCCTAATAATCCCCATCTATGAATTGGCTTCATTACTCTGCTCTCCTCCCCATTGATAGGCACTATGGTTGAGTGGAATGTTCAGAAAAGCTCTATATAAGTGTAAGCAATTATAATATGTTGGAAGCACCTTTATTTGTATAGGCTGTTCTTTGAGCTCTGATCCCTGGGTGATCAGGAATTCCTTTTCCTTTCCTAGTTCCTGGCCGACATGGAGAACAATCCCCTTTTCCGGGACAACATCGAATGTCACCGACTGATCATGGAGGCCATGAAGTACCACCTCCTGCCTGAGCGCAGGCCCTTGCTGCAGAGCCCGCGGACCAGGCCCAGGAAGTCCACTGTGGGGGTGCTGTTTGCAGTAGGGGGCATGGACGCCACCAAAGGTCCCGTGTCTTACACTGAGGTCCCCCGCACTGCCATGTGCTCTGGTCTGATGTACAAAAGCCCCATTTGTCACAGTAAATAGGATTTGTAGAGAAAGTTCAGATGATTGAGCGGAGCTCCGTAGAGCCCTGTAGCTGGGAGATTCCTAGCTCCAGTCTGGGAATGTCCAAAGCAAACTGTGGTCAGGATTTCCAAGCCAGTAGAGTGGGAGGTGGTTTCCAGGACTGGCTGGTTGTGTGTCGGCTATAGGATTCTAGAGCTGCCACACACCAGCAGCCCCTGTGGCCTAGCAGTGTTGCCCTTGTTCTCGCTGTGCCAGCGCCAGCTCACAGTGTGAATAAGAAGCAGATGACTGGAGACTCACACCTTTTTGAAGGACATATGTGTGTCGTCTTTATCTCCCCGATGTTACTACAGGGCTTATAATTCTAAATAATAATGTTTTACTCACTTGTCACCACATCAGGGAACACAGACAACTTTAAGTAATTCCTGTGGGCGTTTCCTTTGTCTTTGGGCACTGTCCAGTTTAACTTTCATTTTGCTGAGTGAGGGATTGAATATACTTTAGCGCGACGCACCTGGGCTTTTTCTTTTGAGGCCCTTCACAGCCACGACGGACGTCCGAGAACGCAAAATCAAAATCGGACCTGATTGCCAGCTCCTCCGCTCGCTGCTTTCATTCACCATTTCCCCAAATTGCGCCCTCCGGAACCGGCCCGTGACCGCGCGACTCAAAGAAGGTGAGGTTATTGTCGTGGGTTTGTATGTCTGAACGGGGTCCTCTCTCGCCTCCTCGCTCCAGGTGCCACTAGTATCGAGAGGTACGAGCTGCGCACCAACACGTGGACGCACGTGGCCAACATGAACGGCAGGCGGCTGCAGTTCGGCGTGGCCGTGCTGGACGACAAGCTGTACGTGGTCGGGGGGAGGGACGGCCTGAAGACCCTCAACACCGTCGAGTGCTACAACCCAAAGAACAAGACCTGGAGCGTGATGCCACCCATGTCCACTCACAGACACGGCCTGGGTAACGAGACCTGACTTGGGTTTCTCTGAGGCTGGCAGCCACCCAAGTCAAATAGAGGGGGCCCCGAAGTGGCGGATTGCCAATCTCTGACAGTAGGACCTCAGCTGAAGGGAGGAGCACTAGAAGGTTCAGCCACCTCCTCAGGGAGGCACTCAGGGAGTCAGTGGATGCTCTGGAGCTTTTCTTGACCTTCCCCCTAGCAATCCCATTCACCTGGCTGCAGTATCGCCTTTTTCTTCACCGGCAGGAACTGACTTGTAATCCAAGCCGTGTTCACAGCCTCCTGCATGCAGATAGATAGATACTTTATTGATCCCGTGAGGGAAATTGCAGTGCAACAGCAGCTTAACACACGCAACACAGCCACAGTGTAACGAATTATATAATAATAGTACAATACATACAATACAATACAAGAGTTACTCACAGTCCGGACACACAAGAACAAACTAGAACAGAACAGTACACAGAAAATCGTATCACACATATGAATATAAATATAGATGTAACTATAGATATAAATATAAATGTATTGCACAGGTCCCTGGCATATATTGCACAAAAAATGGTTGTAAACGGGGAAAAAGAAAAAGAAAAAGAAAGAGAACAGATGTAGCAGTAGATGTGTAGATGCGTTTAGTCCAGAAACAGGTCCCTGTCAATGTTGCCTCTGCCCAGACGCAAGGTGGATGCGTTGTACAGTCTTATGGCAGAAGGCAAGAATGACCTCCTGTAGCGCTCCCTGTCGCACCGTGGATGAATCAGATGCCTGATAGATAGAAGTCCTGTCCTGTCCTGTCCTCTCTCAATACGCAGAGCTCCACCCTGGAGTATTTCCGACGCCGTCTACATAGCTAATCTCGAGAACCGGGCTCAGAAATGTTCTGCTCAATCTGGCCCCAGGCACCACCGTTGAAATGCTGCGTGATATGTAGTTAGGCTTTGCGTGCAACAGTACTTTTAAAAGGGTTTGGTTACAGCTGATACCACAGTATTGGACAATGAGCTTACGGAAGTAAAACGAAACTCACCATGCTTTGTATATTCACGATAACAGACCCCATAAACAGAGATTACAGCATCTGCCATTACAGCGATGCTCCTTGATTTGCCATTTTATTCATCTCAAAACTACCAACAGCAAACTGTAGCTCTTGGCTGTTTGCTTTGACCTCCTTTATATACCTGTTCTAACTATAATGGTCATAGTTGAAACAGTACTGACAAATACCGTATCGGCACATGGGAAAGTATTCAAAGAATGCCAATAGGTATTTGAGTGTCCATATTCTGGAGACTGATATTCTTTCGATATATTCTTTACTGCAGCTGGTCTTGGGGAATGTTCTTCATTATGTAGTTAAATATGTGCCTCCTGTCAACAAGGAGTAAGTGTCAAACTACATCAAAATGTCCAACTACTGCTCTAATCCTGCAGCAAGCTTGTGGTGAAGAGCAGGACAGTTCTCCCATACAGCGCTGAGTGAGCCTCTAAATGCAATACTCACTGTTGTGGGATATTCTTCATCAGAGGAGCAGGTCACAGTCTTGTGCAGATTCAGATTTATTGAGCTCAATAAGAACAGCAACACATACTGGATCTGCCCCACAGAACTGACACCCTGAAAGGGGTTTCCAGCCTTCATATACATATGTGCTCAGAAAGAAGTTTGGTTTCATAGTTTTATGAAAGAGGGGCCCCCAGGGGCTGACTCTCAATGCTTGATGTTCGCGTGTAGGTGTGGCGGTGCTGGAGGGCCCCATGTATGCTGTGGGGGGCCACGATGGCTGGAGTTATCTGAACACGGTGGAACGGTGGGACCCCCAGGCGCGGCAGTGGAGCTTTGTGGCCAGCATGTCCACCCCCAGGAGCACAGTGGGGGTCGCCGTGCTCAGTGGAAAGTAAGTTACACTTGTCTTGCAGATCGCCTCTTTCATCTGTCAGCTTACGCCTGATCTTATATCAGATTTCATAGATATTGGGTCACCTCTGCATCCTGATCAAGACCAAACTGTTTGTTGTCTCCTGGGCTAAGATAGTGGTTTTCTGATTCATAAAGATTTTAAACTACAAGCAACCAAGCAGGCATCATGTATTGAGTGGTCTCCTCTGGGCTCCAACCTACATTCTCGAGCATCTTGATGCTAATCATTTCATCCTTTGCATTCAGGTGTCTTACACTGAAAAGAATGAAGGTTGCTGAAATGCAACGGAGGCTGCGATACACAACAGTGGCCATGAAAAGTTAAACATGGTCGGAGATCAGGAGCCAATCAGGATCTTTCTCAGGCCTGAGCTTCAGTTCCAGTTTAAGATGGAAGAGGCATCTGCACAGCCACAAGTAGATGAAAGCCCAAAATTATTTGGTTTCAGAACTGCTTTTCATCCTAAAACTATTCACATCGGTGATCTCGATACTGACATATTATTAAATGCTGATTGTATTTAATAATTTTAAGGACTTTTAAAACCGTATGATTTTGATAAGTGTACGTCAAAGTGCTGTAGTCATTAAACAAGCTTTGGCAATTTTTTCCAGTTAATCCAAAAATTATACCAGGTTAAAGAGAGCACTACTGTATGTATTTCACACCCAGGGCTGGTTTCAGAGCTCCTGGTTATCAATGACACTGGACTAATTTAAATGAGCACTTCTAACCCCAGTGCTCACAAAGGTTTCTCTGTGGTTTTCTCTGCTGCCTGTGCTCTTCATTACCTAATTGATCAAGTTCTTACATCGTTTGAACCGGTGTAATCTTATTTTCAGGTCTTAAATTGTTGAAATGGTAATAACACCTCTAAAATCCAATTGTTGCCCTTAATGATGCGGAAAGCAGAATCTGTTCTGTCAGAAAAGGAAAAAGGGGAAATCTTACTTTGTTTCATCTCAAACATCGTACATTTGTCTCCATATCACAGATTGAGAACGCTCCTTGGTGAATTCAATTTGGGTTTTTTTTTCTTTGTCTGAAGATGGAAATTAATCCCCAGACTAAAATTTAATTCTCCACACCAATTTAATTTAATGAACAACTGGCTAGAATATGTAATGGCGTGACTGACTTCCCACCAGCAGAAGCTACATCACCGCGCCTGTGTGCAGTGGAATTTGTTAGGAATTGCATCACGTCGCTCTCAATTAAAGTGTTACAGTCGATGCTCACCCTGGGACAGAGCCAGCCTGAGCACTGTGGGCAAACAAGGAAATCTTAAAGATTCTTAAAGCAATCGTTCCTTAAAGCTTGCTCTTTCTTTTTCGTTATTTTTAGGCTTTATGCAGTCGGGGGTCGGGATGGCAGCTCCTGCCTGAAGTCGGTGGAGTGTTTTGACCCCCACACCAACAAATGGGTCCACTGCGCGCAGATGGCCAAGAGGAGAGGAGGGGTAGGCGTTGCCACCTGGAATGGATTCCTCTACGCCATCGGGGGCCACGACGCCCCAGCCTCCAGCCTGACGTCGCGGCTGTCAGACTGTGTGGAGAGGTAACGTGCCGGCCTGCTCGGTCAGAGTACCCAGATGGAGGCAGAGCCCCTCTGAGCTGTTTGCCTAACGACCGGCTGTTTGGGCATCGACAGGTATGACCCTAAGACAGACACGTGGACAGCGGTGGCCCCGATGAGCATCAGCAGAGACGCTGTAGGGGTGTGCCTGATGGGGGATCGCCTGTACGCCGTTGGGGGGTACGATGGACAGGTCTATCTGAATGCCGTTGAAGCCTACGACCCCCAGACCAATGAGTGGACACAGGTCAGACCCGGCTTTACTGCCCCCCTTCATCCTCATCACCCTCATCACATTTTGCCCGGATTCGATTTTGTCAGCAATGAATTAGCTGAGGAACTGGATCCTTGAGCAGTGTGGCAGTGTGGTGATATCTCGTAATGGAACCCACAATGTTGAGTTCCTTTGTTGAGGCCAGGCTCATCATTAAAATGTAAGAAAGGTTACAAGCTAGAGAAAGGCCACTCAGCCCCGATAACTCATTCAGTTGACCCCTGGACCTCGGCCAGCTGCTTCTTGAAAGAAGTAGAGGGCAACCCCTTCGCTGGCTGAGTAGCTTGTTCCAGACCTCACAGCTTTTTATGTGAAAAGCTCCACCTGTTCTCCTTTTTAATAATACAGTATGTGTCGTGAATTTCTAGTTTATTCTTCGGTTCGTGTTTCCCAGTCCATTCTGAAATAGTCCACTGAACTGGCTTAGTCAGTGACTTTTGGGGATTTCAGATACTTCATTCAGGGCTGCTTGCAGCCGTCTCTGTTCAAGATGAGAAGGGCTCAGTCCGTTCAGCCTGTCAGTGGACAACATTCCCTTAAGCCCAGTTGAGTCCCTGGTCACCTGGTTTCTGATTTCTCTATCCTGATTCCAGAGCAGCTATAGCTGTTTGTATCAGGGTGACCAAAATTGTGCACTGTATTCTCGGTGAGGTCCTGCTGGTCCATTGTAAAATTTTAAAATCACTTGATTTAAATTCTGTACATTTAACTAAATATACTATAATTGCCCTGTTTACATTAAATATTATCTATAAGCCATTAAATAAGATCTATTATTTATCTAGTCTGTTAACCAGCTGTCAACCCAAAGTGATACATCACTTTGAATGCCTGCCGTCTGCGAATTAATCTTTAATGAGAAAAACTATAAAAAGCTTTATGAAAATCGAAATTTATCAAATGTCTCTTTTTAAGCCCTTAACACTGTGGATTCAAAATTTCTAATTAGTTAAGCAGGAATATATATATATGTTTATAAACCGTACTGAATGTTCCATGGAAGAATTCTAAAGATTGATCCAATAGTTACAATAATAATAATAATAAAAAACTTTATTTTATATAGCGCCTTTAAAAGTGGCTTCTCAAAGCGCTTTACAGAATGACAACAACAATGAATTAAAAGAATACACAAGATAAAACACAATTACAATATACAGAGCAGACCGTGGATGGTGCTACTAAGAAAAGCAGAGGGGCGAAGAATGGAACCAGTTAAGTAAAGGCTCTTCTAAAGAAGAAGGTTTTGAGTCTGGATTTGAAGGAGTTTAGAGAAGGTGACTCTCTGATATCCTTGGGGAGAGAGTTCCAGAGCTTTGGGGCTTAACAGGACAAGGCCCTGTCACCCATAGAATGTAGATGGGCTTGGGGGACAGATAGGAGACCAGAATTAGAGGAGCGAAGATTGCGAGGTGGGGAGTAGTAGTAGTTTGGTTATTATTCTCATTCCCATAACCTTACCTATGATATAATAAAGATATGGTGATCTATCAATCTTTGGTTAACCTTTTCGTTTCTTTACAGTACATACACAAGGTAAAATGCCATCAGGTCCTGGAGAGATGTTTAAGTACTTCTAATACAAAAAACCCCACTTCTACCACTTCTATACTAAAGCTATTTAATTTAGAATTTTGTTTTTGCTCAGCCAGTGGCACATTTTGTGTTACTATTTTGTGATAAACGACTAAGTGAACTAAAATATTTATTTAATATATCATGTTTCCCTTTCATCACCTAAATGTTTCCCCGTTTTTCTTTCCGAACATGAATATATTTTGCTGTGGTAATACTGAAAGTCTTTTATTTATTTTAGTCTGCTTAGCGACATTCTTTTTTTCCCTCTCGGTGAGGAATTTCTATATTTTTAAGATTCAGTTGTCTAGTTACGGCCCCTGTTCCTGTTCACTAAAGAATGAGACACGTGGACAGGCTTCTCTGACATTACCACCTGCAGAGCCCTTCAGAAATGTGACAGGTTGAAAGTTCTACACAGCATGTCAGGAGAATTAGCCTTGACCGAAGAAGCAGAGCATCTCTCACTGAAATCTCCCCGAGCCGACAGACACCCCCTAAGTAGCAGGAGTCTCTGTTGTCGACGAATTGCAACTCTCTTCATGGCTCCATTCTGCCAGTTTGGGGAATCCTAGTTCCTCTCACTGGTAACCAGTTACTAGGCCACAGAGCTCAATCTATTCTCTTAGCAGCTGCATTTAGTGGTTGAGTTTATCTGTGTGTTTAGCTGTGTGCTTGTGTTTATCTGAGTGGTTGGCTCATATCGGTCAATGTTCATTAAAAAAAAAAAGGTGTCCTATTTAGAAGTTTCAGTTTTCATAAAGAGTTAGAGTAAAAGGTTTTCTGCCTGCAGGGGTGTAATGTATTCTGGCTGACAATCCCTGCTCAAGAAGAGACTTTCATATTTGAACAATGGAATATGTGTGTGTAAATTTAATTACATATTAAAATGTTAATTGCCACAAACCCACCATAGACATAGGCAGTCTTCCCACATTTGTATGTTGGAATAGTTTATATTTCTTTTACAAAACTCGTTTAATGTCTTTTCATTGTAACAATGTAGAGGACAGCATGAGAACATTTTATAGATATTGCTATAAACTGTGCAAGATTGAAGCATTTTTAATAAAGTCACAATGTCGAAAGCTGGTAGGGTGGTAAATGGGAAATGTCCTGTAAACTCTGTAGTATTGAATATTGAATTACTACATTCAGGATTATTGTACAGAAAAAAAGACAAGTCAAGGCCACCAAACTGAAAGGTGGCAATTCAGAAGGAATGTCATACTCAACACGGTGACACATACAGACAGGCTGTGCTTTTGAGTGAAAAGTTTAAATATCAGTTGACTGCCTAATAGAAAAAAAAAAGTTCAGATGTCAATGCCTTGAATTCAATTTAAAAATAACAAAACAATGTATGTGTTATTTTGTGTCATATACTGTATATTTTTTGAATTGCTGTTCTAGTTTAAAGAAAATAACAGTGTCAGTCCTGAGTAAAATGCCTAGCAACACGTCTCCTCCAGATCACTTTGTGTCATTCATGGCCTCTCCTGGAGTTGTATGCTGTCTCTCTCTCTCTTTCTATGCAGACCAGAGCAAAGAGAGAAAGGAGTTCATTTGCCATCTTTTAAATTGAGATTCATATTTGTGCCGTTCTTTTTGAACAAATAAGAATAAATAATGAAAGTACAACAAAGCACTATAGCATGCAACGGATAGTACAGAACATTAAAAACACAGGACTCTTCATACTTGGTAGCCAAGTAAATAGCAGAGCATATGTGCTGCCCAGAAATCTCCCTTTTCTAAAACACATTCAACAAAACTGTCAGAGAACATGTTAATCACACACATGGAAAATGACATTTTTAACATGCAGGAACTGAAACTTTTTCATGAGGTGTGTGCCGGATGGTGTGGGCAGCTGGTTCACTGGGTTATTCCTTGTGATCTTTTGCAGGTTGCACCGTTGTGCCTTGGGAGGGCAGGAGCCTGTGTTGTGGCAGTGAAGTTATAACCCAGCGTCTCCTTCTCCCCAGACATCATTACAGTTCTTATTCTCTTTGTCAAAATCCGCGGCATTTTTTTTTTCTTCTGTCCCAAAGAACTACTTAAAAGGGATTCTACCAAGGAAGAATTTAATATCTATTTCCATTCTGCTATGTATTGGAAACTTTGCTCATTTAACTGCGCTGTGTCAATCATTAGAAAACAGCCCAGCATGATGTACAGCATGTAGCCTCTGTGGAGTTTTTTAATCAGCTGGGCTGAAACTCACAGTCTTTCTAAAGCACAGTTTGGCCCTTGTCCAGTTTAATGTGCTGATTCCCAATTTGATTTTGGATAGGGTTGATTGTACCACAGGGAACAGTATATGGAGAAAGGTTGGAGTCTGAGGCGTGTTATGCCATCGTCACAGACCTCACTGTGCTAGAAGATACTTCTGCTCCTGAAACGCATCGGAGGCTGGTGGGGGGAGGGGGTGTTCCCTCTGTTACTGATCCAGACAAAAGACATTCTCACTTTAGAAAAATGAAAAAAGAACCATGTATCATTTCTCTTCCTCCTGACAGGTTACAAATTGCATTTTTGGGGACATAGTGAGAAATTGGGATTTTACCGGAGCTGAATTTAATAGCACAGTGATTGAACTGCACATACTCCCATTTTCCCCTGGTGCTGTAATGGATGCATCTCACTGAGCATCAGTGTTCTTTCACCAATGACAGTACAGGCCTGAGACAGGCTGTCCTGCACACTGCTCAGGCAGCAGTGGAGAAAGAGCACAGGGTGTGTGTTGTTTGGTGATAGACATCCATTGCTATTTCTGAAGACATACAGGGTAATTAGACATCACTGTTTGTTTCTGTTCTTTAAGTCTCCTTACTAGACATTCCATTTTTTAAATATCTTTTTAAAAGTAGCCATCAAAGTAGGCAAACATCTGGGCTATTTTCAAAGGCCTTTCCTGCCATTCCAAGCTTATTGCCTGTTTTTGCACATAATAAAATGCTAAATTAAACTCCTGGTATTACGGGATCAAAAAAAGTGGACTGCTCAAATTATCTGAGTGACTAAAGTGGCAGTTTAATTCTTTATCGTATTGTCTTATGACTTTCACTCCGTATTTGAGCAAGACACAAAATTGTAGTTTTAGATAAGAGAACAATCGTCACATACAGTAAAAAATAATAGTGACCCACATTGAGACAGGGAGACTCTAACTTTGAGGACATTCAGCAGTACATCATTTCAAATTCATGAATGTATTTTTTCTCTTCTTAGTATTCACAGCACCACTGATCAGTTAAGTGGGATTTTGTTGCATGCACTTTTGAAGCGAATGGCGTAACGCAGACTGTAGCTCCATCTCAGTGCAGCCCTTTGACTTTAAAAACACATTTCCACTTCAGAGAAGGGATCTGGAGTCTCTACAAAGAAATTCAGAGCAGAGATCCGTAAGTCCACGTGTGAAAATGAAGCCTTGTGGATTCCTCCACCTGATACCTCCTGGGTTTTAGGGGGGAAAGCCTTCATTTCAAACTCTGGGGCGGGAGGGGGGAGGTGGTGGAAGAACAGGTGGTTGGAAAAGGTCTTGGTTGAATAAACACCCTGTTGCATTCTCTGATATTTTTATCAAAATGATTCAATGTTCCCATTCTCATGTTCTCCTTCTCAAAATTCCAGAAAAAAATCTATGTGATATTATATATGTATTGTACTGTATTATATAATTATTATAATCTATATAATATTTTCTGATTTTTTTTTTAGCCAAACAATAGAAACATTCCAACAGAACAGAGAGAAGGTTGTTTATAGGGTAACATCCTGACAATGTGATGAGTGCTGGCCAGAGCTGGAACTTTGATAGTGGTCTTATAAAGTCTGTCCCCACTTGGTATAAAATGAAGTGTCTGTAATACAGTTTATAGATTGCTTGGACAAATAGGGCAATATTTTATGTTTTTAATTATTTGGAGATGTTTAAAGCTTGATTTGCTTTTATACTATATGTGCCTACATTTTTCTTCTCATTTCAATTGTATTTTCATTGTTACACGATGGGGGTGTGTTATTGGTCAAATTAAGAAAGTAGTCCTCTGAATAGTAATGTAATATAAACCAATATTATCTATATTGAATGGAAGATATCATATTATATGATAGTCCACATTGTGGGTGCACAGTTGGTAGACTTGCATTGGATC
Source organism: Lepisosteus platostomus (assembly GCF_059453375.1). Taxonomy (NCBI): domain Eukaryota; kingdom Metazoa; phylum Chordata; class Actinopteri; order Semionotiformes; family Lepisosteidae; genus Lepisosteus; species Lepisosteus platostomus. The sequence goes on from NC_142611.1 coordinate 10,506,050, forward strand.
CATTCTGCATGGCTGGACTGAGGCTTTGACTGGATAAGTTCCACAGGTCAAAGTTGTACAGTAGTTCCAGTTCAATGCCTGGAAGATGCAGCAGCAGTAGTTTTTGAACATGATCTGTTAAGAACAGTTTCTTGGGACAGGATATTAGCAGCAACCTGAACTGCCTTTAAAGAGCAGATACTGCAGATTTTACTTATCTTTAGGAAGTCTTAATATTTTCCTTTTTTTTCCGTTCCTTCAAATGCAGATGCCATTTTTGGGGGGCTTTTCTTTACTGTTGATGTAGAGCTGTGGTGTTCTGTGGTTCAGTGGAAGGAAGGGGTGAAACTCCTGGGTTCTCATTCAAAATAATAGTACATTTCTGAAGGAAATTTCTTCTGCTCAACAACCTGAGACGACAATGGCGGACAAGGGGGACAGATGTTAGCAGATTTCAGTTCCCTGTTGCCCTTGGCATGAACGAGCCCCCACTGTAAACATTGCTCCACCCAGACTGCGATATAAGTAAACAAGTACAGGATTCCTACATTCCTTCATTCAAACCTGTGAACTGCATTCCTGCTGGAAGTGTGCATGTCTGTTCTAGAATCCTTTGTGTCCATCTGTTGGGGGTGACAAACTGCTTTGAACCCGTGTTTTGACCTTCTGTTGCCTTAATGGAGAGTAGGATATTACAAATCACAGGGCACTGTCTTTGTCACCCCAGAGTTCCGACAGACAGACAAGCATGAGCTTCCAGCTCCCCCATTCTGGTCCCAGGCCCTCCTGTGTGATGTTCTCACCCTGTGTGTGGTATTTAAGTGAAATGTTTTATATATTTGTTTTTCGAAAGGGAAAAATATTTATTTAAATATATGACTTTATTATTTAGCAACTTTGATTTTTTTAAAATAGTTTACTGCATGCCTTGTTTATTCTCCATTCAATCTGCTTTTCTGTGCACTTTTTTATATTAAAATATTGGAAGAAGAAACTGGTGTGTCCAGTGCATTTTTATTAACTGTGTTTCTGTTATTTTAACAGATTGGCTTGGTCTCTTTCCTTCATGTGAGCCATGTGTAACTGTATGAGGATATATCGGTGCCCGTCATGGTCCAGGAGAGTCCTTCAGGTTTTGAAAACTTAATCTACAGTATCACTGGCTAGAGATCATGTTAATCTTGGCTAATTAAGTACCCAAGTGGTTCCATTCAGTAGTATGAATCTTGAATTTGGAAAGAAAACCAGAAGATCCTGAAATTCTCCTGGACCAGGGCTTCAGCCCACAGATCTAGATCATAATCCTGAGATTTAAAATCCTTGTTTTAAGGATTAAGACATCATAATAATTCCTTACACTTATATAGCGCTTTTCTGGACACAAAGTGTCAAAGTGGACTTAAAGTGCTTTACAGGTAATGGGGACTCCCCTCCTCCACCACCAATGTGCAGCCCCACCTGGATGATGTGACGGCAGCCATAGTGCGCCAGAACGCTCACCACACACTACCAGTGAGGAGGAGACTAGAAGGAAGAGGAAGCCTGTTAATAGATGGGGATTATTAGTTGGCCATAATTAATAAAGGCCAAGGAAAGATTTGGCCAGGACAACAGCTCTACTTTTTTTGAGGAACACCCTGGGGTTTTTAATGACCACAGAGAGTCAGGACCAGTCTTACATCTCATCTGAAGGACAGCGCCTTTTTATAGTATAGCATCCCCGTCACTATACTGGGGCATTAAGACCCACACAGACTGCAGGGTGAGCACCCCCCACTGGTCCCACTGACACCTCTTCTAGCAGCATCCTTAGTTTTCCCCAGGAGGTCTCCCATCCAGGTACTGACCAGGCTCACACCTGCTGAGCTTCAGTGGGCTGCCAGCTGTGAGTTGCAGGGTGCTATAGCTGCTGGCTTTATGTTGGTTAGATGCTGGACATGTTGGTTATATTTGATTGACTGTGGCTTTTGCTATTTCTGTTCATGAAACAGAAAATTTTAAGCTTCTCCTTTATTGACCTTAATAAATCCTTCCTTCTTTATGCTGGACACGCACAGCGGTTTTGGACAAGCAGAACCTACAGGATCTACAGTATAGGTCTTTTCTCTGCCATCACCTGTAATAAGAGAAGACATTGTTTAAAATTCAGTGTACACCAGAAAAGAGAATCACCTTGGCCACGGAAACCCAGGAACCTCTTCTCGAAATGTCAGTTACCATAAGGATTCAGGCAATCACCCGGTTTTGAAAATGAATAGGGAAACATTTGGACAGGATGAGCCATGAAGCAGCAGCTTGTTGGCAACATGAAGTCTAAATTTAATGATGAAGAAACTTAATTTGGGGAGGCTGTTAAAAATGTAACATGGATTGAAGCACTGTTGTACTGTACGGTGTACAGATGCACTGTTTGTGCAGCGTGCAGTTAATTCATGGGTTAACTGCCACTATGCACCTGGAACAGTCCAGACACACCTGGGGAAGCTCAGATCCTCACTCTCTCTGGCAGATGACAAACTGTTTTATCTGGATCAGCTATGGTTTTATTTGCTGAACGGCACAGACTTCAATCAGTTGGTTTAACGGCTGTCAAAGGAAATCCCGTGAGTTGTTTGTTTCCTTCTCTCAGTAGGACATCTGAGGACATCACCATTCTTCATCTGATGGTGTGTGACAGGGTTTAACATTATTTACAGATCAACGGATGGCATTGTAAGGATAATTGATGAAGTCCAGAAAATGTTTGTTTCCTAGCCTTTGTTTTTTCATGGAATACCAGCAGTTAAGCAACACATTTGAAGGGCAGGCTTGCACTGACATTATTAGTTATTAGTGATCAAAGAGTAAGCTCTCCTCCCTTCGGATGATTTATTCCCTAGGATTAAGGCTCTTGCTCTCGAATACCTCATGGTATTTTTTTCCCTGGCAGTTATTGTTGTGTGTCTACTTCCCTCAGACCTACCAGTAAAACATCTGTGTTATAGCACCCTGCTCTCAGGTGTATCAAGGTGAACTTGAACTTGCCACAGGTACAGTATATGACCTCAAATTATTATCTATGAACCTTATAAGAGTCTCATTTTAGGAGACCATGTCATTGTTCTTTTTTTCTTGGTTTTGTGCGGCAGTTATTTCAGATGCTCAGCCTGACTGTTCAGAAACCTTCTGGAATCTTCTGTGAATTTGCCTGGGTTGTTACTGCCGGCACCTTCGGCCCCACACGGTGACTGACGTGATGGCTGGGGGGGTTAGCGATCCCTCATGTAGGCAGGAACTTCAAGGGTCACTTGGAAATTTTCTCTCATTAGGATTTTGTGTAACGTTTCTCGTACTGCGAAAAACTGCCTGGGGGTCTTTATGTTTGACATGTCAGATAATATAATTTCTCCCATCCCCCGCTGCTGTCTGGACCCTCCTGGGACAGGTAGTGCACAGAGTGCAGTCCAATGAGGTTTCCTCTACAGAATAGTAAATACGTTCAGACTGAGGCCACCGCTGTGAAGCCCCACTGCGTCCAGAAAGCCCAGGGCTCTTTAATTTCTTCATGTGTGCCGAATGTGCTTGTCTGCAAAGGGGATTTTTTTTTTCAATACAAAATTACGTTTCACGATGTGCAAAATCTTACGTTTAAAGAGATAATGTATTTCCCGTACTGCACCGAGGTGAGTCAAACGAGACAAAAAATGCAAATAAATTACACGGCAACCAAAACCCTGTAGCTATTTAAATGCTAATGTCTAAATTATATATTTATGTAAATGTGGTATTTCTCTGCCTTATGCGTTTATACTTACATATAAATGCATATGTATCTCTATATATTGTACACAAAATTATATTTTATTTTGAAGTGAAGATATTTATTATTATCCCTTTAAAGCAAGATTGTAAAGGCAAGATATAGAGTATAGATGGGAAAGGTGGGGATAATTTAAGTGTTAGATTCTTTGCCTTTTTTGATAGTACTATCAATAATCAAAATATACAATATAAATAATCGACAACTTCAATCCAAGTTTGTTCTGAGTATGTAATATCAATGCGGTTTTGACAAATCCAGCTGTTACTAGTAACGAAGATATCAGGAAGAGGGCATCAGATGACTCTGCTACTTGGTACATGGTTCATCTTGACCGTGTAAAATACATCTTTAGTCCCAGATTTATCACTTTTGGTTAACTTCAGCGGCACAGCTTGTATATTCCGGTGTATTCGAGCATTAGTTAATTAGCTGAGCACAGATAGGGCACAGATACTTGCTAAATTAGTCGGATGTGATCAAACCGGCAAAATGTAACGACTGTCATTTGATTCAGTAATCAATTCAGTTATGAAATCATTCAAGACTGTTTACTCCATCACCTGACAGAAGTTCTCTTGTACATGAATATGATAAGGAAGGACAATCAACTAACTGCACGGAGAGATGCTAAAATGCAAAATGGGGATTTAAAATTGTACTTGTTAGATTCTACCCGCGAAAGTGGGATTAACGGTTTTGTGTGTATGTCCTCTATCCTGTAATTGCATGGAATGTCGTTCCTCTGATCTGAACATTGTGAGTTTCATGCAACTGTTCAGCAGAAATCGCTACCTCTGGGCAGAGAGGAAACCATGCCAACGTGACCTGCCTGTCGATTGCTTCAATCTGCCCGGCCAGTCAATCTCACCAGAGCCGCTGGAGTTGACCGTATGTCCAGAATGTTGCCTTCATAATCAAAAACTAAGGATACAAATGCAAAGTATAAACTTTATGAACCTATACCAGACTGAACTACTGCATGTTTTTGTGATACCACGAAATATTTTTTTTTTTTCACTTGTTAAACGTCAAAACCAAATAATACATTCGGGACGTTTTCTTCGCTGTGAACATAGCACAATGCGCCAGAGAAACGGAGAAATGCGATGCTTGCATAGCAGCAGTTCAATGAGCCTCGAGGAAAGGAAAGAGGAGTGCCTCCAGGCCTACAAGCGGCTCTTGGACTTCACGTCCCAGAATGCCTTGAGAGCCGCGATTTTGCGGTTGGTTTCGAGGTGATTTGATTGGTTGCGGCAGCGGGTCGCTAGGGGTGACGCGGACGCTGTGGAGGGATGCATTCTGGGGCGAGCAAAAGCTGAAATGGTGAAGTTCTCTCCTGATGACGAAAAATAAATTATGAAGGTATCAAAACATTATTTTATGACTGTAGTTTCTAATTCCGATCGCGATCATATGAAAAAGGCACGTGTTAAACAAAGTTACATATTTATATTCTGTCGAAAAGACCGGCAGTTTAAATCGCCGTGCAAAATAACAATTTCATTGAAGCTCTTTGAAAGATTAATCTTTATTATGATTCTGTGCTTTTCACTTTAGACATCGATCTTATTAGCGCTATCCTGTTTTTCATTTTTGTTTATACATTTTAAGTTTACACACTTATTAAAATACATAATCATGGAATACTGTCATCAAAGAGGCAACTTATAGATTGCAGAAATAGTCGCTAATTATCGCCAAAACATGCACTGTATGAATTTTCCCAGAGTGTTTACAGTTCATATCGTAAATGGATGTTTTCATCGACGCTGGTTTTAAGATGTAAACATATAATAACGATTAGTAATCAATCTCAGTTGCAAGGGATAAGAATGGTGAAAATAAAAAAAATGCTTCTCTGTTGTGAAGTCCGAGTATAAAAGTATAGAGGCAACGACGATAAACTGAAAACTTAAGTATCTAACGCATAAATAGAAATAACAGAAATGCAAACCACTGAGTCTGAAACCTCTCTTTCGCTGCCGGAATGAGGAATATGATCATTGTAGTTACACAGCATCTTCGTCTTCTCCCCCCAGCGAGTGTTCACCCTCTCCGACAGGGCCTGGCAGGGCTGCTGTCTGCAGTACAAGTGGCAGAGGACTCTGGGGAGTTATCTCGCTGTCGCTGGGTAGGTGGGAGAGCTCCTGACTTTTCACACTGATCAACAGGAGTTGGGCCAAGAGGACAGTGAGACACTGTGTGCGCAAACATTGACAGAAGAACAACATCCTGGCTCTCTCTCCATGTTAGAAGACGCGTTGTCTTTTTTTTCAGTCCACTAACAATAGTATGTTTTATTCCTACGCCGTGGTAATGTGTGTTTTTAAAAATGTGCTGAAAAGCGTGTGTTAAAAATGACTTTCTTTTTCTGAAGACCTGACCAAACCGTAAAAATCTTCGATCGTCATGGAGAGCAGAGGAATGAACTCAACCTTCCAGGGTTAGTATATGACTACGTGTAGCTAATGTTAGGCTGTTTTCTAATCTTTGCTTTTTATTTGTTAATTGTTCATTTCACATTGCAATCCAATGTTTATCTCAGATTACAGTTGGACTAAGGGAGACCAGAGCTTTGAGTTTCTTGAAAAATATATAAAATTGAATCAATAAAATTGAATTACTATAGCCACACCTGCAGATAGACACACACTTTGTATGCAGACACCCCTTTAGTATGACACCATGGGTTAGACATTCACATATTCAGTGGGGAAATAATCTATTGATAAACCACCAAGCAGCCTATATCTAACTGATCTAAAAGAAAAACACTGCTGTCTATTTGAGTATTCTGATCTTCAGGTCAACCATTATTATGCTGTTAACATAGAGTTGGAAGTGAACACATTTGCAAATGGAAATCCTTCTTGCTAGCAGCCTTGGATACAGGCTCCTGGCCAAAGTGCTTTGTAGAGTACTCCCAGAACACCCTCCATACAAAGCACTGCTAGCTTCTTCCCTGTACCTCTCAATCCCTATTCTGTTGAGTGCCCAGAATTTGTGCATCCAGGTACTATTTATTGCTGGCTAGGTCACTCTAGATACGCATTTATATCTGATTTCTTTTTCCTTCCCTGTGGTTTTGTCAAACCTTTAAACCAGTATCTGTTGTTAAAACAAAAGCAGGGCACCACGCACGCAGTGAGGCGTTTTTCTGTTAACACAGACTTTGTCACTGTTTAGTAAGTGTGTGGGAATGGACTGGGATAAAGATGGAGACATCCTGGCAGTGATTGCAGATAAGTCCAGCTCTGTCTATCTATGGGACGCCAACACCAACAAGATCAGCCAGCTGGACAGTGGCATGAGGTGGGTAGTGAGGATCTGAGAGCTCTGCTTGCAGCGCCAGACTTTTGGATCATCGATTAACTGGATTTTTGTTTCCCATAGGAGCTGTTTTTCAGCTTGACTTTGCTAAGTATAGAGAATAAATGTGATGTGGTCAGACTGTCTTGAATATCGATTATAGTTTTTTTTGTTTGACTAACCCAGTAAGACCAAATCTGATTTGAATACAAGTCTTAAGGAATGGGAGACTATTTTTGGATTCGTTTTCTTCTTATCCATCATATTTCAGTTCAAAGAGGTTATGATTTTAAACTATTTGATGAGGGCGCAACGGTGTCTTGATTTTAACAGATTATAACTCAATTTCTAAACCTTGTTTAACCAAAAGCTTTGATATCCTACCACAAAGAGGTACTGTATATCAGAATCGCCATCAGTAGGCACACCAGGAGAATATTTCACTAATAATTAATCATTTCTTCATTCTCCACTCATTTTTCCAGGAAGTCATATTCTTACCAGCAAATGGGCTCAAATGTAAAGGGTATTTTGTGAAATCTTTGCCTGTGTACGACGAACTGTAGACTGACAGAGATGTAGAAACATAACTCTTTCTCTTTTTCATGGGAACCAGTGACACTTATTTAGCTAAGTTTAGATTAAGTATATGAAATAGATATTGTGGCCATCTACAGTGCCACAGGTGATGTTTAGGCTTGTAGTTCGGGAAGGCTTGGACTTTGTGGGACTAGGTTATGTGGAAACAGAATCAGATTAAGACTCCTTTCTTTTTTATGTATAAAATTTGCATTACATGGGGTGTTGTTACAGTGTGGAAGTATAAGGTCAATAGAACTCAGTCTTTGAAAAGAAGAGACTCCAACAAGCATAGAAGACTGCTGGTTCTTTTAGCAGAAAAGGTAACCTGTCACTATTTCCCAATGAAGGATGTGAATATATTTAATGAAAACAGTTCTTGTCTTGTTTGGGGGCGTAAAGACTAAAAATATCTAGGTTTTATTTGATCAACAGTCTTCATTAAAATGCATCTCATTGCTTCTGTGGTAGATGGTGCTTCAGACGTCTGTCTCTTCTGTGTTAACTACCTGTGATCCCTCTTGCCCACAGGGACCAGATGTCCTTCCTGCAGTGGTCAAAAGCAGGATGCTTACTGGCTGTGGGGACTGCCAAGGGGAACCTTCTCATTTACAACCAGCAGACCTCCCGCAAGATTCCAATCCTCGGTAACTGCATTTATCATTGGGCATTGCATTTTTGTCTAACGGTACTGTTGTGTTAGACTAGTTAAAATATTTTTCTTAATTTATTTGAATTTATGCTTTTCTGTTTTTTACCATTTAATCCTAAATCTTTACTTTCTTACCATTCAGGGTATCAGTATGCAGTTTGCTAAATAAGGTCTTTCTATTGCATTACACAATTTTGATATGACATCTCTTTATTTTAATCAACATTTGACTTTATATCACAACAGTTTGCATCTTAATTGACTCCCAACATTGTCTACAAGATGTCGATGATGTGTTTATATAAACATAATCTAAGTCTTTTTCATAAGCAGTAAGAATAAAATTAATGTAAAGACTATTTTTAAAGGCAGTGCTAAACCACCCCTCTTTCTTCACCAGTGCATGTTGAGCACGACTAATATTTCTGTATATTACTGTGTTGTTCACTGAAAATTCAGGATTAAATTCCTGCTGAAGATGATGTGATTCTTCAGCCGTTCATAGTGATGTTCCTGGCTCAGTGAATGTGGAGCTAAAAAATGTCAACCCTTGTCGTTTTTGTTTAGGAAAGCACACAAAGAGGATTACCTGTGGCTGCTGGAGTTCTCAAAATCTGCTGGCTTTGGGGAGTGAAGACAAGACAGTAACTGTGAGCAACCACGAAGGAGACACTATAAGACAGGTGATCACTTCGTCTTCAGGGAGACAAGTGGCAAGTTCTCAGAGTGAAGTGCCAGTGAGGGCACAGCTAGTATGTATACCAACGTAAGAAGACAAAAAAATCTGAAATAAATTACAGACACCAACACAAAACATCTACAACTATTTTTTCCAGACATTTAAAAAAGCTGTGAGCACCAGGGTCCTGTCTTTTACTGACATAGGGAAGCAGAAATCTACCCTGCAGCTAAGGTACAACTATCTTATAGGGTAAAGAGGGAACATTTTTTCTAGAATAAAACAGCTATATTCAGGGTTACAGTACTCTATAAAACATACTAAATTAATGGGAACTTTTTTCTCTATTCCAAATAATGTATCACTCAAGTTTCTCCAGTCTTTTCAATACCACAAATGGAAAATCAGTATTTCCAGTAATATAAGTCACCTGTCCCTGGTGTAAATCCTGGAGACGGTCTCTTCAATGCTCAATATACCTAAAAGATTTGTAGTCTGGTTTATAGAAGAGGTACAGTACCTTCTCAAAATGTTTAATCTTCTTCTCTCTTTTAATCTCTTCTCTGTAGTTTGTCTTCCTATCTCTGCTCTGTTCCTTGTTTATATTCTTTCTGTCTGATTTCCATATTGATTTTTATACTGTCTTCTTATAGTAATTTAACGACCTCACTAAGAGTGATCTTGTGATCACTGTTAATAATGAGGAAAACAGCTTAGCCCCTTGGTCAAGCAACAAGATGAGATAAGGGACAGCCAGGCAAATGCTCAAACATTGTCATTATCTTACCTTAAAGAATGGGGTGCTGTAAAATGTGAACTTTAAAGGTTTTCATACCCTTAACACATAACAGTACGATTATGCAAAATCAGGTTGTCAAATCTGGTCTTATATTACCCCTGTAGATTCACTCTCAAGGCCATTGCTATGGAAACACTTTAGTAATTTGTCATAAGGTTTTCAGTCAGTTACAAGGACCAACAGACTGATAGTATGAATTAAAGAAATATCCTTGAACATATATTTTATAGTGAGTGCTTTTTTGGGAACTGTTGTTGCTATGTTCCTTGCAGTTTCTGTATGTCTTTACAATGAATAGCATGAAGTGCATGTTTCTCTAAGGCCAAGAAATCTAAGAAATATATATCGACGTTTTGTCTCTAAGCAGTCATTTTAATAGTACGAATATGCAGTGAAGAATGTGGCAATGATCCCCTGTTCTTCAGCCCTATGTCCTGGCTTTCCCATTTCCAGACAACAGTCCGTGCAGAGCCTGCTGATATTCAGTTCTCTGTGATGAAGACAGATGAGCGAGCCAGCATGGGCGAGAGCACTGTGAGTTTCACCCTCTCTCAACACAAGCCACAGGCAGCTTCCAGGCAGTTATTCAGCAAACCTCTGATGTCTCCTAGACTCGCCTCTCCCTGGAAGTGTGAAGTTCATAGTGGCACATCTCATTGGCTTAACTGCTGGAGAAGTTCATTATCTGTCTGTATTTGTTCTCTTGGGCTGGCGTTGAAAGTCCTTAAGGTGGATTTAAAAAAAAAAATTCTGGTTAAAAGAGAGCCGATGATTGTGATGAGTTTTGTTTAGTGCTCGGTACATATTGAGACAGAAAGACAATGGTGCATTACAACATCCTTTATTCATTACATGTTGAACAGTGCCCTTTATGCATTTGTGTAGTTGTGTGTGTTAGTTATTCATCAGAGCTGTTGGCAGACAGTGTCTATTTTGTGAATCGGCGTATTAAATTATGTTCAGTTCACTCGAACTGCAGACTCCTGACCTCGACTGTCCCCGCCCAGTATTTTTGTTCACAGCACATAGCTGAATGTAACTTGATCATTGGGATTTTTGAAATTTAGGAAACAAAAAATGGGGCAGCTCAAACTCTCAGCCATGCTAATACCAATTGAGCAGGCAGGCACTTGGAAAAGATTTGTGAGATTCTGTCTGCGCTCAGGTGGGAAGGAACTGATTAGTTGTGGAATGATGTTCCAGCACAGGGCTATCAATCTCAGACTCCTGGGAGATCATCATGATCTTCTGGCTTCTGTTCCACTCTGCACTGTCTCTGGCAGAATGTTTGATTGACTGGAACATTTCTAACTTTTCTATCCAGATATGAAAGAAATCATTGCTTTGTTGGCTTCAGTAAAGCGTTCTTTTACATCATCAACTATAATGAGCTTGAAAACAAAAAATATGGCTATCTGTGCCAATTTTGAGATCAGTTAATTGAGAGGTTAAATTGGAACACAACGATCTAATTGCCCTCCGGGCACTGAGTTTGACACACTTGGTTCAACAGAAAAATAGGAACTTAAAAGAAAAACACAAAAACTTCAATCACTTCCTTCCATCCTCTTCGGCTTGTGTGATATAATATGAAACATAACATTTTTATTATCCACAGATTATGACCTTCCAAAATCTAGTAATCCGAGTTTTATGGGAAGCATGGTTAGCCTGTAACTGTTATTGTATACATGACTTCTTATCCAGTCCTCTTGCCTGTTGTTCTAAATTGGCATATTCTCTCTCTAGGCCAGTGTGGTGGTGGGGAGGAAAACCTTATTTCTTTTTAACCTCAATGACCCTGATAACCCCATTGAACTGGCCTTCCAGCAGCGCTATGGTACCATAATTGCATACCGGTGGTAATGCCTTTACTGTTTTCATCTTTTCTTATTTTAATTAGGTCTCAGGGACAGGTGTATCTGTAACATAAAAGTCAGACCTGCAGAGCTATAGATCAGATTGCCATCAAGCAGCAGTCTGATCCATTTCGTATTTGATGAGTCACTTGTATAAGCCAGCTCCAGGTCCTAGAGATGTTAAGAGTTATCTTATTTTAATTTTTGAAATTTGCTTAATCAGATAACAAGGCCAAACAATATTAAACGCTATTATTACTCAAGCCTGCAGCTGGAAAAAATGCAAAGGATGCTGATGTTGGGTAGTGAGAGGCCTGCATTTTTTAGCAAAATATTGAAACATTTCTTTATAAATAAAATGTCAAGGAGGAGTGAGAAAAACTGTTGGGATATAGATATTATAATAGCTCTAGGAAAACTGCATGCAAATGAAGACAAGAATATAGGAACCTTTAATACCATTTCTAGTTATTTTTAAAGCAAATATGTTTTGAAATGTGTCTAACTCTTTGCTCCGCTTCCAAAGGTATGGGGATGGATACATTATGATTGGCTTCTCCCAAGGGTACTTTGTGGTGATTTCCACACACATCCGCGAAATCGGTCAGGAGCTCTTCCAAGCACACAACCACAAGGACAGTCTGACCAGCATCGCCATCTCCCAGTCGCTCAACAAGGCTGCCTCCTGTGGAGACAACTGGTAAGAGGGACCACGGGTCATTTTATCTCCTCTTTCACAGGACAGAGGCAGAGAGGGGCAATTCCTGCTGAAAAACCATCCGGTACCAGAGCTCGGTCTTAAGCAGCACAAGTCAAAAGAAAAAGTGTGTCAGAAAAGCTAGTACCTCGCTGTTTTGCAAGTGTGTTTATCGCCTTTCAGGGACGTCTTAATGTGTTGAATTGCAGATGATATGTACGCGTTTTTAAAACCAGTACTGAAATGCTGCAGTGGAACATGTTTATATGTGAAAGAAGTTAAATGTTCAGTGTAAATGTTCAGCAAAATAAAAGTCAAAAACTAAAATTGGTTGATTACACCTTAAGTACTCATCCTTTTGCTGTTACAAATCTAATTTAGTTCAGGTATACACAATTACTTTGACAATAAATAATACATTACTGCACCTATCTCTGTAAGGTGCCTCAGCCACATAGTGAATTTATAGCAGAGACTCAGCTATCAGATAACGATACTGCCAACATGTAGCAAAAGGTTTTGTGTGATCAGACAAATGGTTAAGTAGGCTGGTGGAAGCGTTGTTGTGTGGGGCTGCTTCTCTTTGGCATGGAGTGGGAAGTCTTTCAAGATTGAGGGAAAAGGGATGGAGCAAAGGAAGGGCTAATCTTAACAGGAAAACCTACTTCAGTCTGCCAAAGACGTAAATCTGGGATGGCAATCCATCTTTCGGTAGGACTGTAACCAAAAGCACAAGGCCAGAGCTGGGAGTGGCTTAAGAATAAGTGAATGTCGTTGAGATGCCCTGTCAAAAGTTGCATCCGACAGGAAATCTGTGGTGTGATGAAACTTATTGACTCAACAATAAGCAACTTGACAAAGTTTAAGTAAATTTGGGAGGAGCAATGGGATGAAAATTTGGGATGAATATTGCACTTCTTGCATATTTAGTTGGTAGAGACATATTCTAAAAGACCTGCAGCTGTAATTGTGCCAAAAGTGCTTCAACCAATATTGGTACTTTGTGCTGAATACTGTACTTACTGTATACACTGAACATATTTTAGTTTTTAATTTTCGCAATTTGTGCTGACATTTAGCTTCTTTCACTCTATTTGGGCATTCAAACATCTTTGAAGCGTTCAGTGAACTTGAGTGTTAAATTTTTTAATACAAATATTCACTGTACATATTGTCTACATCGTCTGTCATTCAACAAAATGCAGAATGAGAGGAAGGGAGCGAAAAGGCATTGTGGTGTCTTCTCTACAGAGAATGGAAATTAATTGAACACAAATTATTAATAAGCCATCTTGTGCTCAGTATGTAAATCAGTTAATCTCTGATGAAATCCATTTCACATTTTGTGCTATGAAGAGACAGCAGAGGGAGATGCAAGCCAGAGATGAAGTGAGGATTCAGATTCCAAACAGTATCTTTGAGCAGTTTGCTAATTTAAATATACTTCGTTTAAAGAGGCATTATGCATATTTATGAATCATTGAAAAATGTGCAGTGTAGTTGCCATACTGCTAATGAAGGCTGTAAAAAAAACGTTTGTTAAAGATAAAGAATAAGCTTTTTAAAATATCCGTAAACAGTTTTAACTGCCGAATTTACTTTTGCTTTTCCGTAGAAGTTAAATCATTCAGACGCGTTTCGGCAACAAAAATGCATTGGCTAATTTACAAACTGCTTGCTAATGATGTGTTGCTATGTTTTTATTGAAACATCGACAGATGAGCTTTCCTCCTGATGGTTATCTTTGGAGATGCTATTTTCTCATTGAGGTTTCAGTCTCCCTTGTTTTGGTTAACATTGGTGTCGTTTTCACTTTTCAGCATCAAAATCCATGACCTGGCGGAGCTGAAGGAGATGTATGCCATCATTAATCTGGATGACGAGACCAAAGGTGAGCGCGATGTAGGAGCTCCTGTGGAGGAGGAGGAGGTGTGCCTGCCTCCTTCCCTGTCATCAGCTACCAGGCACAGGCAGGGGAGCTGAGACGGTGTCTGTGACACAACACTTCTGTACTTCAGCGTTGAGGTTAGACGTTCCTTTATGTCTTTGCCCTGTGTCCGTGATACAGCCCAGATGCGTGATAAAAACTGAGAAACTTCAGCTTGATACAGGTATTAATTCACTCCCTCATAACCAAGAGGGAAAAGTGGGCAAAGTCTCACCTCCTTTCTCACCATTAGAAACGACTGTGGTAGAAAAGCCTAGATCCTGTAAAAACTCAGCACTTCAGGTTTTGATCCCTGCTTGATTATGTGATTCTGGCAGCACAGGTGGCTGCTTGTGACAGGTGGTTTGTGCTTTTTTATCTTAAGCCCTAACATTTTACGGGGTATGGTGTAGGGGAAAATTAAATTGTGTTTGGCATATAGGAGAATGATTGATTTTTCTATCTGATTACACTCAGATCTTTGAGGTATAGATTGAAGCCCTCTTGCTGAATATACCCCATATTTGTTTGTGTTGCCATCGTGCCATTTTTGTAGATAATGTGCAGTAAGCCAAAAAAGGCAACAACAGAAACTGAAAAAAACTAATAAGAACTAGGACTTTGGTTGGTAGTGTGCCATTGTGCACTGTAAAATAAAATGTTTTTTTATATCTCAATAAAGCAGAGCTCCCCTGGACATTGTGAATTTTCAGATAGGTGTCGTATACCTTATAATCCAGTTTTTTAATTTCTGGAATACTTCTCCTAAATAAAATCATGACAATTGCAATTTGCAATTGTGAAATATTTAGTTTTATTCCCATTGCAAATCATGACAAGATTGACTTCAGAAATAGACGGAATTATTATCTGAGGCAATAATCATTCAACAGGTGTCTCTGAAGGTAGGGTCTGAATGCATGACACACTACAGAAACACTACAGAAACACAGTGTGAAGTTGTGTAGTGTCAGCAGCAGTACATCTTGAAGCACTCTTCCAACAAGTAATTGACGTGTAATGGAATTGATTTAATTAGATATTATTAAACAATTAAAACATTTTATAGGGTTATTTATGAATACCTGTCACTATAGAGTAATGAATATATCACAAAACAAAAACTAAAATGCAGTTAGTTTTTATTACTATGACAGTAAGGGTTAGATCTGAATTATGATTTGTCTTTTCTCTACATTATCTTTACTGGTGTTCGTGCGGTTTTGTTCATTTCTCTTTCCATCCTCACCCGGTGGAGTGGTCCTTACTTATTCAAATTCACAGGTTTGGATTACCTGTCCTGGACGGACGATGGGCAGCTGCTGGCTGTTTCCACCCAGCGCGGCACACTTCACGTGTTCCTGACCAAACTGCCCATCCTGGGTGACACCTGTGGGACCCGGCTTGCCTACCTCACCTCCTTACTGGAGGTCACAGTGGCCAATCCTGTGGAAGGGGTGAGAGGGTCGATCTCTCCTGCCTTCTCTGTTTCTTTAGGACTCTTTCCGGAGCTTTATTGCCCTCTCAGACCTTTCTCTTCATCTGAATTCAGATCTTTCCTCCTCTCCATCATGGACCTCCTTCCAGAGCAAGCGCTACCACAACAGGGTTTGCACGAGTACATATTGAAGCGTTTTGATTTTTCGAGGGAAAATGAATCGTCTGAATTTGACGCAAAAATTGAGCAGCGGCCATACCTAGGGCAGTAAATACTTCTCAGCTGGCCTAACTGTCAAAACTGATGAGGGAGGGGCTTTACAGAAGCTACCTACAGTTCATGAGCAAAGCGCATTTGAAATGATTATTATTACTGATTATTCCAGTTACGTTCAGTTACACTTAATCTCAGTCATGCGGGTAGGCAAATTTCCAGTTTAGGCTAACAGTGCCCCAGAGAGGAGTGACCCTGGCAATGGGTTCGAAGGGAGAAGGGTGTGTTCCCTGTCGCAGGCTGTGTGAGCTGCAGTGCCTGACTTGCTGTCTCTCTGCCTGATCAAAGGAGCCGGCTATCGCCGTGTCAGTGGAGGTGGAGCCCAGTTTTATCGCCGTGGGCCCCTTTCACATCGCTGTGGGAATGAACAACCGAGCCTGGTTTTACGCCCTTGCAGAAGAAAGTAGGTGACACATGAGTCTTAAATGAAAGGGCTGTTTAACGTTATTTGCTGTCTTTAATTTTTGCCATGACTGAAGTTACATTTAAGCCGAATGATTTCAACTCATTCATATCGTTTACCTTTGCCGTCTTTGTTCTTAAGATAGATTGCTCACAGTTCCTGTTGAATCTGCTTTCAGTATGCTCAGAGCCTTAACTCAGGGAGTGTACAATGTTTTTGCCTACACTGAGTGGCAAAGTCTGCCTTATTTCTACTTCTGCATCACAGCAGGTAGCCATATTTCTGTAGAACTTTATACAGTACATGCCTGTTTGTTTACAGGGATAGAAAAACTGAAAGATGTGGAATACCTTGGATCAGTAGTAAGCATGTATCTCAACTCCGATTATACTGCTGTACTTTTCGAGGGGAAGGTGCAGTTGCACATGGTAAGAATTCATCCGGTCTTCTGTCTTAATAGAATCTAGACTCCTATGCAGATCTAAAATATAAATGCACATCCAAGTACTGTACACTACACTGCCGCATTAATAGAGTATGATGTGTTCCAACGTAGTGACCTTTTCTGTCTAAAATAGTGCAGATGACCCCTCATGTGGTATGACCTTTGAGTCCTGTGGGTTATGAAATAGTAACCGACCAGGTATTTTTCTTAATATGCATTGCTAAGTGGGGAAATAAAATATTTATGTTTATGGAGTTGATGTGACTCCACAAGAGACATGAGGTTGGCAGACTTGGCTAATGTTTCAGTCCATGTAACTTAACAGTTTGTAGGCTGTGGTTATCAGATCAAAAAGCAAGCCCCATGCAGGTTACAAGAGGCCACTGGAACAGAGGCACAGACAGCAGCTTTCAAATCTCATGAGAAAACAGCCGCATGATTTTTTGAATTAAGTAATAATTCAAAAGCATTACATTTATTAATTTTAAGGGATTAAGTTGTTTTTTAATCTGTTTCCCAAGGTTTTGTGTACAATAAATTAACCTTTACATCTAGATCAGGTTGTAATAAATGCTTCCTTTTCACTTTTTAAGATACATACAATTTTCCCAAAGCTAACTTTGTTCTTTTATTCTGTAGATCATCGCCAACGTTGAGTTTAGGAATGTTGAACAGGTACAGTGTAGGAAGTATAATATTAGGGAGAGCAGTGATGTTAAAAAGCCTTAGGAGTTTCATCCTCTATTTTGAGTTGCTCTTTTCCAGCAGCCCAGGAAATTAATTTTTTTGAGGTTTTCAGAAGGTCAGGGAATAACTCATAGAGGGAGAAAAAATAAGACCGTCAAAACAAAATGCCTCTGGGTTGTTTCTCAAGATCCCTATCAAATATAACTCTGAAATGAAATTAGTTTATGACATATTTGGTCTCACTGTTTTTAGCAATGGAGCACTTCATTGGTTATTAGTACTATTGACTGTTAATTATGACATGACTCTAAACATTCTGTGTATTTAAAAGATTCATTTTTGGTAAAAGAAGAAATTTATGGTACACCTAAACTCAAATATATCCTGCTTTCATAAACGTGCACAAAAGATTATCGAGAATCAAAGAGACTAAGAAAGTGAAAGAAAAACTTTCTGATTCCTAAATTGGAATGTCTTTCAAAAGCATTTAGTTATATAAATGCTGTAACTGATGCCAGCACTTAATTTTGTATGTATTACTGTGTTTGCCAGTAAAGATCCAGACTGACCCAAGTCCTCTTAAAAAGATCAGAGGTATTGGACAGAAGTGATAGCTTTTTCGCAGTCAATTAGCTATGGCAATTCCGTCAGCCTGAATTACAAACCAAAACAAAACGTGTCTTTCATTGAGATTCTATGAGTTACGCTAGACCAACCAACTACTACAGTCTGTAAAGGACCTGCCAGGATTAGTGCTAGTTTGGGTTGCAGTAACCCTCACTGGAATCGGTTGTCTCATCCACACAATGTGCAAGGTCATGGCTCACAGAAGAAAAACTCCTGGCTGTGCAAGATTCCAGAATTAACACATTTACTTATCCAATTTAGCACCTTGTTTGCTTATGCCAAGCCTCTGTGTGTATGTATAGGAGGAAATCACACCACACGTGCAGTCTTGCACATCTCTGGAGTACCAGCAGTCAGAATGGGCTAATACAGGCAGAGATCAGCGCACATGTCACTATTCTGCTGATACTGGCCTGAACATGGTGTGCAATCTTCAATCTCATGACACACCCATCCATTATATCCACTACGTACCGTATATACTATGAAATATAGAGGTTTTACGTTTTGAAATCCTGAGACTATAAATGTTGCTTCTTATCAGTGAATCTGAATTTGTGTAGTCTGAAGGGTACAGATGGAATTCTCTGTTTGCTGTGAATACATGGCATAATTCAGACTCTGGGTGTTGCTATTTTTCACCATTTTCCTTTAAGTCCAGCTGTCGTGTAGCATTTGCAGCACCATGACTAGAATGTATTACAGATTGAGAGTGAAGACCAGGACACCCAGGAGGACAGGCAGACACGTCTCTTCCCGGGACGAGACGACAAGTGTCGCATTCTGTCTCACGCCCTGACTGCAGACTTCCTCTTTTATGGAACAGATGTAAGACACTCTGAACCGTCACCTTCATTTCTGTTCTTTTAAAATAACAATACATGGACAATTTTATACATTTTGGCAAGGTGTTAGCAATATGAAGAATGATTTGATAAAAAAACACATCATGCATAAAAATTAATAGAAGACTTTAGGTTCAGGCATGTATTTGTGTATCTTCAAATATACAGTAAATTCTTCTATATCTTTAAATATATTCAGAGTTTTACCACAGGAAACAGCTGATCTGTAGTAAATCAGATGTAGAGACTGAGTTAATTTGTAGCCACAATGTAGTGCATTTCTTCTTGGATTTGATCATTTTCTTAGTCTTTTCTTACCAGGATAAATTTGATTAGTTCAAATTCTTTTAGTTTTTCTCCATACTGATTTACATTATATTCAGTGTGTTTACCTGTGTTTCATCTGGGTTTTACTCCTCTGGATTATGATAATACTGCTATTTATACTGTATGTAGTATCTGTAGTATCACACAGCCCCTATAACCATTTATTGTAGTAAATTGCCTTATCATCAAAGTCTAGTCAAAGTCAGAAAACAATGAAAGTTATACATTACAAATGAACATTTTATAGTATAACAATTACTGGTTTACTAAGATATAATGTGTGCTTTTACTTCAAGTACATTAGAAATAATCAAATAAAAGAAATCTTCTTGATTTGTTTTGATTTTCCAGACTGGTGTAATTAAATGTTTTTACATTGAAGACTGGCAGTATGTCAATGAATATCGACACCCAGTGGGCATAAGGAAAATCTTCCCAGACCCCAATGGGACCAGGCTAGTGCTCATCGATGACAAGAGTGATGGTTTTATCTATTGTCCTGTAAGAGTTTTATAGGGTTCTGAGACTTACTTTTATCACGTCTCTCCTGTGTGTCAGATATATAGATTCTCACTTGTCATGATATCATATTGCTTGTTATTTATAATATTAGGCTTTTTGTGACTGTAAGAATGAACTCATTTTCTTTTGTTGAAGCTAACAAAACAGGTCAATTTTTCCTATATCCTGAACACCTTAAATGATACCAGTTGTCCTTTCATTCTGTAACCTGAAATATATACAAAGGTTGTATCTGCTGGTATTAAACACACCATCGCTTGTTAGAAGATAATTAACATTGACTGAACTAGAAGCTGATAGTGTAGATTATTCTGAAAACACCACCAGAATCATACAGCCTACTGTGTGTATACCATCCATATTGGTTACTGACCTACCTCTCATTTTCCTAGGTGAATGATACAGTCTTTGAAATCCCCAATTTTTCTCCTACCATCAAAGGAGTTCTGTGGGAAAACTGGCCCATGGACAAGGGTGTGTTTATTGCCTATGACGATGATAAAGTGTATACCTATGTCTTCCACAAGGACACCATCCAAGGTACCATTTCATAGTAACTAACCCTCAGTCCCTCTCATACGTGTATCTCTGGAGCTAAAGACACTGGCACATTCTGGTTTATGTAGGCCAGTTTCTCTCAAGCTCAGATTCCTGTTTAGCTTAGTCAGAAATGCTGGATATTTTAATGGTTCTTCAAGGAATAATGGATACCCCACCACCAGCACAAAAAAAGTAAATTTTATTCTGATGTGAGTTCTTACATTTGATGGTGTATCATATTTGGCTGATGCACATTTCTTTGTTCCAAATTAAAGTTCTGAGTGGTTTATAACTCAAAGAACAAGACTCATGCCAAACATCCTTTGGGAAATGTCTTGAAAAGGCCGTTGGAACAGGGATACTAGTGAGTCATGTAGACATGTTTCTTTTATTATAATTGAAAAATCCAGATTGAAATAATACACAGCCATATGCCAAATATCTCCTTAAAAATCCCCCCCTTTTTCGGAAGCGTGATGAGTCTTAAATTGAGGAAATAAGAATAAGGTTGTGAAAAGCTCTAGTAAGAAAAATAAGAAAAAGCTCAAGAGGGATATTGGTATTGCAGATTTGATCTGTAGATTGTAAAGCAAGGTTGTAGATCATAATAACCACTGTACTTTTCTAAATTTGTATTTGTTTACAAGCAAAATAGTACACTCAGAGTAGGCTGAGCCTCATTTCTTCCACTGCAGGTTCCAAAGTGATCCTAGCCGGAGGAACTAAGTTGCCGTACTCTCACAAGCCCCTGCTGCTGTACAACGGAGAGCTGACCTGTCAGACACAGAGCGGCAAGACCAACACCGTGGTCCTGAGCACCCACTCCTTCCTCAGCAGCCCCAAGGACAGCGGCCCCAGCGAGCTGAGCCACTTTCTCACCCAGGCCCTCATGCTCAAGAGGTAGGAGTCCAGTGCGCTCCCTCCCACTCTGGGGTCCAGCTTACCTGTACAAGGCAGTCCTCTGTGGGTACATTAGTTGGTATCATTGAACACTGCCACACAAATTAAGCTACTATGTAGATATTGATATTGAAACTTTTCTTTTGTGGTAGCTATTTGACTGTTATCAGTCAACTAATGCAGTAAGTGTGGATTGCGAGATTCCATTTTTTCAGTTACTCAAGAGATCTTCTTGAACTTGAACTTGAACTTTATTGCCATATGTAACTGGTACTGGTACAATGGAATTCTTACTCACAGAAAGTCTCTCGATTGTAAAACAAGTGTAAAAAACAAGACAAAGTGCAAACAGTGCATCAAGACAATGTACAAACAAACAATAGACAATGTGCAAGTAAACATGTAGACAGTTTGAATGTAAACAATACAGATGTGTAAACAATGACTGGAGATGTGCAATAGTGTGTTTCTTATTAAAGGATTAAGTTTATGATGGAAATTTCTGCAGTGAAAAGAAATGGAGGCACCATCGTTAGCTCGCCCACTTGCATGCCCACTGGTATACTGAAATCAAACTCTGGCGTTTTACTTTGGCCTCGCTCACCAGAGTGTGTTTCTGTTCTGCAGGTTCAGTGAGGCCTGGGAGCTGTGTAAAGTCCTGAAGGAGCCCTCTGCCTGGAACGAGCTGGGCAGGGCCTGTCTGCACCACATGGAGGTGGACCTGGGCATCCGCGTCTACCGCAACATGAAGAACGTGGGCATGGTCATGTCCCTGGAGGAGATTAAAGTACGGGTCTCTTTCTGACGGAATCTGTGCGCGTTGAGTAAAAAGTTCAGAGTTCAGTGTAGAGCAGACCGCCAGAGACCATTGCTATTCCAGCTTCACGTAGTCTTGCAGATGTCTCCAAAAGAGCAGTTATATCCATCCGTTTATTTTCTGACAACTTCTTCCAACGTCTTTGTACTGTTCTGGGCCATGGGGGCCTTACCTGACAAGCAACGGCAGGGTACACCCTGGATGGGATGCCAGTCTATCGCAGGGCAGACACATAGACATAAAAACACACTCACATCAGATGTTGTTGGACTGTGGGAGAAAGCTGTGGGAGCACATGGAGGAAACCCACAGGATCATGGGAAGAACATACGAACTCCACACAGACAGCACAGTACCCTAGCTCCAAAGCTGACCTGTGTAGGGCAGGAATCCTCACCACTGTGCCACTATGCCGCCCCCAAGAGCAGTTATATTTTAATTATAAAGGTAAGCAGCACTTAAAGTGCGCCGATCATGACATGTCAAGGGACTTTAAGTTGTGCCTTCTTCCTAACCATGGGGAACTTCCCTGTGTCACAGAATTTCTCAGTTTTGAAGAGAAATGCATCTTTAAACAAATCTCATGTTTTCCATAAATTAAAGTATGAAAATTAAGTTTTAGGAGTCAAAGTAGTGGGTGTCCACAGCACAGAATTCTACTATGTGTTCCAAAGCCTTTTTATAGAGAAGAGTCCCAAGTGTGCAGGAGTTGACATCGCAGTCATGTGAGGTGTGTTTAGAGTAAACACTGGAGGGCAGTGTTTCTCTGTGATTGTCAAGACACCTCAGAGTTCTCCAGCTTTTCAAGCACAGCTGCAGGTTACTTGATTTTCTGCTGCTTGTTTGAAAATGATTTGTTTTTTTGCGTCAGAATATTTTTCATAATGTGCTACGGCATTTATATCTATTTCCATGATCCATTCCAGAAATCAAAACTAGAAAACTAACACCGAAAAGTAATAACTGGCAAATTTCTGAAAGAAACGGGCTGACCTTCCAACCTATTTCGGCCTACCCCAAACCATGATTTCAAAACTCCTTGCTTTTCATAAACTGTCCTGAATCAGGACCCGTGATCTTGCTGTAGACTTGCATGCAGTAATCCTCATTCTCCTGGTCAGGCTGGCTGGCCTGTTGGTGAATCTTCTCACGTGCTCCTGTCTGTTCTCACCAGGGGATCGAAGATCACAACCTCTTGGCTGGCCACCTGGCCATGTTCACCAATGACTTCAACCAAGCCCAAGACCTCTACCTGGCCTCAAGCTGCCCTGTAGCAGCACTGGAGGTACAATGTCTGTTTGTGATTCATCATTCGCATTTTTATTGCCTAATGGAAAGCTAAAAGTGGGGCAGCACAGCTAAGTATATAACCCTTTGAAAGATTACAACTGTCAGATTGTGGGTCTAGGGCTACACTGCCAACACTGCTGTTGCATACTGAGGGAGCTGCTTTTCCCCAGTTCCTCCATTCGATCCAGATGTGCTATCCAACATTGCTGGGGCATGACCCATGCAGTCAACCAGTGTCCTGTTCAAGACTGGAGTCATGTGCAATCTAGTCCACTTCAATGTTACAGAAACCCGGATGAGCTCTGCAGCTCTGGCGTGGTTGTCTGAACATTACAAGTCTTATTCAGAAATGTATATTTATATAAACAGCAGGATGCATGCAGAATCCAAAGAGAAAAGGACAGGTCAAAATACTGGAACTCCATATGAAATCATTTTGTCTTAGAAGAGGGAAATGACCTTTCTGTAGTTGGGCTGAGGGTGATGTCTGACATGAGGCCTCTGGGCTGTTGCAGATGAGAAGAGACCTGCAGCACTGGGACAGTGCTCTCCAGCTGGCTAAACGACTGGCCCCAGCCCAGATTGCCTTCATATCCAAGGAGTACGCCATTCAGCTGGAGTTCATGTATGGAGCTTCTTAAAACGACTTCCATAGCTGTTTCTGTACTGCTTGCTAGCTCAGACAGGGTTGAGTCTTGGGTGTCTCGGTGCTCTGGGTGGCTTTCCCTCTCAGAGTATGAACTGAATGTGTGCTGGACCTCTGAGTGTTGTTGCCTAGTGAGGCAGGGCACATCGTACATCGTAAATGTATGTAGTCAGACACAGCGGTGTGCATCGCAGGAATAAAACCAAGTCAGTGGTATTGAAGGGATCTACTGTATCTTTAATTCAGCTCAATATTGAAAAAGCTAACACTGTGGAAACACTATGGAAAAGTTTGTTCTACATTATACTTATTGTAACTGCTGTGCTCCTGTAAAGTCGTGTCACTGCAGTACAGCTGAGTGTTTCACTGTCTTCAAATCCAAGCACCCTTGGTAAAGCAGGACATAACACAAGAGAGAAAAAACTTTCTCACAGCCTGTATCATACATAGCAGCAGCGCACTTCATGATTATAGATCCATTTCTTTCGTCTTTCTCATCCTTTACAATATAAATGGCAGGTCTCCACAATTCTGTAGTCTCCGTTGCACATTTTGACACAGTTCGTTGACTCTGTTGTGTCTGACTTAAGGCATAACACTTTGTAGCGCTCGCAAAAACATCTTGGGTATCAAGTACATCAAGTAAAACAATAATATTACAATAAGTAGGAACTTGTGTAGAACACTTACACCTTTTGGTTTCAATTCTTCCACAAATCCTGAGAGTTTTTTTTCCTTTCCTGTGATATCCTTTCTCAGTGGTGACTATGTGAATGCCCTGGCCCATTATGAGAAGGGAGTAACAGGGGACAATAAGGTAAGGTATTTCACAGTCTGTGTGTCCATCGTTATGTCATCAGTTTAGTCTCATCTGACGTGTATAGAGACCTCAAGCTAGCAAGACAAAAAGATCGTCCTAAGTTTGCCTTTGTGGCTGTGGAAATACATTTCCTTCTAAAATGTTGAGAAGCAAATTTGTCTTGCTGGCAAAACTGTAATCTTACAATCTCCATGTAGATTTAATTTCCAGTTCTTTCATTTATTACACAATATATTTCAATGAAAGGTGAATGCAAAGGAAAACAACTTGCTGCCTTATGTATTTTCAGTTTTTGTACGGCACATCAGATATTTCTTAGCTGCTGTATCCCGATTGAAACTTTGTAGTGTTGCGTTGTAAAAGTGTAGCAGCTCAGCGGCCGAGAGGAGTGGAGTTATTGCTCGCTGCTGTGCAGACAGCTGAGCTGTGATCTGCTTCAAGCACCAGGAGCACGACGAGGCCTGCCAGGCTGGGGTGGCCCGCATGTCCATCCGAATGGGAGACATCCGCCGGGGTGTGAACCAGGCCATCAAGCACCCCAGCAGGCTGCTGAAGAAGGACTGCGGAGCGATTCTGGAGAGCATGAAGGTAGAGCCCGAAGCCACAGGAAAAGTCCTGCCTTGTCCTTCTTCTCTGCGCCTTAATTCAGATTACATGTGCTGTACATCTCTGAGTACCTCTCAAATTTGTGCTGTAGGTCTTAATATGATTATTCTATAAATAATGTTTTGAAATGAATATAGAGCTGCTTGCGTGCAACAAGTTGAAAATAGCCAGTAAGATATAAAAAATTGAAAGGATATAGCTGAGGTCTGATTAGGTATCAATAGCACAGTAGCAGAAATCACTGTGAAAGTAGTAGAATGCAGGAGTATAACAGTTAAACCCTCAATGTAGGACCACAGTAGGTGCAGTTAAGCGCAGCACTGTGGTTTTAGTACTATAATAATATTTTGATGTGTTGTTTGAGTAGCCAGTTAATCGTTTGTCGCTGATCTGGTCTTTCTCTGTTTTTGCAGCAATTTTCTGAAGCTGCTCAGCTGTATGAGAAGGGGCAGTACTACGACAAAGCTGCTTCTGTGTACATTCGCTGTAAAAACTGGTAAGATTATAGCCTGTCTGGACCAGCAGTGGAAAACCGATATGTAATTCATTGGAAGCAATATTTTACTTGCATGCGCATAAAGTGACTACAGGAAATGAACTGTGGTTTCCAATTTGCATGTTTTATGCTTTAAATTAACTGAAGATGATGAATTAAACTCAGGCTTTAATTGAGACAAGTGCTTCTTGAACATCATCCAAGTAATAAAATTTGCTCATTTATAAAAATCTTGGCAATAAGAATATCTGTAATAAACAGCTCAGTAGATGCATGTTTTGATTGTGTGGAGACTTTCAGAGTCTCTGACCTCTTTAATCAACAGTGCTTTCCGATATTTTCTTTATAAGCCTACTAGGCTTCATGTATAAATTCTGATTATTTTCATATATTTTCATATCATATCATTATTTTGTATGACATATTATCTGAATACTGTATAGATTCTCAGCAGGCTAAAGGACTTCCAAAAAAATATATATATTTTTTTTTTTGGAAAAAGATTACAAAACTGTAAATTCACCAAACTATTTATCCCAAGATTTACATATAGCCACACTTTTTCCTGCAGAGGGACAGTATAACCCAGATTTAAATAGTAAAAATCAATCTGTCCAAATACTGTTGAGTACAGTTTTTGTTGTTTTTTAATGTTAATATTTGCTTCAACACTTAGAAGCATTTTTGAGTTTCCTCTGCTCTGTTTTCCACAGTACGTCTGTGCTGTGTACCATGCAAGCAGATTAGAGTAATGTGTCATACTGTATGTCTGGTGATGGCATCTCGGTGGAGTCTGTAAGTGAGTGTGTGTAAGGGAGAGCACTGGCCAGGGAGCTGCAGAACTGTGTGTTGTGTTTTCTGTCAGGGCCAAGGTTGGAGAGCTGCTGCCTCATGTGTCCTCTCCCAAGATACACCTTCAGTACGCCAAGGCAAGAGAGGCTGATGGCAGGTAAGTGACCGATTCCAATTCAATAATGCAGATTCCATTATTTTCCTTCCATTCTACACAGGCCTTTCTTAACATTCTTCTGTTAAAATTCCTTTAATATACATTCGGTCATTAATATTCCGCCCACCCATCCATTTTCTAACAGCTCATCCAATTCAGGGTTGGAGGGGAGCCAGAGCCTATCCCAGCATGCAGTGGGTGAAAGGCAGGACGCAGACTCTAGTCCATCACAGGACACACACAGACACGTACACACTCACACCAGGGCCAGTCTTCCCCAAAACCAGCAGTTAACCTGCCAGTGTGTCTTTGGACTGTGGAAGGAAACCAGTGAATCGTGACTAAACCACTGGGAGAACATACAAACTCCACACAGATAGCACCCCAGGTCCACAGCTGAACAATTTGATTTTATGTAACGTGGAGGTGTAGTTATGTTAGAATTCAAATAATGTGATAAATGTGTCATCTAATGCTTATGACAGGTGTGCCCAACTCCAGTCGTCAAGGGCAATATACTTAATACAATGTATAATGATAAATGCTATGAATATATGTATGTATATGTTGTATGTAAATAAAATAGCCCTGTAAATGTAATTGTATTTTTAAATAACTATCCTGCAGGAAATACCGTATAATTCTGAGACTAGGTTCCATTTTGCCAGCGTATGTAATGTGAAATAAAAGTGGTAGTTCAGTAGTCGAGATTCAAATGAGATTCAGAAAGCAGTCAGTTCATATCACCCTGCCCTCACTCTTTACCACACACTGGCACTGCAGTCACACACAGCTCAGGACCTCTCTTCAGAATCAAACCTGGCAGGCCAAGGTTTCTGGGGGCTCGGACTTGTGTCTTTCAAAGCAGAAAGAAATTCTGGCCAGCCAGTGATCCGCACGGCTCGCTTTCTTTGTCTTCCGATGAGCAGAGAGAGAAATGTGTGACCCCCGAGCTCAGAGCAGTCACTTGTTTCAGCCTTATCCTTTCACGTCATCTCATTCGAGACCTGGGGGCTTGCCCTGTTGTGTGTGAGGTCATTCAGGACTGGTTAGCCATTAAACAGGTTCTCAAAGGGTGAAAGCCTTGTCCTTTTCCAAAAGGCTCTGTCAGTCTGCAACATCAGTGAAAATAGCTTTTTTATTTTACTTTTTTATTGTTGTGCTCCAACTCCTAATGAATCTATTTCCATTAACTCTGGTGGTATTGTTGCACAAGTCTGCAGAAGAAAGTCATTATGTACTGAATTCACTGACACAAGGGGCATTAATTCCCCTCAGTGTGCAACTGACAATGAAAAAATGCTTCTTTTTGGCCATTTAGTGCAAGGTAAGTCTTTTTGTTCAAATGGCCTTTATTGTTGTCTTGCTGGGTCGTTATTAATTGTCTCTGAAATGTGCTCAGTAAATGTTGGGTTCAGCACAGTGTCATTTCCTCACATACAAAGAGCCTGTTAAACCCTACAGCAGCAGCCAGTGAGATGGGCAAAGACATTATCAGCATGTTCTTGCAAAAAGAAAGCAGGGAATCCTAAGGTAGTGCAATAAACCAGACCTTATGCCGATATATAATATTGCTACGGTATATTCCTGATTTAACTTATGAAACATCTCATACATTCATTGAAAAAAGTAATATGTCATTTTGCCATTATCTATTAAAAAAACTGGAGTTGTGGTAGCAGTAGCAGTATCTGACTAGTGGTTTTATTCAAGGGGTCTTCCAAATATTACATTACGAAAAACCAATTTGTTGCAGAAAAGCAGTTATGCACGGGCTTTTGAGGGCAATGACAGCAAAGCATTGTCACTATTGTGACTATTGTCTGATGTCTACTATTGTGCACTATTGTCTATTGTCACAACCAAAGGTAAAAGTATTTTAGTTGTCATTTACAGAAGAAGGACTTCATGCAGCCAATATAAGTTATGGCTTATGCAAGGAACATGTTAGCCACTATGATATAAATCTTATAAAGAAGTTGCACTGTTTCACCAGCCACGCACAGTACCTCAGTTCACATTCCCGACGGGGTGACGTATGTTTTGGTCAAGGTTTAAGGAGGCCGCGATGGCTTATGAGAATGCGAAGGACTGGGACAATGTCATCCGGATTCAGCTGGACCACCTGAACAACCCGGAGGAGGCTGTGCGCATCGTCAGGGACATGCAGTCCATTGATGGGGCCAAGATGGTTGCTAGGTAACGCCTCTTTAAACTGCTGTAGCTACCATACTGTCCAGAGCTGAAACAAATGTGGTTGACAAGC
The DNA here is from genome assembly GCF_059453375.1 of Lepisosteus platostomus. NCBI lineage: Eukaryota > Metazoa > Chordata > Actinopteri > Semionotiformes > Lepisosteidae > Lepisosteus > Lepisosteus platostomus. The sequence goes on from NC_142611.1 coordinate 10,535,229, forward strand.
AGACCTTTTATGTGAAGTACTTGATAATATTAACAATGTTCCCTTTAAAACCTGGAATTAGTGAACGTATTAATCAAACCATTTTATCTTGTTATTCTTTTAAATCCAAAGAAAATGTAATAAAGTGGCTAGATGGGGAATTTGGGGAAAAAAAACTGCAGATTCTTCTGGAAATTGGACTCAACGTATTGGGAATCAGAAGCTCTGGGTGAGGCCCAGCTCAGTCAAAGCCCTTGTTTCCTTCAGGTTTTTCCTGCGCCTAAATGACTACGGCTCTGCCATCCAGTTCCTGGTGATGTCCAAGTGTAACGATGAGGCCTTCCAGCTGGCTCAGCAGCATGGGCAGATGGAGGTGTACGCAGACATCATAGGTGAGGCCTTTCCTTTATAAAACTACAAACCCCCCAAAAAACTTTTTTCTTCGAGTTGTCTGCATCACAACCCCCACAGCGCGTAGGTGTTTAGAAGTGAGGCATGGTTTTCTGTTTCTTTTTAGTACGTTTGAGTCACCTCCTTTTCCCCTCCCTTTCCTTTCAACTTATTTGGCATCACTTGGTCACTGCTCTGTCCCATGATAACTGGAAATACAGACCCATGTAGCCGTCAGGACACAGGGTGGCCCAGATCATTTTTGCCACAAGGTTTCAGCAGGGAAACCGCGGAGTGGACTAGAAAGGAGTCATCTGGAGTTTATATTCAGATCCTGGACAGGGACGGGTGTCCCTGAGTGATCATTAAATATCTTGTGGCACCAAAGAAGACTCCCAACTAAATTCCAATTTGAGCTTCTCAAAATGGCCAACCTCAGCTTCCCCCTTAAGTCTCAAGAATCTTAAGTATTTCCAGTAGAAAGCAATATTTTTGTAGCTTTCCAGTCAAACTGTCAAACCAATGCAAAGAACGGGGTGCCAATTTTTTGTCTTCAAATGGTTTCAAACATTGTCTTATGTGCAGTTTTTGTATAAAGGTTTGTAAGTTTGCTTTAAAATTAAACTGGTTTTAAATACGGTATACATGTATACTCGGTCTGTGGAAGTCTTGCAGTTTGTCAAGAATGTCAGTCTGTGACGATGTGTTGCAGGGTCTGACGCTACTATGGAGGATTATCAGAGCATTGCTCTGTACTTCGAAGGAGAAAAGAAGCACCTGCAAGCTGGGAAGTTCTTTCAGCTCTGTGGGCAACATGCCAGGGTGAGTGCTGGAGCCCACTGATCACTTCCCCGACGTACAGTAGGTGCTCGCATTCAGTGAGGCTCCGTAAAGCTCTCTTGGATCCCATAAGAACAGCACAGCACAGAGCATAACTCTGTGAAGCATCTATCTGAATTCATTAAACTGGAAGCAAGAGGCGTCTGTCTGTACAATTGAGATATTTTATAGAAATTAGTCTTGAAAACAGAACAGTCGCAAAAGAATGAGTTTGTCCCAGTGCCATTATTTTTTGGCAGTGTTCTGGACATACCATTCTTGTGTTTTGTACAGTTCATGTAAAAGGGCCAAAAAATGTTGACTATTATTCTTACATTTTTGAAAACCGTCCTAACTCAGGATTACATTAATTAAATTAAGTATTTATGTTCAATACACTGTTTACAGCACAGTCTTTACCAGGAATTATTTCATGGTCTTCCACAGATACACCAAGTTTCCAGTAGCATGGTTTGTAAATCCTTACTTATGTAAGGATTGTCAAAAGTGTCAACATTGTCACTGTGAGCTCAATAGTGTCAGCATAACAAGTTTGTTTCACGTGTTCAGCAGCTGTAGTATATCCTAAGATTCACTCTCATCACTGGATCCATGGGAGCAGGGAAGGGGAAAGAGAGACTCCAAGATGAACTCGAATTGTGGGAGAAAATGCAGAAGTAGGAAAAGGAAGGGAGTTTGAGTTCTGTACACTCTACATGCTGAGGGTCTGAAATTCTCTGAAAAAAAATAATGTAACCAGTGCAGGTCTTGAGACACATTGAAATTGTTCACATTTCTCTGCTCTCTATTTTAGGCCCTGAAGCACTTCCTGAAGTGTCCCAATACAGAAGATAACCTAGCGATTGAAATGGCCATAGAAACAGTAAGGTTCCCTCTGCAACTGGACAGGGTGACATGGAGAGATTTTGAACTGCAAGCTGCCTTGTGGCTCTTATACACTAAGTACTGATTGATGCACAAATCTGTTGCCATTAGTTTTAGCTATAAATTAATTTGAAATCTTATATCCCGGTATCCCATGAATCAGTATTTTAAGATAAAATGGATACGCTATGCATTTTGTTCTGCTGTTGATGAAGATGATGGCTACTACACAGGTCGGACAAGCCAAGGATGAAGCTCTCACTAATCAGCTGATCGATTACTTGATGGGAGAGAGTGACGGAATGCCCAAGGTACGAATCACGCCTTCTGTGACCTGAGCTGCTGTTTTCTTGGGATGTCTTCATCCTGGTGTGAACGAGAGCAGCTTTCCTGTTACCTGCAGTAGCAGTAGCCTTCCTCAGCCCAAGAGACTCTGTAATGCAGCAGAGGTCCCTGGAGTTCTGTTTCTGGGGTTGCGGTTCAGAAATATACAGAGAGGATGAGAGGACATCCTCGCTGTTTCCATTTTTGGTTTTCTCAAACAAAAAAGCAAAAAGATTGCTTAACACTTTTAACAGCCCCATCGTGGATCTAAGGAGCTTGGTTTCTTAAATTATAGAATTTAAAATGTACCCGTGTTTGTTCTGTTTGAGGACACATGTGATCAATATAATGTAACTCTTTATTGCATATACTGTATGTTTAAACCTGTCTGCAACTTCCGAAACACCTCTCAGTACAAGACACGTCTCTTTCATAAGACTAGTAATCACAATGAAGCTGACCACTGACCACTAACAATGAGTTTGTAGTCCTAAAAGTGCTGTGTAGATCTATTAGATCAGAGATTCATTTTGAAACCATGATTTGTTTTGCTTTGTGGCTTTTTCCATGAATCTGACTCTGGTTTATTTGTTTCTCCTGCTGCTTATCATCCATCTTTCACTGTGCTGTGTTCCTAGTCTCTCTCTGTGAGTAATTACAACACAAGAATTCCATACCTGCTCTTCTGGGGTTTTGTGCTAAAGCTGACAGTGTTAGCAAGAATCTGAACTTCACTGAGATCTTAGCTCTCTGGTCTGGTCTGGTCTGCAGTCTGGTAAACATGGGGAGATTTTATGCTTTACAAAATGTGTTCATGTGTGTGTTTCAGCCTCTAGTGCTTGAAATCCTACCTTTTATATGTTTTTACTCAGTGCAATTTACAGTAGTAATTCTTAATTACAAGCTTCCAGAATTTGGAAAAGATATACTAAATTTCACATCAGAAACAAAGTTTCATTTTTTCTCTATATACAACAATTAACCATTAGTAACTGCTGAATCTCAGTTTAAGAGAGAATAAGAAATCTAGAATCCTAACCCAGGCTTCAGAGAGTTTTCACTTTTTTCAGCTGTTTATTTCTTGCAATATTATTTGAGAAATTAAACAGACTATATATCGAAGGAGGATTAACTATCTTTAGATATTCATAGTTTTCCATTCAGTGAAGGGGAACATCTTTGTTGGTTGTGTGTTCTGTGATTCTTAAGCTGTTGAATTGCTTATGTCCTTTTAATATAGATATTTTAAGGCATAAATGTGCAGCCTGTTTAATATACTGTATATACTGTACTTTTTCCTATTCTTTTCAGGATGCCAAGTATCTGTTCCGGTTGTACATGGCTCTTAAGCAGTACAGAGAAGCAGCCAGAACAGCCATTATAATTGCCAGAGAGGAACAGTCTGCTGGTATGTGTGGTGTGTTATACCAAAGGACACAGGGGATTTCTTCTAAAAACTGACTACTCTCTGTGTTGATGTAATAGTTCCTCTTAAAACTTCTTTAAACCTTGAGATTGTTTTTTTCCTGGAAGTGAAAACATTTTACGACTTCTACAATCATGAGTATCATAGAATTCGCTCATATTGCAGAGAAGAAATTGTCACATTGTTTGCAAAAACACATAGTTTTTTCCTCAGGAAGACAGTGGAAGATACTTTTATGTTAAAGGCTGACCTGCAGCAGACCCCTGTACACACGTGTCTGTCTGTGCTCCAGGTAACTACAGGAACGCCCATGACGTGCTCTTCAGCATGTACACAGAGCTGCAGACCCAGAAGATCAAGATCCCAGCTGAGATGGCTACCAACCTGATGATCCTTCACAGCTACATACTAGTCAAGGTATTCTCAACATCACCTGCTCATACTAGGATGATGATAATAATTTCTTACACTTCTTAGTGCATTCCTGGACACAAAGCGCTGTGTGTAGCCCCACCTGGATGATGTGACGGCAGCCATAGTGCACCAGTACGCTCACCACACACCGGCTATTAGTGGGGAGGAGAACAGAGTGATGAAGCCAATTCATATTAGGGGATTATTAGGAGGCCATAATTGGTAAAGGCCAGGGGGAAATTTGGCCAGGACACTGGGGTAACACCCCTACTCTTTTCAAGAAACACCCCCGGGATTTTTAATGACCAAGGAGAGTCAGGAACTTGGTTTTACATCTCATTCAAAGGATGGCGCCTTTTTACAGTATAGTGTCCCCGTCACTATACTGGGGTATTAGGACCCACGCAGACTGCAGGGTGAGCGCCCCCTACTGGCCCCTCTAACACCTCTTCCAACCGCAATCTTGGCTTCCCCAGGAGGTCTCCCATCCAGGTACTGACCAGGCTCACTCCTGTATGAACCTAGTGTATCACTGATTGACAAGGTGAGCAAAATTGTGTCAAGTAAGCATGCTCGAGGATAAAAGGCTATGCTCCCTTCACTGTGTGTCCTTTTTAAAAACTACAACTATGACAGCTGGGTTTTCTGAGTCAGTGAAGCAGTTTTATGTGGAAGAGATTTAAAAAACCATGGTGTATGGTGAGATTTATTTATTTGATCTTCCTCTAGCTAATGCAGCATTAAAACAATTTGCTGCCAAGTGAAATTTGCAAATCCGGAGATGTCGACCGCGTGTAGCATCAGTCAGCTTGGAATTATTTGGCACCTTTTCATGCTGAGCGTGATCTCAGTGCATTGTGTAGCATTCATTGGCAGCCCAGGGTGGCCATTTCACGGGACAGGAGTAATAAACTACTGTACATGTTTTAAAACCTAGTGAAAACTACTGGCGTTATGAAGAAGGATCTCTTCACCCCAGTACATCTGTGTGAACTGCAGGGTTTAATGAGGATGATCTGAAATAAATCAATACTTTTCCTGTGCTTCTGCTTAACGCTGCTTTTCCCAGTATTTCTCTTTAACGTATTTAGTGGTTTTGTTCATTTTGTTACAGAGCCAGAAACCTACTGGTCTCCTTCTTTTCTGTCCGCAGGTCTTGTTGATTGTCCTTTTTTTCCATTTTACCCTCCTCTTGGGATTGACAGTCCCTGCGTTAAATGAGCCTTATCACAATGATTTCTCTCCATTGATTATAGTGCCTCAGGCTTGAAATTGGCCTATTCTCACTCTTTGTACATTCAAGAGTCGGTTATTGTTTCAGTGATAAAAGCCTGTGGTGATTCACACTGATAACTTCAAAAGAGTTAAGAATACATTACCATAAAGCTAGTTTTGAAATTCATTATTATTCCACAGTGTGAATTGGTAACAGCCTTGTATTACTCTTCATTGTTAAAGCATGCTTGATGCTTAGTAATCCTCAGGGTGCTGTTTTCTCTCCAGATTCATGTCAAACGAGGGGACCACCTAAAAGGGGCCCGCATGCTGATTCGGGTCTCGAACAACATCAGCAAGTTCCCCTCTCGTAAGTGCTGATTTACAGTTTTCCTGACGTCAGAATCTGCCTGAGAAACTACATTTCCTGACTGGAATACAGATGGTTAGAGGCATTAATCCTAGCAGGGACACCCAATCAGGTTCAAACTTGAGTCTGTAGTTAACATGCTGTTTGCGATCATGAGATGTTGCAAACATGTAGGTGGTAGTAAATCCTTAATAACCTCTACCAAGATAGTCGATAGGTCCATGAGTAGAACTGGTCATTAAGTGGGGAGTGTGAGTCAACACCCTGCCTCTCCTGGGAAGATGAATCCAGGCTCCTATGGGGAATGACCATTATTATGGGGAATATTAGAACGATTCTATTAGAATTATTCAGCAACATCCTCCAATTCCCAATAAAGGAACTAGTGTCATACCTAATATCAGTTTATATATTTAGCAGTAGCTGGTTGCGAGCTTTAATATCGATTCCGAAGTTTTCTCCGATTGTGGTTTTTGACAAATTTGATTCCGACAGCAATTTTTTGGCTTTGCCTTGTGCCGAACCTCGATTCGCAGACTTTCCAGCTGCAAGTGCGATTTTCCTTTTTCATTGGAGGTTCCTGCCTCTGCCTGGGCAGCGATCAGCTCTACTACTGTGCGTTTTTGCGTCCTCAGACATTGTACCCATCTTGACATCGGCTGTGATCGAGTGCCACAGGGCGGGGCTGAGGAACTCCTCCTTCAGCTTCGCGGCCATGCTGATGAGGCCGGAGTACCGAAACAGGATCGACCTGAAGTACAAGAAGAAGATCGAAGCCATGGTGCGGTACGAGATTGTTGATCGCCTGGTTCCCTGCAGTGTCATCGATGAAAGATGAGAAAAGGGATGAACAGATTCGAAGCACATTGTCCTCAGAGTTTAATGTCTACACCACTATTGGCTTAACTGTTTTAACCAAAATAAGGATACACATTTTGTTGTGATGAATACAAGGTGCTCTGAATGTTTCATGTTCTGAAAGGTTCTGTAATGGTTAAGGGTTAAGGGTTTTTTTTCCCTTTGGTGCCCTGGAGACAGTCATTTCTCTCTCTGACTAGACTTCCTGTCAGCCACTCAGGGAACTTTCCTCCTTGGACGTCTCTCTTTGGAAACTGGATCATATCAGTATTTTCAGACCAGGGCATTATTACAGAACATTTATTCCTGCCTATCTTATCTTTACTTGCTAGGAAAGTGGTTTCCTAACAAGAGATGTAAGGAACAAAGGGGTCATTCGATAATTCATTTTTACTAGATCCAAGGACTGTTGCTTGAAAGAAGCCAAGGTTTGTGCTTCAGCAACATGGCTGGATAGCTTGTTCCATACGTCCACAACCCTTTGTGTTAAAAAGTGTCCCCTGTTCTCATATTTCAATGCACTTCCCCCATAATGCCCTTTGGTTCAGTGTGTTGATACCAAAGGTGTACGGAGTATTAATTGTGCCTTTAAGCATTTTGAAATGTGGCTGAAACCTTTCCATTTGCTCTGTTGTCTTTTTATCTAATTGTGTCGTTTCCATTAGTTTATTTTCAGTCAGTTATTATAGGGTTCATTTGGGTTGTGATGTGTATCATAAAGTAGATTAATTATATTAGCATTATTATTAAGGAAGGCAAGTGTGTTTTCCTAGGTCTCCGGATGTGCTACTGTATTCTCTCTCTAGCAGTAAACCATTAAGTGCTTCTTGTTAAAAACAACAACATAAGAGTTATAGAGCACTTGATACCCTTTTCAGTGAGCACAGCTTTTTTAATCTATCTGCTGAGAGTCACGCCGAACACAGGATCGGGAGAGGTTTCTGGGTGGCTGGGTCATATCGGTCTTTTATTCTGCAGGCGCCCTGATACCTCCGAGCTGGAGGAGGAGACGAGCCCCTGTCCGTACTGCAGCTTCCAGCTCCCCGACTGTGAGCTGCTCTGCCCTGGCTGCAAAAATACCTTGCCCTACTGCATCGCCACAGTGAGTAGAGCCCAGCCCACACCTCCAGCCTGCTGAACCAGTGGGCCAGTGGCCGCCTCTCATTCGTCACCTTCCTTATGCTCCTGCGCTTAATGCACATCAGAAGGATTTGGAAATGCAAAATGAGTTGTTTTGCATAATATTTTTCTGGTTCATTCGGGACATCTAATTACAATTAACAGCTGCAAATGCTATTATTGGCCATTCTCTTTGCACATTCAATATTTTAATAAATGATGTGCCACAGCCTTTATAAATAACTGGTATACTGTACAATGTTAAAACCACAGTATAACAGTGAATAAATGGTAAAAACATACTAAACTACTATTAGAAATCATGTAAAACTAAGGCAAAGGTGATAATACTGTACACATTTACCCATGTAAATGTTCAGGAGGGAGGCTGTGTCAGTCCTACTGTACATCTCAGTCTCTGCTGACAGAATGATACTCAACAGCATTATGACTCTTTGGAGTCTCAGTCACTGTTACATTCAGTGTTCCCCAAGAAGAACGTTTCCATCCAAAATAGCAGCATGAGGGACCAGTTCCTAAGTAGACATTGTTTCATTATTAAATCCAACATTTATCAGGCTTCATAAAGAAAATCAATGAAAATGAGGAGAGACCGACTGGCATTGAACAATCAAAACATTAGGAAAAGGGGTAAGAAATATGAGTGGACTTGAATAAAGTGATGCTGTGGTCCACAGGGTCGCCATATGATGAAGGATGACTGGACAGTCTGCCCACACTGCAACTTCCCTGCTCTGTACTCCCAGTTCCTCGTGTAAGTTTTGGGTTACATCACACCCACCTCCCAGGCTTCAAAAGAAAAAAAAAAATGATGCCGGTCTTTCCTTCAAATGTTTTTATACCTCAACATATCTGCATCTTTAAAAAAGCAGAGCTCCCAGACATGTCAGATGATTCGCATATACCTCTCTAATTACATAGTTGCTCACTACACTGACCAGTTTAGGCCATCCTTCTGTCAGATCTTTAGAGGTTTGCGTTTATTTGTCCTTAAAGAAGATATACAGTATGACCAATATGTACAGTTTCGAAATCAAAGTAAACTCTTATTATTTTCATCATTGCTTCTTAGGTGTCTGTATAGTATATGAAGAGTAATATAAAATATATATTATTATAATCAAAAGATGTAAATGGGGTTTAGGGGAAGGATGTCTGTCTCATTAACCATATAATATGTCCTTATTTTTGTCTCTGCTAGTTTGCTGGAGACGGAGACTGTGTGTCCTATGTGCTCAGAAAGCCTGAGTGCCAGTCAGCTGCAGAAGATTACTGACTGCACCAACTACCTAAAGCCAGAGGAAGTTGAGCAATGACCGGTGTTGTCCTGGACAGGTACTCAGATTTTCTCCCTGGGAATTTGAACCATAAACTCTGTATTTAACCATAAATGTCTCATTTTTGTTGTATCTAGGCAGCATTGGGCCAATTAAAAAACAACTAATCTTACTAAGGTAGAATGCAAGAACTGAATTTTTTTAGACCAGGTTGTCTTGTGTTAACCTTGAGCTAACCTACACTGAGGACACTCAGTTTTAATAGAAATAGAAATTCCAGGGGCCTGAATTATGTCAAGCAACTTGGCAATGGTTAATGCTTGTGAAAAATTGGTTCAGTCTTGGGTAAACATGGAATGGGTGTGAATTTCTGCTTTCTCAGTTGTGCATATAGTGTTCAACCTAACAAATGAGGCATTACCTGCAACACACGCTACTACACCTCATTGTATGATTTCGCTTGCGACATTAAAGCACAAAAATCTGACTTATTCAGCTGTTGCTATAATGTGTAGAACAGGCAGCTTACTACCTTTTTACAAGAAAGAATATTAGAAGAAAACAGGAAATGAGGCACTGTCAAAAATAATAGTACTAACACACTTACAATGACTTCAGTACAAATCGAGTTCAAATAATATTGTATGACTGTGATTAGTTCTTGCACAGAATAGTCAGGACCTGATGGTGATATAACCTGAAACAGATTGTGGCAAAAATTTAAATGAATAAGGCATAACAATGCATGAATCATCTGGAATCAACATCAGATCTTCAGTGCTAGTCACATCAAGGATTAAATCAATGGAATTTCTAAAATAAAGGAAGACAGACAAAATGTACTGCTGTCTGTATAGGATGTACTGACTTTTGATATGTAAAGCCTTTCTTCTCTTTTCAGATGCAGAAACTCTTTAATCCTTTGAAACCTGCAGGCTGTGTGACAGTACACATCTCAAGTTCTTAAAATATTTTTTTTCTAAAAATAAATGTCTTTCATGCTGGGGACAAATGAATACATAAAAGCTGTTCTATTTCAGGACTAGACAAAATAGCAATCTATTATAGAATGTTTAACTAGTACTATAATATGCTTTTCCTACTTCTTATCTGAATGTTTATGTACATGTAAAATAGGACTGGATCACTATTTTTATCTAAAATATTGTTGCAATATCTCTACTCAATAAAATGTTTGCAATGTCTATTTGAAGTTTCTTCTTTCCAGGTCGTCTTAAAATGCTTTAAATCTTTGATGGAAATTTAAACATTTCTTGTACAAAAAAGTATTTGGTGATCCATTTTCTCATTTAAAAGGTAATGATTTTCTTCATTTTATACGTGCGTATAAAGAGTACAACTGTACCACAAAGGACTTTTGGGGAGCGGCCGGACATTTACCATACTGATGCTTACAGATGCCCAGCGAGATCATGAGATCCTATGGCGACAAACTCTGGACCCTCCACCCAATGAACTAAGACCAATAAGAAAGATGGGGGTAACTCAACACAAAAACTAGCCTGAAACACAAGAAGCTGTTGAGCCTTGTTCAGGCATGAATGAGAGTGAGGTGGCACGAATCTAAAGCTCAGGAGAACCAAGGAGCGTATTCTTAATCACACCTCTCCCACAGATCTGTTTTTTCACTTTCTCACCGATAGTACACGAATGTGCATATCACTGTCTGGGATAGCCATCATCTCTTTCACCCCTCTGGGCCGATATCCTGAAACCATCTCCATTTTCCGAAAAAAAAACAACTATGTAACCATTTCAAGTATGTTATCTTTTTATTTCTTCAAAACTTTGCAAATTATACAAAAAACCTTTACAGCAATAAATGCAGGACATGAGAATTCTCAGTTCAAACTGACAGACAAGTAAGAAAACATCAGTCTTTTTATTGACGGTAAACAATACTTTACCACTTCATTTTCAGTCCAGCAAAGAGTAACTTAGGGGGGAAAAAAATAGTACACTTCATATTTACAACTCGATCCAGTGAAAGCATCTCTATCACCAGTCATCATGACATCAACACTACTCTAAAGATATGAGCAGCTGGGATATATAAATACTGGCAAAAAAGTCTGAGTTAAGCCTTTAAGATTTGAGTCCTTGTAGTTCGTAAAACAACTTCTCCTCATGGCTAGGAAGAGTGAAAAACAGGCTCCAGTGAAAACCACCAAGTAAGACAGTGTGTGCAGCTTTACATCTCTACCAACATCTACAGAACCTGTCGGTACATGTTTGTATAACACGTCACATTAGTGATATGCAGAGCGGAAGCTATTTTTAATGTGGTTACCAGATTTCTATTACTTGCATATAAGGTGCTCCTTCCAGCATACCAGCAGGAAAGGAAGTTTTTGAATCGTCACCAGCTTCTGAGCCCGGTCGTGGCCTCAGAGTGCCCGTTTGCAGCCTTGCCCACGTTCCAGGTGTCCCTCGTGTCCTGGGGGGCTTTGTCGGATACACCCCCGCCCCCCCCACCTCTCACTTGCCCTTGCCTTTTCCTTTTCCTTTCGCCTTGCGCTTCCCAGAGTCTGCGGGACCTTCCTGCTTTGCTTCCTTTGAGACTTTCACCTTCTTCTTCTGTCAGAGCAAAGGGACATTTCATACACAACAAGTGTCACGTGGCAATATTCACACTGCGGGCATGATGCAGTAGGCAGCATAACCACATTTATCTGGAAAGGTCCTGTAATTCTACTCGAACTGCTTCATTCTGAAGTTTTAAATTCATGATTACCGAGATTCTTTTGTTGCCACAGGCTACATGAGTTTTAAGCTCGTGTGCTAGACGTCAGACCGAACCGTTTAGTGACACACAGTATTCCCCTAATGTTACTACAGTGTGACATATTACTCACTTCAGACAGATTAAACCCACTAGGCTTCGCTGACTGATGTTGTCTTCCATCCTAATATCCACAAATGACATATACAGTAATTCAATAACAACCTGAAGAAAGAAATTGTGTTAACTTTAAAACAGACATTTCCTAGGTATACAGCACAGGGGGGTCAGAGAGATACAGGGACCTTATCCACCAGCAGCGCACAGATGAAATAAGATACAGGCGAAGCACACTGCCATCCTAATCACTCAGATACACTACCTCCGCCCTGATGAGCCGGAAACTTTTCTGATTCCTTCCTGACTCTGACTGCACATCTTACACAGGACCCTTTCCCTGCGTACCTTAATCATGGCGTCCGTGTCCATGGTATCCTCCTCTTCATTGTCCTCGTCGTTGCCGGGCCCGTCTCCCAGCTCGGGGTCGAAGCTCGTGACTGTGGCACGTCGGCCCTTCTTCACAGTCTGCAGGGAGTAGGGGGTGAGGTGGACCTCCTTGTTGTAAGTGCGGGTAAAGGCAGCTTTAACCTTCGGAGACAATGGGAAAATAATGCTCACAAGATTTGAGAGGAGTTTCTTATCTTCAGTGAGCTCCCTTCAGACTCCTCCAGCGAACACCTTTACAATGTGGTTACTCATCACTTTCACTCCTCTAAACTCCCCTACTCCGACTGCACTTGTAGGATCCGACACTGTAATGCTCAGGTTGCTTGCCTTACAGAATCCTTAACTCCAAATCAACTCCTTCAACTATCCTTCCGTCTGCTCCCTGCAATACAAAAAGCATCCGTAGGAATAAAAGTCACAGCACTCTTCGGCGTAGTCCTGAAATATGTTTGTTACGACAGGCCCTCCAGAGTGCTGGGCAGAGAGACACCATCATATCCTCAGTCCTTCGCTCAAAAACACAGCCATGTCTGTATGCTTTTAGTCAGCCTTTTGCGTTTCCTTATAAAGAAAAACCTGCGCTAGAACACGGATACATTTGAAACAAATGTCAGTACGGAAAGGACCTTAAAAAGGCAGACACTGCAATGTCAAGTTATCTCATATCTCCCCAGAGCATAAATATATAAGCATTAAGCATTTCATTTCACATGCACGTACGACAAAAACTCAAGTGAACTGATAAAGACCCCTCACTGCCACAGTCACAAGACAAGACAGGTGGACTGCCTGCTTTCTTGACATAAATCTCTATCCGGTCCAGAGGGAAACTTGGAATGCGTTTCCCCGCCTGAAAAGCAAAACGAGAACGGGCTGGGGTATAGAGCACCCAGGGTTGTCGGGTCACCTTGGGGTCCAGTTTGGAAAAGGGGTCAGGCCTCCCTCCCCAGCAGCTGATCTCCATGATGTTGTCCACGTCCTCCTTGATGAGGTCATAGTCGTCCACGCGCTGCACAGCCTGGGCGACCCCCTCCGTCCCGCGCTGCTGCATGGGTGCCACCAGGGCGTCCCGGAGGAAGGGCAGGTACTCCATATTCACCGCCTGCTTGCTGGCGTGGGTCCTGTCAGGGCACATTCGGGTCAGCTTGAGACGGGTCGAAAAGGAAAGTCACAACCACGTGCCCAGCCGGGGCCTCTACTGCGGCTCATTTCTCCCCCGCAACGATCCGGAAAGCCTTTTTGGAAGTTTGGAAGGGATGTTAATGACGAAATGCCTCGCGAGTGCGTGTCGGGAGGGTAACGGCTGCGGTCAAGGTGCCAAGCTGAGAGGCGGGGAAGAAACACCGTCACAGTGGATTCTCTGAAACAAAAAATTAAACCCCTCGGCCGAAGCGCTCGGCCCGTCTCTCGCAAAAAAAAAATCTCACCTGAGGCTCATGTGCGTCGCGAGCTCCTGGACTATGCGGTCGTGTTTGCCCGTCGACGAGTACTTGCCCAGCCAGACGGGGAAGCTGGGGAACTGGCTCATGTAGCCTCTCATCAGCTCCCCTGGCAGCACGCTGGCATAGACAGCCTGAAACACAGCAGGACACCAGGAGAGGGGGGTTTATCTCACTGACAATAACAAGCTAGTGAACAAGCTAAAGCCATCAAAGGCTTGATCCTGTTTCTTGAAGCAGGGTTGAGAGATAAAGATGATTTAAATTATGTGCTATTTCTCTTGACTATAGTAATATCATGGGCAAAAATAATCCTGGGAAATGGTTGAGGCATAGGCTGAAAACCTATTAAAAATAGTTTCTGCTTTATCGCTTTCAACTGACCTGATACATCATTCCTCTGCTGCACTAGTAAGTACTGTGTCCAAACCATGAAAACAACCTATAGTGTATAAAATAAATTGAATGAACGTTTTGAAAGCCAGAAGATCGAAATAGATTTTTTGCCCTTTATAATGAAACATTTTTTGCCCTTTATAATGCTGGCTTCACATAAAAAGCCTTTCTTTCGGAGAGGTTCTGCGGTGATGTATGAGTCCCTACAGTACATGTGGTGCCCTCTTTATAACACCAGCCTAAGGTTATGTCAGTGTTGATGTCTTTTCCAAGCATTTATCATTCTGAATGAGAACTGCTTATTATATTGATTATATTAATCGACACTGCATGAATAGATTGAAATATATTGCCTACCCCTAAGAAAAGGGCTTAAAAATGTCATGTGTCACAAGATCTGTCCACCCTCTGCTCCATACACAGTGGCAGGACAGTTACACATAAAAATAGACCTCGATAAAACCAATACAATCGTGCAATACAGTGCATCGTCTGTAATCTTAAATCTACATTATGTGCTTAGGTTTGAATGAAGCATAGGCAACAGAGTAAGAGGAAAAAATTACTCCTGTTAAGACTCTTTAGGGGCCTCCCAGATCTTCGCACCTCTGAGGATGAGTGTCATCTTGAGGATGCTCAGGAGCACCGGAAGGCGGCTCTTACCTGTGTGGGCAGCAGGGACCACATCTGTCGAGAGCGAACCTGCCGGTCCACCAGGTCGCCATCGCAAATACTGTCAGCCGTCTTACTCAGCAGCGTCAGGTGGTTCTTGACGTTGTTCCTGCGGAGAGGGGCGACAGCACGCACACTGAGGCTCGGCTGGAGCGCTGCCTCCCCGAGCAGCGGATGAGCCGCACACGCGCTGAAATGCAAGAGGGGACGTTGTTGCGCCGACGAGACCTTTCACAGCGCCCGGCGTCCTTAAGAACAGGGGTTTTCCCTGCCGTTCTCCACGGCAACGCCCAGCCCTGTCAATACTCTTCACAAACTGACAGGCCACCCGCCATCCAGTTTCTTCAATCGCAGACCAAACACTGTGAACACTGACGTCTTTAAGCAGCAGTGATAGGACCTCATACCCTACTGCGACGCCGCATTTATTCTGGTAGCGTATACTGGAATTTCTCACCGCCTTCTCACCACAGCTGCCCGGGACTCGGCCTCCCAAGTGAATATAACCCTGAAGCAATGTCTGACAGCTGCTGCCCGAGCTCTCTTACCCCGCGGCGGCCGGCTTGACGTGGATGTAGTTCTCCTGGACAAAAAGGGGCGCCAGGGAGTAGTCGTGGAAAAAAAGCTCCGTCTTATCGATCAGGGACATGTGAGCCGTTTCCTCCCCGGCCGTGAACACCTTCCGACACACGTCAAAGGGCCCCTGAAACCGGATGGCTGGTTAAGTAACGGTGCTACTGCAGCACGGGGCACTGCAAATCACCCAGCAAGCCTGCCAGTAGCCCTGTGGGACAAACTGAAGCAGAGCCTTTAAAACCAGGCGAACTGGGTCCAGGCACGCGACTTGTCAACCTGGGGGTGCCTGGATCTAGACCCAGCTCCGCCAGCAAAATCAAACGCCAAAGACAGTCGATACATCTGGATTAAAATGATTGCAATCATTGCACCTCTGCAATCAGAGATGCAATGAGCTGAAAAATACCAGCAGAGCTACTGTACGAAACAAGAGATGGCCATTTGGCCCGTATTGTTCAGTCATTAGGACTAAGTCGCAGGTGGTGCCAAAATCCGAGTTGAGCATCTCATCCAGCAGTTTCTTATAATGTTAAAAACCCTCACCATTTTAATGTCTTTCTTGGCACTGTTGGCATCAGCCTTGGCCTGATCGTAGGTCATCACTTTGTCCCGGGCCGACCACATGCTAAGGTTGTGCAGGACCTGCGGATTAAGGATAAAGAGGGGGGGCGCAGTTACTTCACGGGGAGAACTTCGCAGACACCGCGGGCACAGAGTGAAGTCTCCAGCAGGCTCGCTCACCTGTCTGATGTCCTGATTGGCCCCCAGAATGATTTCATTCATCGCGGGAGGAGGCACCTTCAGACCTTCCTTGAATGCGACCGACATCATGGCACCCTGAAGGAGATGGCAGAACACGCTAGCTCTGCCCATGGTACTGCTGCGTCAGAGGACACAGCTGACGGGGCAGGACGTTGTATTGCAAGAAGAAAGAGACCCGGAGCGTGATGCCAAGAACAAATATTTTTCAATATCGGATAACTTCCAACGAAAAGTTTGGAAAAATCAATACCAAATTTCTCTAGAAAACTGTACAAATCTAAATGATACATTTACAAGCTACAGCTCAAACACGGGGCAGAGATTCATGCGAGATCCCATCCCCTATATATATATACTGCCTGCCCATCAAGCAGCAGGAGGCACTAAAATCTGTTTCCTAATTCGGTTCAGTTATTTAGCATTTTTTATTAAAAAAGGGTTACTGCATAAGACTGACTCTATTTCAAAGAAATCCACAGGCTCTAGTGTGTAGTAATAGTATAGTGAGAAGGCAATAAAGAGTGAATAGTTACTGCGTACGATTCATTTTAAAATACAAGCACAGTTAATGGCACCAGGCAGAAAATGAATCTGCACATCACGTGTCTAAAAAGGAAAGCCAGAGCCACGTCAGATGTTAGAAAATGATATAAATGCTCTTGAAGGAAATACTGTCCTACTCCATCAAGGGAAAGGCCTTCACTTTCTTTCTGCAGATGGCAAAAGTTCTTGCAGAGAATCTCAAAAAACATTTTCTGGCAACGACCGCAGGAGTCTCTATCCACTGGTGTACTTTTCACAGCATGGGGGCTTTAAGATGATGAATAAATATGACATGTCTTTTCTGAAGGGCCTGTATTACAGCCCAGCTCGTGGACTCCTGCAGGCCAGTGCTAATTCTGACAGGAAGCCCGGTTGTCCTTCAGTGGTTTACAGGCATCAGGAGGGCTGCCAGCACAGTGCTCCCAGTCGTTTTGCAAAGGCTCCCCTGAAGCTGGCTACTCTCACATTAGTTTCGTCATCCGAAAAACTTCAGAACGCGAAGAGCTGACAGCAGAAACGACACTTCGGAATGTTAACGGCAGGGGGTAAATTAGAAACAAACGAAAACACCCCTCAGAAATGCATCTCGGAGGTCTGGAAACAAGCCAGATGGGGTTGTTTCCAGACAACCCCATCTGTAGGGGTGTAACCCCGGCGTCCTGGCCAAATTTCCCATCTGCCTTTATCAATCATGGCCTCCTAACAATCCCCCTCTATGAATTGGCTTCATTACTCTGCTCTCCTCCACACTGATAGCTGATGTGTGGTGAGCGTTCTGGCGCACTATGGCTGCCGTCGCATCATCCAGGTGGATGCTGCACATTGGTGGTGGTGGAGGGGAGTCCCCATTACCTGTAAAGCGCTTTGAGTGGAGTGTCCAGAAAAGCGCTATATAAGTGTAAGCAATTATTATTATTATTATTATTATTATTATTATTAAGCCCATTCTTATTAAGCGAGACCTGCGCGGAGGAAATCTGGAAGAAAGCATTGCCCTTCGGTGGCGACTGCGGCACACAGCCCGGGCTCGCACCTTGATCTGCTCCACCCGCGGCCGCTGGAAGCGCAGGTCGAAGCAGTAGTTCGCAAGAGAGCGGATCTTCTGGTGGTTCCGGTCGTTGCACATGCAGATGATGGGGATCTTCGTTTGCTTTATGAGCCCAATTAGCTCCTGGGTGACACAAACACACGCTGGGGTTAGGCTGCAGCCCTGCTCCCCCCACTGAGCAGACATCTTCCAAATCGCGACCACGAAAGCAGGGGTACGCCGAGGTCATGCTACAAGGCTCGGCAACATATAAACGAACCCCTAAAACTATGAATAATCAAGTCTGCATCCTACACAAGAGAAAACTGACTTTTACTTTGGAGACTTAGGTCGCATGGCTTTAGTCATCAGGACTTAAAGACACCACCGCGTACATTTTCGCATTTAAAGCACAGGTAGGTCTGAAAGGTCACAGGTCTAAGGTCGAAGGTTGCAACGTGATCCAATCCCTTTCCCTCTACTGACATGAGAAGGGGGTTAGAGGTTGTTACAGTTGCACAGTTACAGACAAGTGTTGGTATCGGCTCCCAGTATTTTTAGTTAGATAATTCACTTTTAAGTGAATTATCATTAATGTGAAAATGTGAATACACATTTTAAGAAGGAATAAAAAGAGAGTTACATAAGCATAAAAGATATCACTGACATGGTAGGATACAGCAATTATGCCACTTAATAAATTAGTAAATAACCATTTTTCAGACACATGGGGCCATTTCTTAAGCTGGCAGCTACACAGTAGATGACTTAAATATTAAGCTAGAAGGTGGTGAAAACGATACAGCCAGCTGTGTTCAGTGTGAGCTCCTGAAGTAACCGAACACCAAGCCTCTCTTCTCTAGGATCAGTGTTTTGATACCTGCATGCCGCCCCTGTCTTCGTTTCCAGCCATCCCATCCACCTCATCCATGATGAGGACGTGTTTGCTGCTGACTGTCTGAGAGGTGCCTGGGAAGGTCAGAGGTCATTAGCATGCTGACAGCCCACTCGCACTCAGGCCCTCACTGTTGCTTCCTTTTGCCAGACTCGCGCACAAGCTGCTACCAATACTATTCTCACTGGCAAAACGAACAGCACACAATCAGAAGTGACTCCACATTTCACGAAAGACGGATACGCTTTGACTCCGACAACCACCTTTCCACCTCAGCCACATTGTTCTTTGACGGTTCTGTTACAGAAGGTTCTTTTCTACAGCTTGTGTAAGATGTCCAGTCGCGTGTGAAAACTGTGGTCCTCAAGGAAAAATAAATAAATAAAGGCCAAATACTTTACCTGTGTAAAAGTTCTTGATGCTGGTGTTGTTGAGGGACTCTGCAATCACTTCTTTCAGACTGTTCTTACTTCGGGTAGAGCTGGCATTCATCTCCACATAGCTGTAGCCCAGCTCCTGAACACGGAAACAAGCACTGATCAAATACTGACCCCAAGGCTGCCAGGTATCTGGACACAAGGGAAACGAGACTCTTTCAACGAAGACCCCTAGCCTTCCGCTGGAATATTTGGTATCAAAGTTTCACGTTTCTCACAAATGTACCCAGTCGCACAAATGCACTTCACTTTCTTCCCACAAACAAAATGACTGACAATGTGAATAAAACTCTCCTCCCACAACATCTCACGCTGAACTAGGGTCAACAGACAAAAGAAGAGACCAGAGGACAGAGCTCTGAATCTCTCGTGTCAGTTTTGACATCGAAGCAGTTGGAAGTATACGAGGCAATAGCCAGAACCTCTTCATCTGAAATCTTTGCAGACGACGACAACACGAGTGTGATCTGACTACACATCCCACGATTAAGTCAGACAAAAAGGAAAACAAGCATGGCTCCACCCTGGGTGCCGAACACAATGACCAGCATGGCGGCCATGGCGTCGGCAGCTCCCAGCATCCCCCGTTTTCACTGACCTCGCAGACCAGCGCAGCGGTGGTCGTCTTGCCCACCCCCGGGGGCCCCGACAGCAGGGCGGCCTTGAAGGCAGAGCCATCGTCCTTCCCCCCAAACTTACTGAACTTCGCCGCTGCACACAAACACAGGGAAACACTTGGAAGGCCGGGTTTTGGAGGCTGAGGAGACTTCGTAAATAAAACTGACACGGAAACCGAGACCAGGTCAGGAGAACCGGCAGCCTGAGCTACAAACGCAGTCCTGACACAACCGTGGAAAAAACATTAGAAAAACTGGATCGTTTTTTAGACTAAGTTGCTGTAACCGAAATTAGGACATTTAACAATAAGTACTATTCTCCAAATGCAAAGAAAATACTCATCTCTCTTTAGGGCCTACGTCAACTTGACGATCTGTGAGATCAGGGCCTCCGAGCACAGCGGTCGGGTAAAAAGATCAAGACAAGGTCTTGGAACCTGAAGGGCAGCGTCTCCCTCTGCTGGCAGTGTGGAAAACTGCGTACCTGGGGCTTTCCTGCCTCCGGCGTTGTTGTGGTGCCAGTTGCGCATCCAGCGCAGCAGCTTGTTGGCACAGCTCTGCTCGCCCTGCTGCCCGATCAGGCCCTTCAGAGAGCGGGGCCGGTACTTGTCCACCCACAGCAGGCCCCCTCCACTGCTCTCTTGCCGGGCTGGCTGTGGCGCTTTCACCTCAGCCGGCTCGCGCTGGAAGGACAGGCTCTTCTTAACCTCGCCCCTCGCCGTGCTGGGCGATGACGCCGGCGCCCCCCTTTGCTCCTTCTGGGGAGTGGGGGTCTTCTTCCCTGGGGTGGCCACCTTCTGCGGGGTCTGGGCCTTCACAGGTCTATCTGGGCCTTTTGAGTTCGGTTTCTTGTGCTGAAAAATCACACAAAATTGAGGTCCGCATGGGGTAGGAGCTGTCTGGGGTCACCCAGGGCACCAAGGATCCCCTTCGTTTCTCACCTCGGCCTCAGCTGCAAGCTCGTATTTGGACCTCTTGCCTGGCTTGGTGCGGATAAGATCCAACAAGCCGTCTTCATCAAGGATTTTAGTGCCCAAGCTGTGAGCCTGATTAAAAACGACAGAGGAAATGACAGCCAAGACCACACTGAAAGCATCAAGCGAAAAAGGGATTTTTTTTTTTTTAAACACAGCCTCGCCTGGTTTAGCCCCCCAAGCTAGGCTGGAGTTATACAGGCGTCGGTAGCGACACATTGGCACAAAACCCTTTCTAGAGAGAACACAACTTTGAAACAGATTACCCAGGGTACATCATAAAGACAGAACGATTCTAATTTGGTAGGTACAGAAGAGGAAGAATACTTCTTTCCTACGCATTGTTTCAAAAAAACCTTCATAAAACAACAAAAACTCCAAGCCGCATACCAACCTTCTCGGTTTTGGAGGCCCCGCTGTCCCTGCCCAGCACTAGGTAGCTGGTCTTCTTGCTGATGCTGCCAGTGACCTTGCCGCCATAGCGCTCGATGAGAGACTTGGCGTCCTCGCGTTCCATGGACTCCAGGACTCCGGTCAGCACAAACGTCAGGCCCTCCAGGCAGTTCTCCGCACCCTGCCCGCCAGAGGAAGGGACACTCAGGAATCCTAGCAGAGGGCGAAAACAACGCGCCCAGGAAGGGAGTCCGCATAACGTTTTACCTGGGGGATTTCCTTCGATCCGAGCGCTCGAGGCCCTTCCCTGTTCAAGAAGTTGCGATAGGCCTGAGAGTTCAGCCGCTTCTTCTCCGACTCTTCAGGGCTTGTCGACTGGTTGCAGGAGGAACCAAAATAGATGAATCTGGTTTTAGCACCCGCACTGGCAGAAGAACGCCCACGTTTCTCTACATAAACTGTTTAAAACTAGTTTCTTGTTGAACATGACATGAAGAAGAGACACCCAGGTAAAACAAAACAAAACAAAAAAATCAGGCCCAGCTTGTTTTTACCTCAGATTTTGAGGGAGAAATTTTATCACTTCTCTGCGTGGTTACGGGTTTTGTCTTTGGCGAGACCTTGTCGGTTTTGGGCGGTGTTGTCACGGTTTTTTTCATGGGCGAGATCTGGTCACTTCTTTGCGACGTTTCGGCCTCTTTCTTCACGGGAGGCTTGTCAGATCTGGGTGTCGTTGCAGCCTGTTTCTCCGAAGGAGGCTCCGCGGGGACATCCCTCTTGATCGTCTCCTCTTTTCTCTTCATGAGGGCCAGCTTGGAGCTGGTCTTCTGTGGCAAAGGTTTCTGAGGAGACGGCTCTTTGGAGCTGAGGCTGTGTGAACGGCTCTCCTGGCCCTGTGGTCTCTGCTTCTCTTCCTTTCCGTTGTGCGGTGAACTGAGAGCTTCAGGGAGAAAGAAGAGGGAAGAGAAACTATTCAATTCACCAAACACTGCAGACTCTAGTGAGATTCTTCCACTGTCGAATCCCACATGTCTAGTATGTTTGTCCTTTGAAAACAGGCCTTTTTTCATTCTTTCTCTGAAAACAATTTCTTTTTCTTAGTGGCAGTCTATGGTGTACACTCTTACGTAACACTTCAGAGTACTTACTAATAAAGACTCTATAATAAAATAAGGCTTGTGACACGTTATCCCGTTACTATTATCATTTCTCAGACTTCCACTTCTATTTACTGGCAACTGCTCTCACCTGCTCGTCTCTCAGTGCTTTTCTGCGGTGTGCTTGGACTGCTGTTATTCGCTGTAGTCACAGGGAGGTGCTGCTCTACTGAGTCCTTCCGGACCTGTGGAAGATGCCGTATCAGCTGGATGGTCACAAACTCAAATTGTGAAGCCGACAAGGCCCCGATGGACAGGTCGATTCCATAGGGAAACTCCACATTTCTCTGGAGCTCCACTGACTTGACTGGAAGTGTACATGAAGTTTATTTGTAGCTGTGCTTGCCTACTATCTGTTCAGCGTTACGGTAAAAAAGAACACAAGGAGAGGAAAAGTATATACGGTGTCTATTCCAGTATGCTGCCCTGTGGGTGCTCAGTTCTTTTCTTTCTGAGAATACAAACTTGTCCGCAGGGGATCTGTCAGAGCTGAGAACCAGAGTATGTGACAAAGGAATATCTGCACACTAGTGTTCTACTGTTTAGCGTTTCTGTCTCGGCTCCACCTCTTTTCATTATCCACCTCGGCTTTTTGTATATTACATTCGTGCTGCCAAGCCTTCGGAGATGGCACGGAAATGGAAAAAGGCCTAGTGCACTCTTCTTTGTCTGCTCCATCACCCAAAAGGCAGCCAGGGCGGTCATCTTTGACAGCTGAGGGCATCTGTGCTGCAATCTTACCTGGACTGCAGCCCAGGGCACAGGGCCTTTTGCAGGAAAGAGGAAGTCACTAAGCCCTTCCTGTTGTATCCGGCAGTGCCCACAGTCCGCCGTACTGGCAGACAGTCTGCTTGCTTTAACTAAGGAAGTACATTCAATCTAAAGGGCTCTCTATGTCACATCGAGGGGGAAGAACAATGATCATGGCTTCCATTGTATTCACAAAATGTACTGGACTCTCCGTAGACACTATTATTGAACCATTTCTATAATAAGCATGTATTTGTACTTTAAATACCTCATGGATCTTGGCCTCTCGGAGCAGCAGAAAGTACTGTAGTGGTGTAATTCATGCCTAAGGGGTCTTCAAGAGGAAAACTGATATCAGGGGGAGGGAGGTTGAGAGGGTTTCTGCTGTGTTCCACTCTTTTGTTCTTTTTTACAAAACACATACAGTTTTTACGAAAACTCACAAATAACTACAGCAGGATTTTTTGCTATAGCGACAATGGAAATGAAAAGAATCAGGAGAACTTGACGAGGACACGGTCGTACCCGCTTATAGCCACCAGGAGAGAGGCGAGCAGAAAGAGAATATGACACTGTGATGCGAGATCTCTGCGGAACTCTTTCCCTCTTGGGTTACCTTTTTGGGTCTGGTGGGCTCGTCCATCATGGCCAGCGTTCTCGCAAACATCTCATCTTCGTGTGCCTGTTTCTAACGGCAGAATTAAAGTGTCAAACGCGACAAAACACTTCAACCAGTCATGCTAACATTTTTACACTTTGTTTTTTCTTAACCTACGTGAACCTACGTACCCATATGACCTAAAAAAAACAGTTTATTTTTCCAATCAGGCTTAGTCAATTCACAGGAACAAAAAAAGTTATGAAATAGTAATTCACAAATTCATTAGCTCCATATTCTTATCAAACTCTCCTCCTTTAAATATTGCTACACAAGGTTTATTGAATGCTGCTTGATCCTTCTGGATAGAGTAGGAGTAAAGAGACAATTTCAATTTCAAACAAGAACCTTTTGTGTATTTTTCTATAGATCTTTATTTCAAATATTTTTTCCCTCGTACGTGAATGTGCATTTTTATTGAATTTGTGCACATAGGAATCTGTGCTTTCCTGAAGTCACACAGCCTTTGAGGCACAGTACAGCCATATTGGCACAGTTATCAGGAAGTAGCAGGGCTGTGAATACAGGACACCATAAGCAGACAGGGAGACAGGACTACCATAGCCCAATCACAGAATTACAGGCAATAATAAACATTGTCAGCACAGAAAAACATCACAGTGACTCTGGTAACCCAACATTTAATCCAAATCTCTGTGATAACAGGGGAAATAAAAAGATTAACAACAAACTAAAAAAATCAAAGGTCAACTTTTAGATGGGTTTCCACAGTAGTTACATTACAACAAAGCTCATCATAAAACTTTGTGTGCACCTTATCTCTGCTTTAAGTGATAATATCAACAGCAAGGCAGGCTGGGGGAGATTAAAGCACAGACAACACTAGAGTAACAACTTCTCTACACGTACCTGTGCTGACCCCTTCAGTGCGACTCAGGTATGGCATTACGATCTTTTTCAGGTTTACGTTAGATTGGCAGATCTAAATCGACCAGTTGCAAAAGTCTCCGTGTGCCTTTTGTGACGTCTTTTGTGGCTTCATTATGTTGCATCTTGAGATTTTCCAATCCTTACTCGCCTTTCCTTTCCACACTACTCCGAGAGCAGCTAACTGGAGTTCTCCGGTCAACGAGAAAGTCGTTGTGAACATCTCAAAAACGTTTCCAGCAAAATTAACACCCTCTCATGTCTTATTGCTTATTATTTGGTTTTTGGAACACCATAGAGAGATGAAAATCATGCTTTTTAAGTCTGCTGCTCTAAATAGCTCTGCAATTCAGAGCTAGATTAGCCAGATCACACCTCTGCTGTCTTTGACACCACAAACATTCAGGAGAGAGCATGTTTTCTGACTTGCATTATCAGATTATCTCTCCCTGAGCATACTGCTGTTGGGCTGTGAACATTATTATATTTCTTCACAGGCTACAAATGCAGCATTTTGGCCTGGCCCAGGAATCACTCTTAAATTCATCCTTCCAACCCTCTGAAAAAATGATCACTAGTCCTGCCTGGTCTCTTTGGTTTTTAAACATTCTCTTAAAAAGCATTGTGCCTGTTACCTGTTCTTCTCTTCCCTCATACAGTTCTCTTGCAAGCTCGTACGTCCACTATAATTTCTCTCAAAATGTCCCAATGCCTGCAGTGCACAAGGGAGGACGTCTTTGATACTCATCCTAGTCTGAAACCATTGATACAACACCTGCCTCCAAGGAAATAACAGAGAGGAAATCGATGTCACTTTCACTTTCTGGAGCAAAACCCCACAAAAACTCGGCTTGAATACACAGCCCAGCAGAGAGCAGACTAAGAGGTACACACGTGTAGGTTCTGTGGTGCTGAGTATTTCCAATGAACTGTAGGACGAGAGGATCAGGAATTACCCAGCTTCGTGGTCTAAGAGTGACACTGCCACAGCAGGGAAAGGGGGAGGGCACCTACATCAATCCCACTAATGTCTGACGCGGTGATCTGCACAATGACAATGCTTCAGCTTAAACAACCAGACCCTGCGTGACAAGCTGGGAGCACTGGTCTGCTGTAAAGACGTGCCATCAAGCATGTCGTGCCAGGCCCCATTTCTGCCATTCAGGCCTCCTTTTGTAACTCGCAGAAGGCCTGATAATTCGGCATTGCGCGCATTTCTCAGAGGGTCTGAGGACCTGCCATTGACAAAAACAAGGCCATCAACGAAAAAAATCTTCAAAACCTTCAAGACCCAGCAGCATCTGTAAACTGTCTGTAATACATATCACTTTAATTTCTGTAGGCAACAACTCCTCCGATTCTAAAATAACATCAACACTTTTTAACCAAAGTGATGTGAAGACTCCTTGAAGACTGGGTGGCAGAAGCAAGATCTCCGAGCACTTTCAGAAGCGCTTGTTAACGCTACTCATCTGCAGGCTCTTCACGTACAGAACGCATTCAGTCAATCGAGAAAAGTGCTCTTATCGCAGTGCACTCCTAAAGTATAATTCAAATTTTCCCAGAAAAATGCCATCTTTTGACACGGAGCAATAACACGGGACATCTCATCCCGTCCTACTTCATAATCAGGACGATCAATCTATAATAGAGATTCTCTGTAGCACGTTTGAGCTTCATAGGCCTTAGGAATAGTGAACGGGTGTGTACAAGCGGGCCTAAGCCTTTCACAGCAGGACAGACATCAGCGCTCACCTCCTGGTCGTCGACGTGCAGCTGCCACGCAATGGCCTCATCACTTGCAGTGAAGTCGTCGGGGTCCTGCGAGACCTGGGAGAAGAGAACACCCCCCCCCCAATTAACATCGCTACTACCATCCGGCTGATCATCCTAGCGCACGTCAAAATGACTTCGACAAGAAAAGCTATGCAATGAATAACCCCCACACATGCTGCGTTGAGCAATTCATCACCTGGGAGACTCAGATCTGCCGCTTGCCTACGTGTGAGATGACATAAGACTTTAAGAGGAGCTGGGATGTTTTTTGCAGATGCTGACCTGCAATTATCTATGATGGTGCCCTAAGAAGACAACCAAACAGCCTAGACAGGTAGGGCTAAATGTCCTCCTCTCCCTTGCACCCCTTATGTCCTCACTGGTGGATTTACTAGAGGAGGCCCACTCACTGCTTTCCTCTTGCGGCTGGCCACCAGCTTCTCGCTGGACCTCTGCACGCTGCCACTTCCGAAGAAGTCCTGCGCGCAGGTGGGGGTGAGCTTGGCCACGGCCAGGGGTTTCGGGGTCGGGGGGCTCGCCAGCAGCTTCCCTGCCACCTTCTTCTCCCCGCTGCCTGGGCGCCCCGCGGACGACATGCTGTTCCCCTTGGGCTTCTGGCGCGTCTTCAGGGACACAAAGACGTCTTCTTCGTCTGAACGGAGAGCACAGACAACGCGCTCTCAGAGCTGCGGATGCGACCTAGCTCCGGGAATAATACACCCTGCCCGGAAAATCCTAGGGAAGCAGTGGAGAACCGCACTGGGAGCTGAGCTCGGCTTTACAGCCTGCAGTTCCTCCCGCAGCAGAGAGGAGGAAAGCCGCGCCGACGGTATCAAGACCTGTTGATGCCAGCGGCCATATCACTCTGCAGCTCACAACTTGGCAGCCCACTGGAGCTCAGCAGGTGTGAGCCTGGTCAGTACCTGGATGGGAGACTCCTGGGAAAAACTAAGGTTGCTGCTGGAAGAGCTGTTAGAGGGGGCACTCATCCTGCAGTCTATGTGGGTCCTAATGCCCCAGTATAGTGACGGGGACACTATACTGTAAAAAGGCGCCATCCTTTGGATGAGTCGTTAAATCGAGGCCCTGACTCTCTGTGGTCATTAAAAATCCTGGGGTGTTTCTCGAAAAGAGTAGGGGTATAACCCCAGCGTTCTGACCAAATTTACCATTGGCCCTTACCAATCATGGCCTCCTAATAATCCCCATCTATGAACTGGCTTCATCACTCCATTCTCCTCCCCACTGATAGCTGGTGTGTGGCGAGAGCACTGGTGCACTATGGCTGCTGTCGCATCATCCAGGTGGATGCCGCACATTGGTGGTGGTGGAGGGGAGTCCCCATTACCTGTAAAGTGCTTTGAGCGGAGTGTCCAGAAAAGCGCTATACAAGTGTAAGCAATTATTACTATTATTAAGACCTGGCTGAAGAGAAGACAAAGCTATGACTACGTCTCAAGCCGGCGTGAAGCAGAAGCCCTTGAAACACTCCTGCAAGTGTTTTTATCCCTGCTGAAATAATGCATGAGCAATAACTAGCTATGAATGCTTTAAGCTGAGAGGTTCTAATGCCGCTTTGTCAAAATATTTATTATTCTTACATCTCCATGATTCACGGCAACTTCACTGTGCTGTTAAAAACAGTAACCCCGGAGCTATTTCTTCTTAGTATACTGAATAACCAAGTATTGGTTAGATAAGGAACAACTGCTTCTTGGTCAACAGACCCAAAACCCTAACACGCCAATCAAGGCCAGACATGTCCATCACAAACATACACCAGATGGCTCAATGTTTGTGTTAAATGTATTATTTGTGTCTGTTCTTTTGCTTTCCTACTGTATTCCAAACCCTTTCTGAAATGGTGTAGTAATATTGTGCGCCTTTTTTCGAACTGCAAAGCACATTGAGAAGCAGCTTTTAAAGGTACTAGATAAAAAATATCATTTTTTAGCAGGTGTGAATCACTTAATAGCTTCATATTCTGCATCTTACACAAGACTCGTGTGTGCAAATCCTACAGTTCTGTTAGAATGAAATCAATTAAGAGTCACCATTACTCACAAATAGTGCTCTCATGATTTCAGTGAAATCATACAAAAACCACCTTGCTAAACAGCTGGACAATTCAAACAAAACAGATAAGAGACCAAACTTAACTTCAGTCCTGTCTGGAGGAACTCGTGTCATGTCAAGTACTCTGGACACTTATGAAATCAGGAAAGCATAGCAGACTCCCATCACTGCGTGGTGCTGTATGTACTGTATAGTTTCATCTGCCTGAAGGAGCTTCAGAATCTGAAACTGAGTACAGTATACTGCTCTGCCTTTTATATTGTTATACACACATCTGACTTGTAGCTCAGTTAATTTTGCATTTCCCTTCACTGCTGTATGAGTTACATTAAGCCTGCTTGGATTTTTAATAATCATAACTTACATCACCAAGTCGTGGTTTCCAAAGGTACTGGCGTTTTTTCTATTGATCACTGCTGTAATGTGTAACACACTGACAACCACCACAGCCATGCACTACCTGCACATAGATACAATCAGTGTGCCCTAAAGCAACAGAGACACAGATAAGGTGTTCAGAATCAGGAAGATTGGCAAGGGGGAAAAGTCCGCTCACAAAGCCCTGGTGAACTTTGTTATGGCCATTAAGTTTAAAGTAAGAGGTGACATTAGTTCAGATTAACACGTTTCTTGAGAATTTATCTACATCGAAGTAGCGGATTCCCTACCCAATAACTGTATCCCACAAGCCTTCCACAGGTGGATCATGTATTGTCTCCAGAAAAAAATTAATGGGGGTTACAAATTGTGAAAGTGCAGACTAAAGATGCATTTCTGGGGTTCTTAAAAGTTACGATTCCATCACATGTGGCACACACTTTGGTACACTTATACTCAATTTGTTTAGGGACACAGTATAGATGTTTACTTATAGGAATTAACAGAATTGTCAGTTCAAGTTAAGTTTTTACCATAGTACGTCTGTATAGTGCCTTCCTTTAAGAAACAAACAGAAAACTGCACTTCTTCTGAACACTTATACTGTTAGGTGACCATTACAGCAATTAAAAAACCCATACATGAAACACGTTCATAGAACAATAGGAGGCAATTTATCCACAAAATTAAAAAATTCCAAACAGCCCAAATTCAGTTGGATTTTTTAAACTATTTTAAAAGCCATATTTCAATTAGGGGGCTTTCATCAAATTAAAAGTTTGAAACAAAAACAGTGACTTGGGTGTTATAGACGTACAGTAAGTCTGCTTTATTAAACAAACTTGCGTCTTTGCTGAAGAAGTCAGCACTACTGAAGTCATGAAACCCCATAAGCAAACAAGACCAGACTTTCAAATGTACTTGCACTTCACAGTCTTAGTCTCCACCTTCGACTGCAGCAAACGCACTGGCCACGAGTATCATAATCCATAACCTATCATCCAAAATTTTAAATTGACAAGAAGAAGAAATATTTTGAATAGAATCTCCAATGCGTACACCACCCAGGAAAAGAAATGTGTTTTGGTCTCCAGGCAGTGTCTTTTACCTGTGCCTGACACGTATTCCACCGCCTCCTTCTTGGCAGGTGCTGCAGATTTCTTGGCCTCGCTTGCAGGTGTATCAGGTTTCTTGTCTGTTGCTTCTTCTGAATCTGCAGTAGGCAAAGTGCATGAACAATGAAAACAGAAAGACTACAAATGAGAAAAGGTCATGTATCCCATCTTGCTCCCATCTTGTATTAGTCCAGGGACCTCCTCCAGCGTAAACAACAGCGGAGAATCCTCTTCGGCAATGACCCCAGACCCTCATAGCCCTCTGCGAATCCCTGGATTCAATTCTAAATCCGCTTTCCTGTAGTTTCCACTTGCATCTTCGGGGTTCTTGTTTTGCACTTGCTCCGAGTTCACTTTGACAATACCACCTCGGGAGCTTAAACACTTGCGCTATACACACACCCCTCATCACCATTCAAGACTAAAGAGATTCAGTTTTATAACTTAGCTAAGACACGCCTTTAAGGGCAATATTTAAACACGGCAGCAAAGTGATGTGTTGTAAAATTGGGACCTTAATTGTATACACAATATTTTAAACGAGGTTTTAGTCATGTATTGCATAGTTTTAACCTAAAACTTCCCCTAACCTTAATTCTACTCATTTAGCGATACAGATTGCCATTTAATTAGCCTTTTTTATTGTATCACCATATTTCCTTGGGGAGTACATTAAGGGTTTTACATAAGCTCAAATTCAGCTGTAAGTCCTCAAGCTCAGGGTCACCCATTTTCTATTTAAAATACATATTTTCTATTACCTGCATTGAAAATAGGATAGGCGTAGAGCTGAAATAAACTGCTTACTGTATAAACACCCTCTCAGATCTAATTATAATCTCTCTCCACACTCAGTAGTTGATTCTTTTAGATCTTCTGTCTGAAGACAGCACTTAAGCAAATAGAACAAATGTCACAAAGACAGCTCACTACGCAACTAGTATTATTTAATATTTAGATTTAAAGAGCTAGCTGTACTCAAAATATGCAGTAATGCAAATATTTAAATGAGGAACCAATTAAGTCAGAAATCACCCAATCATATACAGCAGAATTGGTTTAAATTGTGAGATTTCATTTTTTAATTCCTCCGAATCCTATTTTAATCATTTAGGCACAGCACAAAAGACAGCAAAATAGTGCTAGAGTTTTTATCAGCTTTAATCTGCAAAAAATCAAAACTATTCTTGTAAAAATCAAAAGTAAACTTATAAAAAGCACCAAATCTTTAACTATACTTTTTTTTTTTTTACAGTAAACTATGTAAAAATCTAATCTTGACCAATTCAGTGTGCCATCTACATTTACCTTGGCTACACATAGCAGTTTTTGTCTGTGCCTGTATAACCATGCAATTCAGTAACTTCTCAGGATGTTTTCAATGCACTTGAGCTTTGTGTACATCATTTAGCTAAATAAGAGCATCTGTTTTAGTTTAGAAAACACTGCTTTTTACCTGTATCTGACACATATTCCACAGGACCCTTTTTGGGGGTGGCTGCAGGTTTCTTGATCTCTTTCGAGGATATCTTTGGCTTCTTGTCTGGCACTTCTTCTTCTGAATCTGCAGTTGACAATACATACCAAGAGCAGAACAGGGCAACACATAAAACACACTGCCAACTGAGCAAACAGCCAAAAGGCAGGATAAAGATCTTCATGTACACCATTCCCAATTTTCATACTACTGGTCCGGGCACACTCTGACTTACAAGTTGTAGAAAATGCACTTCAGGTAAATGGCACAACTCAGTGGGAAACAAAAATACAGTGCCTTGCGAAAGTATTCGGCCCCCTTGAACTTTTCAACCTTTTGCCACATTTCAGGCTTCAAACATAAAGATATAAATTTTTTATTTTATGTGAAGAATCACCAACAAGTGGGACACAATTGTGAAGTGGAACGAAATCTATTGGATTTTTGAAACTTTTTTAACTAATAAAAAAATGAAAAGTGGGGCGTGCAAAATTATTCGGCCCCCTTGCGTTAATACTTTGTAGAGCCACCTTTTGCTGCGATTACAGCTGCAAGTCGCTTGGGGTATGTCTCTATCAGTTTTGCACATCGAGAGACTGAAATTCTTGCCCATTCTTCCTTGCAAAACAGCTCGAGCTCAGTGAGGTTGGATGGAGAGCGTTTGTGAACAGCAGTTTTCAGCTCTTTCCACAGATTCTCGATTGGATTCAGGTCTGGACTTTGACTTGGCCATTCAAACACCTGGATACGTTTATTTGTGAACCATTCCTTTGTAGATTTTGCTGTATGTTTGGGATCATTGTCTTGTTGGAAGATAAATCTCCGTCCCAGTTTCAGGTCTTTTGCAGACTCAAACAGGTTTTCATCCAGAATGGTCCTGTATTTGGCTGCATCCATCTTCCCCTCAATTTTAACCATCTTCCCTGTCCCTGCTGAAGAAAAGCAGGCCCAAACCATGATGCTGCCACCACCATGTTTGACAGTGGGGATGGTGTGTTGAGGGTGATGAGCTGTGTTGCTTTTACGCCAAACATATCGTTTTGCATTGTGGCCAAAAAGTTCGATTTTGGTTTCATCTGACCAGAGCACCTTCTTCCACATGTTTGGGGTGTCTCCCAGGTGGCTTGTGGCAAACTTTAGACGAGACTTTTTATGGATATTTTTGAGAAATGGCTTTCTTCTTGCCACTCTTCCATAAAGGCCAGATTTGTGCAGTGTAAGACTGATTGTTGTCCTATGGACAGACTCTCCCACCTCAGCTGTAGTTCTCTGCAGTTCATCCAGAGTGATCATGGGCCTCTTGGCTGCATCTCTGATCAGTCTTCTCCTTGTCTGAGCTGAAAGTTTAGAGGGACGGCCAGGTCTTGGTAGATTTGCAGTGGTCTGATACTCCTTCCATTTCAAGATGATCGCTTGCACAGTGCTCCTTGGGATGTTTGAAGCTTGGGAAATCTTTTTGTATCCAAATCCGGCTTTAAACTTCTCCACAACAGTATTACGGACCTGCCTGGTGTGTTCCTTGGTCTTCATGATGCTCTCTGCGCTTTCAACAGAACCTTGAGACTATCACAGTGCAGGTGCATTTATACAGAGACTTGATTACACACAGGTGGATTCTATTTATCACCATCAGTCATTTAGGACAACATTGGATCATTCAGAGATCCTCGCTGAACTTCTGGAGTGAGTTTGCTGCACTGAAAGTAAAGGGGCCGAATAATTTTGCACGCCCCACTTTTCATTTTTTTATTAGTTAAAAAAGTTTCAAAAATCCAATAGATTTCGTTCCACTTCACAATTGTGTCCCACTTGTTGGTGATTCTTCACATAAAATAAAAAATGTATATCTTTGTGTTTGAAGCCTGAAATGTGGCAAAAGGTTGAAAAGTTCAAGGGGGCCGAATACTTTCGCAAGGCACTGTAACCATTTCCTCCTCCTATTCCGATTTTTGTGAGAGAGGTCACAGTTGTCCTACAAGCTAGTAAGTCCTCCTTTGCTCCCACTGCTCAAACTGTGGCACACTTGCAATTCCTGCACAAGATGACACACAGCAGTCATGACAACAACACCCACTGCTGCTGTCACAGGTTTAGGCTTCTCTCAGTGTCACTGCTGCGTGTGATACATATGTGACTGAGATGGGAGTAAAATGGGACTTACTGACTGCATTTCGAACACTAGTCCTATGCCCCTGTCCGGACCTAGCTGCTGTGTTCTTTATCTATTTCTAACCTCACCAATGAGTCCCTTAACTCTTGTGGTGTACCAGCAGATGCAAGCTCTCCTGCTCTGACATCTGTGTCAAACAGAATCAGGCCTAGACCTTCAAGAACATCACTACCACAATATTCTCAATTTGCCTTTACATGCAAAAAGTATGTATGAGGCAGGGGCAGCTCGACTGCATCTATTAAGCTCTATGAAGGTTTTTAGTCACGTTTCTAGTTTAGATAAAGATACAGAGCTGAAGCAGCCCTTCCAAAGGTTGTGAATTATTTTCTGGCAGTTTTGGTCTCCAGATAGATCACTTACTAAGCTCCCCCTAGAGCTGAAACCCATGGAATATTATGTAGGGATCACCAGTACTTCCTTACTGGCATACTCACATATTTTGAACATTATTATTTAATTCATCGCAATGCTACAATTTGCAGTGCAAGTTAAGTTAGGAAGTGGCTAAATAACATAGTCCTACATTTCAATACCTTCTACATGCAAAATATATATTACAAGAAAAATCATTTTATGTCTATTTTTTCCATAAATACAGATTATGTTTTAGTATATTATGAGCAGGTATCAGATGAATGAATGAGTGCCTTGTTGTGGTGTAATCTATGCATAAACCCTCAGTATTTAGTACTTGTTTGCAGCGATCAGCAGCAGTTGTTCTTAGCAGAAAAACAGGATAAGCACACTGCATTTAAGATCTTTTGGCCCTTGATAAATAATTAATATTTTCTTAACATAACTTACTCATGAATAATGGCACATTGTGATGTGCAATCCTGAATAATGCGTAAAAATGAAAATGCAGCTGTCTTTTTTATCTGCAACAATATTGAGAAATGTCAGCGATAGAGAAAGCATCTCTCTTTTGCTTCAGTTTCAACTGCAAAAGTGAGCACTGTTTCGAACCATTCTCTCAACACTCACTGAATTGAATTACCAATGCCTCTACGTGACACTTGTTTATATCATTCATACAAAACTCGTCAACAGAGAAGGTGCTTATCAAGCCATTTACTTTTAGTGCTTCTAAAATCCAGGGATTTCACCCCAAGGACCATCTCTCTAGAGCTTCAGGCTATATGTAAGGGGGCCACGTTATTGCCTACTATTATGCTGGCCAGGCAACAGAACAACACAGCTTGTCAACCCATTTGTACTCATATTTGAAAGTCATGAAGACTACGATGGTGGAAGAAAGTGATAAAAAAAGCAATTTTGCCCAGGAAACATTATGATCTTTTGCTTCCAATCTGACACCCACTCAGAGGGCGTTCATCAGCTTTTCCAAGAAACAATAAGTATCAGCACGCTGGCCTGAAGGCCTAAACTCCAGCTGACCCACATCACAGAAATTCAATTCTGCCAGTAATAGAGGAAATGTGCGAGACCAGAGTGTGGGCCATCATCAGAGCCATCCGTCTGCCATGTCAGGAGGGGACTTCAAGCGGACACACCTGAGTTGATGATGTTACGTTTCCTTCGCTTTACCGATGACTTATCATCACTTTTTGGACTCTTCCCCTGAAACACACAACACAGATGCAGATGAGGAAACAGATAAGGTTCTCAATGCACTGCAGTCTGACCCATTTCTGGTCGATGTTCAGGTTTATTAATTTAATTTACCTTATACAGTACATTTGTACACCCAGTACTGCAATACTACTAATGAAACACACTGCTTTCTGGCTTTAGTAGTGACCTACAGCTGTTGAAACCTGTCAAACTGTTTTGTAACAGAAGTGATGCGTTCCCTTAAAGATGAGGTCCATCCTAATGGATGGGGACAATTTCCCTTTAAAATGAACACTGTCAATTTTCACCTGAGATCAATGAAAGGAGCTGTAGGAACTGCTAAAAAACAAAACAAAAACATCTTTGAGACAACCATGCAGATTTCGGAACCTGTCACTTTCTATACAGGCTAGAATGGTGACCCCTGGTTTGTAAGCTTGCTCAAGTAGTTTCTCAACGCTGATTTGCACCATTCAGTGCCTGTTATTGTGTTTTAACACGTATTTCGTGCTGAAAGGGGAACTGCACTCCCAATTTCTCATACTGGTTATTAGATCTCAGTAACAAAATAAATGCATTGACTTTATAAAAAGATTTACAAATTTCAAATTAAGCATAAAAGTGTGAACTTTCTGACAGCACTAAGTCTCAATGTTGTCACAAACTCGCATTCGAGTTCCCACAAATTGAGACGTGATGTTGCCCTTCCTGCTCACTAGTCACTATAATGACTAATGTAGTGCGATGTATGAGCAAATAAGTACAGGTTGTACCGCAGCTATTTCACCTCAGAAATGTTCCAATGTCATCTGCGTGCAGAGCTAACAAATAAGTAGCATTTGTCAGCAAAACCGTCACAAAATCGAGAGCAATATTTCTACTGGATTAAAATTGGATTCAAAAGCCTGTTTGTTTACAATGTAAAAAGCTGCATCACGTCACCGGAAGTTTTGTTGTCTCATTCTGAATCGCAGGACTCAGCGCCGTGGATACTTGGAAATTTCGTCTATATTGTGGTGTAAACGAAATTTTTGCAAACTACTTTTACTGTGGTTGGAAATGCACTCACCCAAGTGATTCTTTCGAACCACGGAACTATAAAAACAGTGTTGAAGTTCCCCTTTAAGGACTTGCCAACACCAAGATGTTATTGTTGTCCACATTACAATCTGGACCCAGACTAGAACACAGCTTTGACCCACCCTCCAAGCCCAATTTCCCTACCCCAGATTTGCTGGTTGATTTATGGGGGGTAAATGCCAAACACCCCCCAACTGAATCATGATTCAGAACCGGGCCTGGCTGCAGCGACATGGTTGTCCACATTACAATCTGGACTAGACGGGGCCCAGACTAGAACACAGCTGGGACCCACCCTCCAAGCCCAACTTCCCTACCCCAGATTTGCTGGTTGATTTATGGGGGGTAAATGCCAAACACCCCCCAACAGAATCATGATTCAGAACCGGGCCTGGCTGCAGCGACTTGTGGGCGAGTCCAGAGCTCTTTCATTGAATCCAGGCCTGCGTGCCATGCCTTGCGGACATACACGAAGACCTCTGGGACACGCTGGCCCAGACAGGTGACCGCTCTCTCTATCAGTTTCCTGTCAAGCACTGACCTTGGATCCAGACTTTTTCACCTTCACATCGCCCTCAGCTTTGGAGGACCTGTTCTTTGTCAGCCTCTCCTTCTCCCCAGCTTGGTTTTGCAACTGAGACTGGAAATACTTTCTTATGTCCTGCAAACGATACACACGGCCACGCAAGGTTAGCACTCCGAACCAAAATAACGTGTCAGTTGGTCCCCCGTCATGAGAGCTGGACTTTCCAACCTGGCTGAATGCGAGAGCGGGACAATGTTGGTTTTTTTTTTAAAAAAGATCTGTACACGATAGGGAAATTTGTATTTGATCTGTTTTACATTAGGAAATACTCAACAAGTTCTCCCAATACAAATGCTTTATGAGCATCCTGTAATGAGGTGAGAAACAGCCACGGGATTCATGTGGATGCAGCTACTGTAAGGTTGAACCCAAAAGGATCTGCATATGTGAAAACTAGGGGTGTCCAACACGGGTCCCGGAGGGCTACAGTCTTCTACACAACCCCCAATTACTTAACTGTTACAATCAGCACAATCAGTCCCTGCAGTTCACTCGTCTTTGACATGTGGACAGGAAGAACATATGTGCACATCTGCAATTTCCCCTCCCGCGTACCCAGAGCTTTGGTAATTGACTCTCCCGTATCTCTCAGTTTTCCAGCTAAGGGGTTTTGAAACGTGCAGCATTTAACAGAATTGATTTTTAAAGCAATTACTGAATTATAAATTCGTCACAGCTGTGATAACTCTACCGAATCAAAACATCGTTCCAGTCAAACGACAGATCGCAGATCTGCAGCGCACGATATTTTTAGTAAGCGCAATGTACATTCTAAATCGAAATGTACTTTGCGAATCCGTATGCGTTCAGAAAAACAGTATTACATTGAGCACGTTTCTCGAACGTCTTAATCCGATTAGTCTCCGTTTCTGCAAGCTCACACCTCTTTTAGTGCATGAGAACTACGCATTCATGTTAAGTGCCAACTCTAAGAAAAAATGTGTGTGTTAGATGCTTGCAAAAATAAGGCATTTTTGCAAAAGGTGTGAATAAAGTACTACCCCACCACTTTAATTTAAATCTCGGTTTAAGCCAGAGCTACTTCCAAGTCAAACGTACTTCTCTGTAAGCGAAATGGCACATTTCGAAACTTGCAGCAGTAACAGTGCTTGCAAAGCCACGAACGCCGCAAGTTATACTCACCATCGTATATTCTATACGATTTCTTGAATGTTTAAAGCCAGTGTGCACCTCCAGTGCTCTTCCAGCTTGGCGCCAAGTGCATTCCTCCCAGGTCGCTGAGAAATGACGCAAGCCGCGGCCGCTGTCAGCGCGAGGCGGGCCGAGGGTGCCTGCGCAGTGCGGCCCTGAAGCTGCGGAGGAGCGCGCCGCAGACGGACAGGTGCAGCGCGCGTGCTGGACATGCACCCTATTGCCATGTGCACAACAGCGTTTGTGTTATTGTAGTTTTAGACATGGTCAATGGTCTTTTCAGTTCTCCTGATATTAGTATATAGCTGTCAATATACTGTAACATTTTTGGCGTGCCAGTATTGAATGCCCTTTGACCTATGTTCATCCAGCTGCGGTGCATTTTTTTGTTAAGTTCCTTTCCATGTACTGTGTCTGCTACTATGCCGATCTGGTATCATTTTCAAACTTGATTAGTTCATTTAAATGATTTAGGAAGAACAGACACCTATATCTCCCGAAATGTAGCTTTTGCTGCACAGCTCATCTGTGCTCTCAATTTTCTATTAACCAATGCTGTATCCAATTTCACGCTTAATACCATCATGTTGTAGGAGACTCTAATTTTGCCAACTTGACTAGTTTTCCATAATAGTTAGAGGTGTTTGGAGGAGCAGTAATCATTATACAAATCCCAGTGGGCATATAATTAATAATTAATAAATTAACAAATAACACCAATTTGAGTATTCACCCCTTATCAGTACCCAGTTTTCTGTCTATTAGCCAGCTCACAATCCAGGTACATACAGTTCATTGAATGTCTGACACCTGCAATTTGAGTATTAATCTGGTAGGAGGAACTTCATCAAAAGCCCTCCAAAAATCTAAATATACCAAACAGTGTGCTTGACATATCCATTAGTGTTGTTGGTTGTTCAAAGAACTCTAACAAGTTATTTCAACAAGACATATCTTTCCGCTAGAATCTATTTTGATCATATCCTGTTTAGGTCTCTAATTATATTCTCCCAGTCCTGGCCAAATTTCCCCCTGGCCTTTACCAGTCATGGCCTCCTAATAATCCCCATTAATAAACTGTGTTCATCGCTCTGTTCTCCTCCCCACTGAGAGCTGGTGTGTGGGGAGCGTACTGGTGCACTGTGGCTGCTGTCGCATCATCCAGCTGGGGCTCCTTATTGGTGGTAGTGGAGGGGAGTCTCCATTACCTGTAATACACTTTGAGTGGAGGTTCTAGAAAAGTGTACATATTAGTGTAAGGAATAATTATTGGCAGTAGAAGTACTTTCAGAATGGTACACAGTGGAAATATTTGTATATAGTTTTACATATATACTGTACGTCACACATTTTAGTATTATAAAATAGTAGTTTTATTGTCTGTAGTCTGTAATTGTTTACACAGAGTTTTAATTTGAATTTTTAAATTGTCATATTTCATTATCTGCTCTTACCAGCATAAACAGCAAATGAAACTTCAATTAAAGAAATAACTGATGGCAAAACACTGAAATCAAATGTGAGCTCTAATTAGGAGGGTCTGGACACTGTCAATGAGTTTAAATGAGTCCTGTTTCATCTGAAATTTACGATGCCCTCTCCTGCAAGTCACATTTAATCTATCTTCTGGAAGAAGAAAGAGCCAGACGAGATTTTTTTCCAAATATCCCTTTAATTCTTTTCACATAGCCCTGAAAGGGCGATGAAAGAAAAATGATCAAATATCCCCAAGGCTTAGACAAAGTCTGAATTCACACAGTATGGCCCATGAAATTAGTACAGAACATTTAAATATATTCCCAGGAGAAATACTGTATTTGTATTCGAAAAATAAATTGTATCTGTTTCTAATCTGAGGGAGAGATTGATTCAGTGTCCCTGAAAAATCTGTAAAGAGTTAAAAAAACAATTGACAACAAATAATCAGTTTTTGAATGTTTTGGTACAAGGTGAGAAGAAGGCAAAATATTTACAATTGACTTATTATGTATATATGGTAAAATTACCACCTACCAATATATTGTATTATATCCACATCCACATTGGATAAAGCAATGTGGTCTTAGCAAAACAATATTGCTTTTGTAGGACAATGTAATATCTGTTCATAGCTAATGAGGTAAATGATTGGCTTGTCACGTGGTTTAAACATTTGTGTTAAACCAGTCATTTGACATTACCCATAAGATGACATCCTCTGTGCAAGAAGTATTTGCACAGAAAAGAAGGTGAGACCCTTCCAGTGGTGGTCCAAGCTTGCTGCTCTTCCACTCCAAATTGTTTTTTTAAATCCTGTCATTTTCGCTGGCTGCTTCTTGCCAGTCTCTAGTGAACGCCGATATTTGCTCAACACCTGCAGTGAAGGGGGTCTCTCAGATGGCATGCAGTCTCTGTGCACCGTGTGTGCACATACAGTGCTCTGCCTGCTCAGCCTGTGTGTCTTTATTCCGTTGTGCTGCAAGCGTGTGTGTGTCTGAGCAGTCTCCCAGGGCAGAGCGTGCTAGGAGCCGCCGAGCTGCCTTCCCGGAGCACACTTCTCCCTCCTAACTCATCCTTGGGATCACAGTTCAGGCTAATCATTGACAGAGGTCCAACTTGCAACAG
This sequence comes from Lepisosteus platostomus, assembly GCF_059453375.1. Lineage (NCBI taxonomy): Eukaryota > Metazoa > Chordata > Actinopteri > Semionotiformes > Lepisosteidae > Lepisosteus > Lepisosteus platostomus. The sequence goes on from NC_142611.1 coordinate 10,575,752, forward strand.
AAGATTGTTGTGTTTTTTTTTTCCCACTGGCACGATAAGGCAGTCCAGCAGCTCAGGTCTTCAGATGGCCGCAGCTCAGCTCGGCTGAGCTCTCGTGTGCTTTCCCTGTCCTCTGCTCCAGCCGTCATGCTCGTCTCCCTCGGTTTGGGCTGGATCTGAGTCCCAGGGGAGCACAGGATGGGTCCCCTTGCTTTAAAAAGCCTGTTTGTACTGCTCCTGTGTAGCCGGGGGGCCGTGGTCTGCCTGCCAGGAGATGGACGAGCCGTGTGGAGAGCGCAGTCCAGCTTGAGCCCCGTGGACGCCAGCCAGCTGTTCCTGCACGGCACGTTCCCCCGGGACTTCCTCTGGGGAGCCGGGAGCGCCGCTTTTCCGAGCGAGGGAGCCTGGGACCAGGACGGCAAGGGCCCCTCCATTTGGGATCACTTCACTCGCTCCCAGCAGGCTCCGGGGTCTGGCACCTCCAGCGACAGCTACAGGCTGTGGGAGCAGGACGTGGAGCTGCTGAAGCACCTAGGGGTGCGGACCTACAGTTTCTCCATTTCGTGGCCCCGGCTGTTCCCCAACGGGACCGGCGGGGCCCCCAACCTGCCGGGGGTGGAGCACTACAATCTGCTGATTGACCGGCTGAAGCAGGAGGGCATCGAGCCCGTGGTCACCCTCTACCACTGGGACCTGCCCCTGGCACTCCAGCAGCACCACAGCGGGTGGCACAGCGACGCCCTGGTGGATGACTTCGAGGGCTATGCCGCCTTCTGCTTCCAGAGCTTCGGGGACCGGGTCAAGTACTGGGTGACAATGCACAACCCCTACGCGGTGGCCTGGCACGGCTATGGGACAGGCGTGCATGCCCCCGGAGAGAGAGGGAACCTCACAGCTGTCTTTGCTGTGGCTCACAATCTAATCAAGGTGAGGTAGCGCGGCTGATAAGACGTAATGGGTTTTTTTTTTCCGTGCCTGATCTATCTGCAGCCTGGCATCATTCATTCAAGGACCCAGTCGCTCTCACACAAAGCCTGACTTTGTTTCTCAAGTGAAGCTGCTCCGGTTGCCTTTTTGTTATGTGCACGGCATAGTCTGCTCTACGGGTCAGTCATAATGATTATTTATTTAAGGCTCAGCGGAGAATGGGGAAGGGAATGCACGGGCAGCATAGCATACACTTCTCCAGCGCCTATGATTTATTTATCATGATAGTCAGGACTTTGGTCTTTTGGTTCAGACACCGAGAGGTAATGAAATCCATAGGGGAGGATTCTGAAGAGTTCAGTTCTTTTCCATTTGTTTTTAGAATTGTTCTTTAAACCTCAATTCCCCTGTTTCCTGCATTTTGCAGCAACAGCCCAACTTCATCTTGTATAATAGTGATAGCTTGACAAACACAGATCACTGTAGTTTTTAAAGCTCGTGCTAAAGCAAAACTCATTTAAAACTTGCCGCGTGTCTGAATGAAACAACATCAGCCCACACTGCTGGCTTCATTTTCTCACCCTGACAAAGACAGAATTAGGAGTCTCAGAATAATCCTAAAAACTAATTTCCTGTATTTTATATATAAAAATAACCTGCAAGGAATAACCTGCTGTTGTCATGTGCCTCAAAAACATGGTTATATTAAACATTGTTCAGATTTTCCAAAGCAGCCTGTTTAGAGTTTGAGTACCTATCAAAATCTTTACTTAATACATAACCAGCAACAATTACTTCCAATTCTTTCAACTGCCATTTTGCAGTGACTCTTTTACTGCTTTCTCGTGTTGTATTATGCCCACACCAGAAAAGGCACACCACTTAAATGACACGTAAGTGAAGAAATGAGATTTAAAAACAGGAATTAAAGTCCGGGAATTATGACAGTCTTAAATTACTTGAGATATATAATAGATTTCGAGTAAGAAAAATATATCATTTTTGGGCACGATGAAAAGATACTGATGAATGACAATTCTGATTTCACAGGGGGGAAAATGAAAAGCGCTGATATGATACTATATTTCTGTAAGAGTTGACTCGTGATTACAAACCCAGGCTCTGACAGGTTTCCGTTACGCAGGAAGCAGCTTCTAGCAAAATAAAAAGCTGCCATCTAGCGTTAGTTTTGAAAACTGCGATGACAGGGTAGGTCATGATTGACAGCACGGGGACCCCTTGCTGAGCCCCGAGTTTCTGGAAAAGTCAGGTGTACAGCAGAGGGCTTGAAAGGTTTTTCTAGTAGCCTTTTAATAGAACATTTTCTGTTAAAGAATCTCACCTGTGACCCTGTGTTGTATAATGAAATTGCACTTGAGTGGATCACTAATGCTTCTGAATAATAAATAATTTCTATTTGTGATGACCCTCAAATTGAACAAAAATGTGTTCTTTTTCCTTAAAAGGCTATTTAAAAAAAACTCAGTCCTTGACGATTGAAACACTGATGCTTCTTCTTGCTCTTTTGATTGCCTGTTTCGTCTTAGGCCCATGCAAAAGCGTGGCACACGTACGACAGGAGATTTCGAAAACTCCAGCACGGACAGGTGTCTATAGCTCTGGGATCTCACTGGATAGAGCCGGCGGGAGGGAAAGCCAGCCCATTCAACGTGGAAAAATGCCAGGAGTCTATGGAGGCTGTTCTGGGCTGGTTTGCAGAGCCCATATACGGACAAGGGGACTACCCGACCCTCCTGAAAAACAGCACACATGGCCTCCTCCCTGCCTTCACTGCAGAAGAGAAGGACAACATTAAGGGGACTGCAGACTTCTTCGCTTTTTCGTTTGGGCCCAACAGCCTAAGGCTAGTACACAATTCAGTGAGGTTTGGCCAACACGTGTCACTGAGCCTGAGACAGGTGCTGAACTGGATTAAACTTCAATACAACAATCCCAGAATTCTCATTCTGGAGAATGGGTGGTTCTCAGACACCAGCGTGACTACGGAAGACACCGTGGCCATCTACGTGATGAAAAAGTTCATAAACCAAGTTCTGCAGGGTGAGTATTAGGTGTAGGGTGCTGCTGGGTGCTGCTGTTCATGACTTGGTCGGTAATATCGTTTCCACAATTCATTTTTTGTGTAAGTTTCAGAACCAGAATCTGTGTGAAGGATTGTGTTGCTGTTTCAACTCTTCCAGAAACTGATAGAGTATATTAGGAAAGCACAGGTATTTAATAAAAGTTAGACTTATTATAACTGCATTATTGTCAGATGTACAGGTACTTGATGTGCACTTCACTTTATCAGGGAGAGGTGAGCCTTTAACAACCTTACAGAGAAGAACGCCAAGCTTCATGTTTCGGCTTTGTCTTTATCTTTCAGCAATGCTACACGATGGTGTGCAAGTCCTGGGTTATACCTTGTGGTCTCTGGTGGATGGTTTTGAGTGGAATTACGGCTATTCAGTCAGGAGAGGGCTGTTCTACGTGGACCCCAACAGCAAAGACAAAGCAAGAATCCCCAAGACATCAGCTGCTTTCTACAAACAGGTCATCAAAGACGGGGGCTTCCCTGGAAGGGAGGGGGACGAGGCTGTCCAGGGCCAGTTCCCTTGCGACTTTCACTGGGGCGTCTCCGACTCCGTACTGCAGGCAAGTGAAAAGGGCAGGAGGAGACAATGTGCACTTCTCTGGGAATAATCAGGGGGTAACTTGTAATAAAGCAAAGGTCCTAGCGCTCCCGCCTTACGGCTCAAGCATTGCAAGATATGCCTGCAACCCACTTTGCACCGAGTACGCACTGGGTCTGAAACAGCATCATTGCCGTCTTCATGCACTTGTGGGGCGATGCAAGATACAGTAGATCTCATGATACAGTGCAGCACGCTTTCCCAAAAAGAAAACCATGACGTCGATGCTACCAGATACTTCCATAAGTGTGTCATGGAGAGCAAATTCTGATGTATGATCTTCACATCGCCAAGTAACAGCGCCTGCAAATCAAGTGTTTTGGATATTTGCATTTCTGTGTGCTTTATAGTGTTCTCCCCAAAATGATGAACTGCTACTGGATTAGGCCAAGCACCTACATAAAACAGGTACTTGTCTTAGGAACTTGTACTTGGACAGTGTAAGAGTGTCTGGAAACAGTTATATTAACAATTTGCAGCAATGTACGTGTGTGTGTGACATTTTTTGTTATCGCATTTACCAAATATTGTGCTGTATTGCCCTGCGTTACCTTCTGTAAATATTGAAAAGGTGGGGACACTGATTTTTAGGTTCAGGGTTAACCGTGAAAGTTTAAACCCAATATTTAAAATGTTGACAGTTAGGCTTTTCTGTGGTGTAAGAGTGATGACCGGATCTCCGTTCGCTTTCGCCTGCTTGAGTCACATACAATGGACAATCAGTTATCAGCAGATACCTCTATGCTAGACCAGCATCTCACCTACAGCTGGAGAACTCTACACTGTCTAGATTTCATGGGACTCTTTCAGTGCACTGAGCCTTGTTACGTACGATAGAAACTAAAATCTTCAGGGCATGGGTGAAGTCGTTTTACTTGAGTTCTAAGCTAGCATGTCTTCAGCTTCAGGTTTTTCTCAAGACAGTTCAACTTTCACAAAAACAACATAAATAAGCCCTCATACAGGTCTTTAGTGTTTATACCAGAGCCCCTAAATTTCATACTTGGATGAAATCAGTGCTCTGTTAATTTCATAATGCAGTGGATTCACGTCAGATACAGGAAGCCAACTTTCAGCAGCAGCTGTAACAGCAAAGAGCAAAACCAGTGTGATTATTCTTGACAAAGAGCTCCTGCCACTTCATTCTCAATCAACAGATGACCTGCTGATGACACGGTTTCATGCAAAAAAAGATGTCCTGCCAGGAGATACTGATCTCACGCACATGGAAATAAAAATAAGTAATTGAGAGAATTTCTTATGTATTGATGTAAAAAAAGATTCCAGTGAACCCTTGTGATGAAGAGCAGGTTATTCACCATTAAAAATACGTTTCTTTTATTTCTCACTAACTACAACAGAGAAACATGAACCTAATGATAATAGTGAAAACTAGGGGGAAGTGGATTTAACACTTAAGAGAATAGGTGACATTTGCAGACAAAAGGTTGTTTGAGTCTGGAAACAGACAGAGGATCCTGAGATCAAACTGTTAGCAATCAAATGAGCTAAATGTTTTTTTTTTACCTCCTCTTCATTTGTAGCCTTTTTTGTGATCTTACAGATTGAGACATTTCTCACAATTTCTTCTGAATTAAAGTAGACATGAGAAACAATTCAAACAGTTGTGCTCAAGAGGAAATTTTAGGGTGTTCTTATATTCTGTCAATATCACAATATTAAGTTCTGACCTTTTCCTTCGTTTTTGATTGTTTGATCTTCTCTGCCATGCTGATTATAGCTTAGCTGACCCATAGTGCAAGGAACAACAAGGCAGAGATCAGCAAAAGACTCAGTAATCAGAAAAGGCAGTCTAATGGCTGTTTAGAATTCCATAAATTGCAGTTATCCATGTATACCGCTGCACTAAAGACAGAAAAAATCCTTCTTACAATGAAAAGTGCAGACTTCTAAATCAAAAAATGAATACAGGAACATCACTTACTCATTGGAGTCCCTGGGTCCCATTTCTCTGCAGGTGCGGTTCAGCCCCTCGTCCCCACAGTTCCTGGATCCGAACCTGTACCTGTGGAATGTCACGGGAGATGGAGCCCTGCGTCCGATCTCCGGGATCCGGATGGAAACTCGCGGCCCCCAGTGCACAGACTTCCTGGCCATCCCGAAGCATCTCCAGCTGGTCCAGATGTCTGGGGCCGACCACTACAGGTTCGCACTGAACTGGTCCCTTCTTCTGCCCAGCGGCGACCTGTCCGCCGTCAACCGAGAGGCTGTGCGGTACTACAGGTGCGTGGTGACCGAGCTGCGGAAACGCGGGATCCAGGCGATGTTGACCTTGTACTACCCTACGTTCCATCACCAGCTTGGCCTCCCCGCCCCCCTACACAAGGCTGGAGGCTGGCTCAACCGGACCACCATTGAGGCGTTCCGGGACTACGCCGCCCTCTGCTTCCGAGAACTGGGCCCGTGGGTGAAGCACTGGATCACCCTCAACGAGCCCAACCGCCTGAGCCACGCCTACAACGCCAGCGGCAGCGACGCCTACACCGCCGCGCACCACCTGCTCCTGGCGCATGCGGCGGCCTGGCGCCTCTACGACCGGGAGTACCGGGCCCGGCAGGGGGGCCGGGTGTCTCTCTCTCTGCACGCTGACTGGGCGGAGCCCGCCAACCCCTACCTGGACTCCCACGCGTCCGCCGCCCGCCGCTTCCTGCTCTTCGAGCTGGCCTACTTCCTCGATCCGCTCCTCGGCCCCGGCGACTACCCGGCACCCCTGCGCCGCTACCTGCGGGAGAAGACCGGGGCCGGCCTCTCCCGTTCTGCCCTCCTGGATGTCACCCCGGAGGAGAGGGAGGCCTTCCGGGGCGCCCTGGACTTTGTGGCCCTCAACCACTTCACCACGCGCCTGGTGACCCACCGGCGCGCCAACGGCAGCCGGAACTTGGATGACCGGGACTGCGAGCTGATGTCCGACATCACCTTTCCTGCCTCCCAGCTGGGTCTCTCTGTGGTGCCCTGGGGGGTCCGCAGAGTTCTGGCCTGGGTCAGGGAACGGTACGGGGAGGAGGTGGAGATTTACATCACGGCCAACGGCGTGGACGAGCGGTCCCGGGACAACGACGTGGTGAGACAGTACTACATGAGGAGCTACCTGCAGGAAGTGCTGAAAGGTGAGACCCTGGGTGTAGCCCTGTGGCTATAGTTGGCAGCAACCGACAGCGTGCAGAGCCTTGTCAATCAGTTTCTTGCAGAGGGAAGATTGCTGTCTGGACAAACACTCTACTGTTGCAGCCGACTGTACTATTCATAGTTAGAACCTGAAGCAGATACCAATGAGATACCATTTCACAGAGTGAGAGCATCATTACTGAGACAACAGTATTTCTCTGCTAGTCAGTCTTAATTTTCTGTCAGTCACAAGACTTCTGTGAATGTGCGCTCCAAACTGAGGTATTTTACCACTCACAGTTTATCACTGTAGAAAGATCATCTTGAAGCCTCAAGTTGGAATCTTATACAACCTATCCATTAACATTTTAGCTAGCTTTGCCGGGTCTATAAGGAGCATTCTCATGCAGGGATGTGTACATAGTCCCACATACACTTTTTTTAGTTCTTCTTAACATTTAACTTGCATTTAATTGATTTTGGGTACTGAAATCTCTTATTGGTAGCCTAATAGTGCCACGGAGAAAAACATATTGCAGTTAAACACAATAATTATCTCCTCTAATCTCAATATTTGCATACCCCAACATGCTCTCCATGAGACACACAGACAGGGAGAAGCTTGGGGTCAAAGCGCAGGGTCAGCCATTTATACGGGTTTAATCTAGTTTATTGAATTACTAGTGGGTTTTATTGTGTACCTATACCTTTGATCTCAAAATCACGCAGAACAGTGAACCCCCCAGTAAAATGTGTCCAGCTAGTGACTGGGTGTGATCATCTGGAAGGTCAGTGTCAGCCTCATGTTCAGAATGAATCAGCCTGCAAGTTTCACTTGGGGCGCCGAGAATCATCTGACCTGGAACACTGTACATTGGAGCAGCCAGAAGCTCAACCCCGATGTTAAAAGGTTTTTACAGGTGCTTTTTTTTTTTTGGAAACCTAAAACGATCATTACTGACACGTTACGTTTTTCATCGCTGGGACATCGTATAAAGGCCCCTGTATTTAAAAAGGTGTAGAAGTGCCAAATCCATGCTGTAATCTACACGTCTCTAGTCTCTACATGTTCAGCTCATTCAGTGAACTAAATGAAACTCGTTCCTCTTGTGCCTTTCAGCCCATCAGCTTGATCACGTGAATGTGAAAGGGTACTACGTGTGGAAGCTCCAGGACAAACATATCCCTCAGTTTGGGCTCTTCAACTCCCAGCTCTTCCAATCAACTGCCCGGTCCTCCGTCAATACGTACAGAGAACTGATCGCCAACAGGGGCTTCCCCGCCTCGGGGCAGCTGGGAGTGTCTTGTGAGGAAGAGGAAGGCCGCAGCTGTTCAGTCTGTGCCTTCGTCCTGGAGAGGAAGCCCTTCTTCTTCTTCGGGATCTGCCTCTTCGTCACTCTGAGTCTGCTCACCACGGTGCTCGCCGTCGCCAGGAGGAGGAGGAGGAAGCCGAAACGCAGATCCCGGGCGCGTTCCAGGTGGGAGAGAGCGACCCTGCTCCAGCTCGGGAGCAACGTGAAGCAGAGCTGCTTCAGGAAGAACTAATCCGTGACGAATTGACGGGCGTTTTAATCCTGTTTTAGGGACGTGTCATCCAAGACGGTGGATACCTAACGTGTATATTTATTCGGTAGGTACTGTACGCATTAAGGAAAGACCTTCAGAACGTATTCAGCTCTGGTTAATATGCCGAATGTTTTTCACTTTGTACTTAAAGTGGAAATACTGGACTAATTATTCAGACATTGTTTTTACCAAGATATCAACTATTATTTCTAAATGTTTCTGGGGGATCAATTCCGCTGCTGTAGAAACACATCTTCGAACCTGTCGACATCTAAAAAGCTTTTAAGTTACTTTGGGGCGTTACCCAAGGTGATAAAATTACTATGAACCAAATAAAATCCAGTTTTACATTTTTGCTTTCAATCTAATGGTTTTCAAAATTAATTACAAGGGGTCAATCTGAGCACTTAAGAGAAACTTTTTAATCAAATTTGAAAGCAACTTTTTTCAGACCCAAGGAAACGTGTATCGAGCTGAATGCAAGTAAACTGAAGTATTTCCACTCCAGTCCTAACTCTGAACTACACTTCTGTACAAACTTGTGTAGTTTCTTCTCATGGTGACTTATTTAATTTTAGAGACTAAAAGGAGACATTTTTTATCTGTGATATCTTCAGCAGACAGCATTGTAGGCGCTCAAGATGCAGGGAAATGACCAAATCCAGAAATGTTCTGCTGCGAGAATAAATATTAATAAAGATATGTTGCGAACACTACTATACAACAGAGAACTGGATTATTTAAACCGCATATTATTCCCAAGATGTGTAATAATTAAGTGCAGTTCCCCATGTGTTAAAGGAATTTTTTAAAAATTTCATTTCACATCAGTATCCTCATGCCAGACCAGATGAAATGTTAGGAAGAATTTAAGGACTACTGTACACTTGGAACCAATATTCAAAATAAATTGTACCAGCAAATGCATTCCCCAAGACCACTTGAACAAAATATCCAGCCACACAGGTAAAAGTAATTTCCTACCAAATGAATGAGATGGGACCCTTGGGTTCCATGTTCAAAAATGAATTGTCCCAATAGTCCCCTGGGAGTAAATTGCTCAAGAATGTCCTTTACTTACTCCCCTGTTTCAGAGGACACCCAGACATGGAATGTGCACGATTCTGGTTTTGTTTCAGTTCTTATAGCTAGATTTCCATCTCCAGTGCTTGAAGTATTTGGGAAACAGGCGTTGCAACAGGGCAATTTATAGCAATTAGATCAATTGGGTATTTGAAAACCCAGGTACAAAGCAGCCCCCAAAACCCTCCAGGACTGGAGTTGTGCAGCTGAGCTCAAAACAATTTGAAGCTTGAATCTACTTCGGTTTTTTTAGTAAGGCAAGTACAGAAGGACAGCCACAGCATGCTGGTGTCAACAACTTGGATGGGTAATTTGGTCTGTGTTCCTACAATACTTTGTGTCATTTATAAAGGAAACGGTATCAGTTTTCATTTAAATGCGCCTACATTTTCACTTGTCTAATCTGGTTCTGGTTCAGATGACATCCACTGCGTTGACTTTGTCAATGTTGTTTGTTCTTCATACCACTTGAATATTGAGCTACCCAACACTGGATGTTCACAAGATGGGCCAAAATGTAATCCGTAAGCTCTTATATGAGCATCCTCGATAAACAGTTCAGAAAGGTCTGCCTGAACACTCCCACATTTCACTACACAAGAAAGTGTATTCCTTAGAAAACAAACTCTCTGCATCATCTGGTGGCAAAAAAGATGGTTTTATTGTCTCAAAGAGGACAGATTTTACTCGCTGTGCAAATCAATAACAGTTGTCTTCTTGTTCACATAAATGCCATCCAGGAATTTTCGGATATCCTTCTTCTTCACTGTTGTAGCTTGTTGGATCAGGGCAGCTGTACAGGAGAAGCACAGATTACCAACACAGAAAACCCAGCAGCAATCTATCTCAGTTTTACACCACAATTCTGAAAGTCTGACAATTTATTACCTTTTAACCCTAATGTTTATACTGTCTAAACTAAGAAGTGTTAAACCCAGGTGTGAGAAATATCTTCCTGTGGGTTTTAGAAATATAAATGTTAATACCACACTGAAAAATAAAAAGCAGACGTTTTGCCCATGGAATCTTCTTCAGGTTTTACAAGGAGCCTAAAAAGAACAGTGAGCAAGGTGTCAACCTCAGTTAATTAAGCTCAGCTTCGGCTCTCCGGGACTAGAGCTGGCAAAAAGCATTTAAATTCTGAGGTACCAATCAAAAATTCATCTTGAAGCCAGGAAAAAAATTCAAGCTTTCCAATTCCAAACATTTTACACTCAACAGTTATCCAAGAACAACTAACAAATACTCTGGTGCTTATATTTCTCCTGACATTTCTTTGAAATCTTGCATATATTCTAGTTTTTTGCACGCACTGGACCTGTTTTCCCAGATAATATTTTGAATATACACCTGGAGTGTTGCACATCACATAATGTGGCACAAATTACCAAGGACACACTTGGCACTTAATTGCTCAAAAGGGCAAGGAAAAAAAAAAAGCTTTGGTAATAAAGCACATTCTAACCTTAGAGGTTTATTGCTCTGGTTCCACAACTGTTCCCTTCTCCGAGACATAAATGCCATCCAGGAATTTCCTGATATCCTTGTTTTTGACTGTGGTTGCCTGCTGGATCAAAGCCGCTGGAAAATACAATATTCAGGTCAGTCAAACAGAACATGCAGCCATGGCATCATAGAAAAACACAAGACCGAGGATTCTGAAATACAGTACAATAAATTCCTGTTTCATCCCAAACCAGCAAAGAAATAGCAAAGAAAGGCAACTTATGTTCCATGGTGCATTCACAGGAAAACTGACTTAAGAGTTTGAGAAGCAACCTGCTCTCCTCAGATCTACCCAGAAGGCACCTGGTTTTTAAGAGCCAGGCATGTTTTGCACTGCAGCATCTGGCCAGCAATTGCTGCTCCTAGTGGCCATTTATTTTGTGTACTGTGTTTTTTCTGTGACAAAATTCTTTTTTTTTTTACCTGAAGATCATGGCTTAAAGTAAAAACTTTCAGAAACCTGCCTAAAACACCATAACAGGTTCAAATTCTGAAACATGAAAGTGTAAGAATAATGATGGATGTACAGTACAAATATCTGATTTGCACTCTGCACATTGATGTTCTGCCATTTATAAGGAAGATACTAAATAGTAAATAACCAATTATACTTAGTATGCACATGAATGTTCGCAATTTAAGTCCAGTTGATCCAAGGAGGAGCCTGGAATTTCCCTTCCACGGATATGGCAGAATACCCTGGAGGAGCATGCTGTCCGAGGGTTTTTCCACCAAAACTAAGCCCAGCATTGGTTTAACACTCGTCTGGTTCTATCCAAAGCCATACTCCACACGGTAATATCCAGGATTACAGCAAGAGGAGTATGCTTAAAAAAGGTTAGTAACACCAAAATACAATCCACTCATGAAGACAGCAGATCACACTTATTGCTGCACTTGGAAATGGGAACCTTCAGCCAACACTATTGTTAATTCATCCAACAAATCCTCCACTGTCACTGCAAACACAAACACTCTGGCACTGAGCTGTTGCAGGGCTGCAAAAGAGTCAAACAAAATGATCAAGTCTAAAACCACAAATGACCAGAGACCCCCAGACAGCGCACTGACCTGAGTTGGACACGAGCTCGATGTCATTTCCCTCCAGGACCAGCTCGTCTTTCTGTGCCTGGGAGACTGTGCATGACACACCTGAGCAACAGGAAAGAGTTCAGGACAGGTCACCTGTATGCCTCCTCAGAGGCAGCAGCAGCTCATTTTAAATTGACAAGGATACATCAAAACTATAGGGCAGTGTACTCCGAAAAATTGTACCACAGGGAAAAGACAAACCTCACAGCAAGTTTCCACAAAACATCAATGTGAATTGACATGCATTTAGATCTATTTCTTCCAAGGATTTTAAGAAGAAATTTATACGGTTAAGAACTTCTTTAGAAACAACAAAGTAGCAGCTATATTTAAGTAGCTGATAATCAGGAAGATCCAGATGCAGTTCTTTACACTCAAGAGCTGCATGCAGACAGTAGGATTCACTTGCTCTAAGTTAAACTCCACTTCACAATAAATTACAGATACACCTCAAATATCAAAAGGGTAATTCACTAGTCCAGCTATCCTTTCCAAAATCAAATACTATGGGGCAATTCTTTATGAAATTAGAAAAAAATCCCACGGCTCAATACAAAGCACACACCTTGCCTCATGCGCACTCTGCGGATGTACTTCTCGCCCAGGAAGTTTCTGATCTCCACCAGGCTTCCACTCTCCTGCATCACCACGTTGATGGGGAAGTGAGCGTACACAGACCTCATCTTGTACCGGAAACCCTGCGCAAGGAACAAGACGCTCAGCCTCCATCTTATCAACATTTAGCTTAGCGCACCCAGTGTGTGGGGTGTTGTTGTTGGCTGGGACAGATGAGTCCTCAAGTTAAAGATACCAGCAGGTCCACTGGTGAAGGACAGGTCTTCTTACCAGATTCAGGGTTCAGACTCTAACTGTGCTGCCAGATACACCCAGTAGCTAGCTCTGTGGCCTGCTCATACGTCCTACTGCATGCGAAAGCATTTACAGACGCACAACTTTCCAAACTATTTCTTCAGGTCACAGGAAAGCTTGTTCCTAAGAGAACACCGCTGACCTATTTTTGACTGACTGTCAGACAAACAACTCGAATACATTTCCCCCAATCCACCACTGTCAGCTGATCTAATTCTCCTCACTGTGCTACAGGAAGGGTCAGCAAAAACTCACCAGCGTCACGCCCTTGATCATGTTCTGCACGTGGCTGCAGATGGTTCGGACTGTAGCCAGCTCTTTTCTGTTGCCCCACCATTTGTCGACTCGAAGCTGGAGAAGAGAGGAGCAGTAATTTAGTTGCAAGTCCACGGTAAGTCAACCTATAGTGTGAAATATCAGGTGCCTCCCTGACATTAAACAGAATGTCAAAACCACACATAATCTTGGACAGAGCCTTATCCCATCGCACTTGTTCAACAGTAACTGATTAATTAAAATGTTAAATAGTCACGTGACTGTTAAGTGCATTGTGGTCTCAGTCCAAATCTGACAATCATGAGACATGTACAAGCACCCAGTACCCAGATGTCACTTGTTAAATTTAACTGTTTGTTGAACACATCAATGGACTTCAATACATTCAATTCTTTCAGAGATTTAAAACAACTAGACCTGTTCCTTAACCACCAACCATTCCACTTTGTTAGTATCAACAAAAGCACAACACAAGACAAAGCAGGGGTAACTTCAAATGAACAACCCCCGGAAAACTAAAACTGTTCAAGGTTAAGCGCATTAATACAATCTTGCAGAACCCTGCAACCATCACTCTGAAACTCTGCTTAATACCTGAAAGTCTACTGAGAAGTACTACAACCTTGAAGAGATAAATAGCTTAGTACATTTACAGCCGAACAGATTAGAGACTTAAGTAAATGATTAACAATCCAAACCAAAAACTTTGTTGCACTTTATGCTTCCCAACACACAGCAATTTTAAAAGGCACTTGTGTGTTACATGTTGCTTAGCACAATAAATGTAGGCAGAAGCAGTCAAACACAGTGTGCCATTAGAATACAATACTAAAGAAATACTCATGCAAGCTCTGGAGAGCACATTATTTTCCTGCATCTCTTGCAGGTGCTCCCTTATTAAGTCCGTAAAAGAAGTGATGGTCAATCGTGGAACTGAAGATCTGGTGTCTTTGCAAGTTCTCATTCTAACACAGCCCTTGATGCATCACGTTTGGTCCTTTCAATCAATAATAGAACTGTTTAATTTCTCCTAGCTCTTCAGCCACGAGTTTAAGAAGACATAAAAAGTCTGCTGACACACCAGCTCTCCAGAACATCCCTTTAACTCGACAAGGTGGTGAGTGCCTGGAACAAGTCACCCAGCCAAGTGGCTGAAAAAGATCCCATGAGATTTTTCAGGAAACAAGAACAGTTCATAATCAAGGGGAAGCCATTTGGCCCATGCAGTCTATTACACAGTAGGTCACTGATCCATGGATTTCATCCAGCTGTTATTTGACAAAAGCCTGGGTATCATCTTAAACATGGCTGGTTAACATGTTCCACACTCCCACAACTCTTTGCGTAAATGCCTCCCATTCTCAGTTGTGAATGCACTTCGTTGCTAGTTTTCACTTGTGTCCTCGGCATCTTGTTCTGCAGTTTATCCCGAAGATGTTCACTGCCTTGATTTCAAAACAGCTGGAAGACATCCTAGGGGTTAACAAGGTACCAGCACGCTCCCCCAGCCCAGCCCCTCACCTTCTTGTGCTTCTTGCCCAGCAGGCTCAGCTCCAGGTTGATGTGGTTGAACTCCCGCCGCAGAGTCCCGCGGGGTCCCTTCACGATCACGGTCCTTCCCTTCAACGTCACGTCGACTGCGGACACAACCGGAGAGGCCGGGTTAGTCTGTGGCTCACTGGGCACACCAAACACCCTTCGAGTAATCATTTGAGGTGTTCTGCCAAGCCAAACTAAACTGAGATCTTGCCTTTACTGGCATGATCACTAATTTACTCCCCCCCATCAGCATGCTCATCTAGATTCCAGAATGGAGATTGATTTGATCTGATCAGTCTAAGATGGTGCACCTTTTTTCCCTCTTCGGAAAAGGAGACTTCAGAAAACTTCAGAATTCACTCTGCCACTGCCATCACGAGTTAAACAACTAATAAATACAAGCGAGCCAGTTTCACAGGAGGTCAACCATGACATTGCCTGCACCATACTTCACATACGAAGGCTGTACTCCCTGGAGCCTCTGCAGTTCATATCTTTCCTCACACTTTTACTTTTCCATCATAGACAAAGGTTTACCACTGCTTACCGTTGTCGGGAATGTCGACGGTCTGGTTGCTGAGGATGGTCTTCATTCTGAGAGGAAACGACAACATGAACATTTCACTACACGTCTGCATGAACTGCAAAACTACTGTAGCGCCTTCCGCTCCTCAAGGAATAAAACTCCTAGCTTGTACACTGTGCAGAAACACACACACACCCCAGCTCAAGAGCCACAGTGCAGGAGGTGTCGTAGTCCTGTTTGTTATTCGCCACTTAAAGGTCACTCTGCGGCTGAACTTCAAAACTTTTACAACAAGGCTCCACAACCCACAGAGCTACAAGATGCTTTCACCCGGATTTTAGTCCACCTGGAAACTAAAACACTAAGCTGCTACTACTACAAACCAGCTACTCTCTAGAACCGGATTTTAGATTTCTAACCAAATTCCTTTGGAAAAACAAAGTCACAAGGGTAGTTTAGACATTCATATTGGTTCTGTGTCAAGACCCGAGTTTTAGCCCAACACCATTATGGGTTTCCTTTCTGGAGCAGTCGACTCCAGAACTGACATTTTGGATGGGAGCGTTTCCGGATACAATTTCCATCAGCATCTTCAAAGCTCTTTGCAAGGGTACAGTACAGTACAGAAAGGGGTTTTCTCAACAAGCTGAGGGGAACACAGCTCAGAGGTGCAACAGCTGAACAGGTGCCTTCAGAAAACAGACCCACTGGAGTTACAGCCCAGGACCTGGCCTGGACAATCCTCACTCTCACAACAACGCAAGCGAAATAATTGCGATGTACAGCAAACTTGAGCACAAACGACTCCCACCCGCTTTAAAAAAAACCCACTTCATACGCGTCCAATAAAACAAGAACACGTTTCTTCAGTTAGAATGTCATTTTAAGCAACAGTAGGGCGAGTGTGCTCCCCTCTGTCTAAGCATATCTTAAAATGTAAAAATTAAGGGGTTAAGAAGTTTTATACTTGTGTACCTAATGCGACTCCAAAACACTTCAACGAGTCAGGGAAGCGACGATCAGGAGTTAAAACTTAATTCTTAACGTCTAACGTCTCTAGCGATCCCGACAAATCTTGTCCGTTAGGGAAAACACACTTTGAGGAAAAATATAAACCATGCATCGTGAGAAGGCGAATGCAGTCCCGCGACTAAAACGTCAAAAGGTCGGAATACTCCCGGGTAGGAGGGAAAGGCCCTACTGTTACTTATCATGCACAGAAAGAAACCCGACGGGCACTTTAAACATCACTTTTGTCCGTTTCATCTGTGCTTAATCACCCTAATACACATCAAAATACATCGAAGGAGAGTTCTGGAACGCTTTACGGGCTCACAAATATTTGTATATTGCTCACTGTGCTTAGATTAAAAAAGATTTCAATGCATCTGAAATCATTCTCACTCTCCTTACCTTGGTGCTGGTAGAGGAAAGGAAGAAGGAAGGACGTCATCACGCAGTTGTACCCTCGTAGCGTGCTACGTCATAAGGTCAGGGCGCTTCTATTCCCAGACATCACTTGCAGATTGTAAAGTCTCCGAGAGGTTAAAGCAGTGAGAATGATAAAGTGTCAGTATTAAATTTGCGTGCAGTTTTTAAGCACACCTCGTAATAACTGCAAATCGAATAACTACGAGTAATAGTTCGGTAACTACAAGCTATAAATCATGTAGCTTGAAAACATAACATGTAACACAACTCAGTTAACGCTAAATCTTCCCATTTCTCCAGGAGCGCTGCCGTCACCAGTCATGAGCAGTTGATGTCAGCGCCGCTGATGTGTGTTGTGTGCTGCTGCTGCAGGGTTGTGAGGACATGGCGTTAATTGCGCACACAAGGGTGTTTAGCCGCGTCTCCAGCTCCCGTTTTGGCTTTAAAACGACTGGTCTCGATGTGATCCGTGTAAGTGTTTTCATATTCACTGCCACTGTACTCGGGAATATGGACAGATGAGTGTTTTCACCAGAGGACCAAGGTTATCCTTGTGCTTGATGCTGCATGATTTCTCTGGATTGACCCTCTTTTCTCTCAACTTTGACTAATGATTTGGTTCTTACGTTTTAAATATGGCGTTGAAGTATATATTCAATGTGGATAATGGCAGTGAGGCGTTTGATTGTAGTGCTCGAAAGTCAGAATAACCTTCGGACTTCTGCAGAGTTTTGGTGAGCCAGAACGAGCCTTTTAACTTTAGCATAATGTTTAGAAGGTCTCTTTTCCCCTGAGAGTTGTATAATGAACACGAACGTTTGCAAGAGTTGTAATGCAGTTGTAACACAAATGTGTCGTTACAAAATATGTGTGTTTCAAAATATGAAATTATGAAAAGTCAGAATGTCGCAACATCAAAACGTTCAGCTTCCCGTCCCAGCTGGCATTGCGCGTCAAGACTCCTCGGCACCAAAGTGCATTTTCTGTCGTGATTTGTGTATAGTGTAGTTGTTTGTAAAGAAATATCAGAAAAGGGAACCGATATTTTTCTATAGAACTGGTCTTCTAAACGAAAAAAAATGGTTTTGTCTGGGTAAATATGTACGGCAAAGGAAGGTTGAGATGGATACTTGTACTTTTGTAATCAAAAGTGTGATGTTATTTCGTGACACATTGCGTAAACTGCACATAACCTGACAGTGAACTCTGAAATTAAGTTGCCTATAGATCCATCAAGGCAGTAGTTCTCAAACCTGTATATTCTTTGTTTTAACTTAATCTTCTCCGGTTAAGTTTTTAAATGGCAGATCAATTTATTTCAATTTCCTGTTGTTTTTTCCGGTTTGGGACCTAAGGAGAAGAAAACACTCCCAGGGCAAAGAGTGGTTGATACAGATACACTTCCTGCTGATAGTTTTTCCATCATAAATTGATCACTTCGATATCTTTGTTGGAAAAAAGAAAGCACATTAAATGTTAGCAAGTTGAATGAGACACTGCATAAAGTTCTGCATGCTAAAGTTGTTGCTTAAATGTTGATGCGTTAATGACATAATCAAGGCCTGAGTGCGAAAAGAAACCTTAGGAAGCAAACAAATGAGTTTTATACATCAGTTAACAGTGAAGATTAAGTGCCCATTTGTAACGGTGACCAGCAGAGTCCCACTGAGAGAACCACTGTCTTACCCCCAGCCTGGTCTTAGCGTGTAAGTCAGGACTCGGCATGTGGGTTGAGGCCTGTGGGTGCATCATCTCCCTGGCAGGTCTGTGCGAACAGCCTGACGACTCCAGCAGGTGCCACGTCCTCTACTGCGACCGACGGAAAGAGGGATTTGCTAGATCACGGACCAGGACTGCAGGACTTCATATCTGGAGAGCTATCCGAGAAGAGCAAATGGGCCGAGTACAAAGGCAGCCTGAAACGGCAGAAAGGAGAGAGGTACGGTGAAGGAAGGCCAGAAACAAACCCGTTGTTGCCCGTTTCCGAAGGAGAGGCAGTACTGCCAAGATCTGTGTGAATAATAATAATTGCTTACACTTCTATTAGCACTTTTCTGGACACTCCACTCAAAGCACTTTAGAGGTAATGGGGATCCCCTCCACCACCACCAGTGTTCCGCCCCATCTGGATGATGCGATGGCAGCCATAGTGCGCCAGTACACTCCCCACACACCAGCTATCAGTGGGGAGGAGAACAGAGCGATGAAGCCAGTTTATAGATGGGGATTATTAGGAGGCCATGATTGGTAAAGGCCAGTGGGATATTTGGCCAGGATGCCGGGGTTACACCCCTACTCTTTTTGAGAAATGTCCTGGGATTTTTAATGACCACAGAGAGTCAGGACCTCAGTTTTAAAACTGCCTTTTTACAGTATAGTGTCCCTGTCACTATACTGGAGCACTAGGACCCACACAGACCGGAGGGTGAGCGCCCCTGCTGGCCCCACTAACACCTCTTCCAGCAGCAACCTTAGTTTTTCCCAGGTGGTCTCCCATCCAGGTACTGACCAGGCTCACACCCGCTGAGCTTCAGTGGGCTGCCAGCTTTGAGTTACAGGTTGATGTGGCTTCTGTCTAAAAATTAAGCAATTGCTGTTAGGCAGACTGTTTTTTTTTTAGTTCTGATGGCTTTAGGAAATAGGAGAGTCACCTGTTCTGTTTATGTCTCAGGTTAAGGCTGCCCCCTTGGCTGAAGACCGAGATTCCCATTGGGAAAAACTACAACAAGCTGAAAAACACTTTGCGGAATTTAAACCTGCACACAGTAAGATACCCACTGAATTACTCCTGTACTTTAAACAGCTGTGTTGTTATTGTTCTTTTATTCAGTCCAAGGCGAATCCAGTAAGGTTAAACTGCAGTAAACTGAACACAGCGATAACCAAATCTGTTCTGAAAAACTCTTCGACTATCTGGAGCTTGATAAGTTTCATATATCAGCGTCCTGTGCCTATGTAAGGTCCATAGAATCCCAAAATTGGTGAAATCAGTGTTTCAGCTGATCTCTGTGTGAACATGTAGACAAATAAGCAGTGGTAACAGACCTGCAGTGTGAATGTGATTTAGTCCTCAATAACGGATTTTTAAAGATGAACTGAAGCATTAAGCTGAAATGAACCAATAGCTATCTGTAAATCCTATTTAAATGTCTATAGTTAGATACTAGAGATGGTCTAGTGGATTCTTCTAATTGGCAAACTTTTTATGGTCATGCCTATTATACACTGTAGTCCATGAAAAGGTTGCAGTTAAAAGGTAACGTTTCTGTCACTGTAGTCTGTTGCTTCCCTGCTGTCTTGTGTTCACAGGTTTGTGAAGAGGCGAAATGTCCCAATATTGGGGAGTGCTGGGGTGGGGGAGAGTATTCCACTGCTACAGCCACCATCATGGTGAGTAAACACCAACCAACGTCGCTCAGTGTGGCGAGACAGGCCATTACAGCACCTGCACTTTCCCGGTTGTCTGTTACCTACGTTCTCCAAAATAGTCTTCCAGTTTACTCCACCATGCTGAGTCATCAGTCTTACTTAGGAAACGCCTTCTTTGTTACCTTAGCAGTGGTGGTCTTTCTGAAGTCAGGATACAGAAATGATGTGCTAGAGTTGAAGACCTCGAGAGGTTACCCCAGAGAGCCAGGAGATACGCACAGTTTGATGCATCAGCACAGGCTGATGCATCTTAAATGGGACCTGAAATAAGATTTTGGCAGCAAGGACAATCCGTCAGCAGCTGCAAAATAGAGGAGCAAGGTGTAGGGTCTACATGAGTCTATCAGTGATGTTTTCAGAGAAACGGTGGTGGATGCCACCAGAGAGCCAGGTTATCCTCCCCTCTCCTGGTCCGAGGATGTGCAGTGGCTGTTTGCTCATGATTTTAAAGGCCGTCGCTAATGGGCTGGCTCACACTCACCCCATCAATCCTTTCACGGAGTCAGATGACATCAGATGGAGGAGGGAGTGGTCATTGACCTGCCATCACTGTAAGAGCCCTCTCCCTCTCCCTCCCTCCCTCCTCCCTCCCCCTCTCCCCCTCTCCCTCCAGCTGATGGGCGACACGTGTACGAGAGGCTGCAGATTCTGCTCGGTGAAGACGGCCAGGAAGCCCCCACCCCCTGACCCCAAGGAGCCGTTCAGCACCGCCCAGGCCATCGCGGACTGGGGCCTGGACTACGTGGTGCTGACATCCGTGGACAGAGACGGTAAGGAGCTGACGTGGCTGAGGGCCCTGGAAGAGTGTCAGGACATGTCACTCAGGAGGATCAGGCCTGTTCTTCTGTAGTGGAAGACTCCATAGTGACCTTGTGTTCACTTCTGAAGATTCACTTCATTCTAACACCATCTTATGAGACTACTAGATGGCCAGTGTGAAGTGACGGCACAAGTGTTACAGTGCAGCCAGTCGAAATACTTAGTCATTATGTGCCTCTGTCCTTTTTTCAATCAGATCTTGCAGACGGAGGTGCAGAACACTTTGCGATGACGGTGTCCCACTTGAAGGAGAGGTGAGATTTCAGTGTTTTCTTCCTTTTTCTTTGCCGACTTCCCCCTTTCAGTTGTGGGCTGAAGGGACTCGATGCCGTTAATGTGAAATTTTTTAATTTGCTCTGAGACCTTGAAATTTAGTCACGCGTGTGGAGCTGACAGCTTTGTAATAGTTGTCTTTTTCTGGGACAGTAGTCCTATTGTTTTGTACTGCTGTTTTGAAATTCATTTTGCACAGACAATTACAAAGTTGATCCATTTTTAATTAATTAGATGGAGTGACCCATGAATGACACAATTACCTTTTGCTTGTGGGCATACCTGAAACTAAGGTTAATTTTCTTTCCTCATAGACGACCTCTCAGCAGTATGTTTCTGATTCATGCTGCAGGAAGTACTTTAGTTTAACCTAGCAGTGTATAACATACCATTGTGTACCAGAATTACCATAGTTAGATTTTTTGCACTCTCTCCTGTGCAGACGTTTTAAGCTCTTGTGATAAAAGACCAGTTTTCCCACTGATATTTGGTCCTGGGGTGGCAGTACCACATTGTCATCTGGGAAACAGTCGCAATTAACCATGACATCGGTTCTTGGATTCCCCTGATAGATTCAGGAGCTGCTCCTCGTCTTGCTGGGGAACTGCGGATCTAGAAAAAATCCCAGTAATCCCAAGAAACAGGTCATCCTCCTGTCACAGAAGAAATCAGCGCTAGGAGGTTACATCACCATACCATAGTTGCCAGGTGACTCACATAGAAAAGGCTGATGTCTTCTCTGTGATGCATTTTTCCCAGGAATCCTCAAATCCTGGTGGAGTGCCTGACTCCAGACTTCCGCGGAGACCTGCAGGCTGTGGAGAAGGTGGCGCTGTCTGGGTTAGACGTGTACGCCCACAATGTGGAAACTGTCAGAGAATTACAAAGGTCAGATGGCCTTTTCTACATTTGCTTGTCTGTTTTATCTGATAGCAAGTCAAGTCAAGTTAGAGATCCTGACTATATAATATTGTTTCAACATGAACAACTGCAGGCATCTTTTTCCGTACCAGGACATACTGTATAATACTTCATTATCTCTCAGATGAGGGCCGTGTTCCACGTAACTCGGCGTCTTTTAATCACTGTAGAGTATAATTGCCTTACACGGAGAAACCAAAACAGGCATAAATGATGGGCTTTGAAGTGTCTGGGTTGGGAGAGGAGCTCCTATTTGTGGATTACCCTTTCAGTAGAAGCTATCTGAAAGCAGAAGTGTACCGGGGTTTGGGACTAGTAATAATAATAATAATAATTGCTTACACTTATATAGCGCTTTTCTGGACACTCCCCTCAAAGCGCTTTACAGGTAATGGGGACTCCCCTCCACCACCACCAATGTGCAGCATCCACCTGGATGATGCGACGGCAGCCATAGTGCGCCAGAACGCTCACCACACATCAGCTATCAGTGGGGAGGAGAGCAGAGTAATGTAGCCAATTCATAGAAGGGGATTATTAGGAGGCCATGATTGGTAAGGGCCAATTGGAAATTTGGCCAGGACACCGGGGTTACACCCCTACTCTTTTCGAGAAGCGCCCTGGGATTTTTAATGACCACAGAGAGTCAGGAGCTCGGTTTTACGTCTCATCCGAAGGACGGCGCCTGTTTACAGTATAGTGTCCCCATCACTATACTGGGGCATTAGGACCCACATGGACCACAGGGTGAGCGCCCCCTGCTGGCCCCACTAACACCTCTTCCAGCAGCAACCTTAGTTTTTCCCAGGAGGTCTCCCATCCAGGTACTGACCAGGCTCACACCTGCTGAGCTTCAGTGGGTTGCCAGTTGTGAGTTGCAGGGTGATATGGCTGCTGGCCCCCTGCTAGTGACCCCCTAATTAAGTACAGCAAGAATAAATCTGTCTCTGTGCTACATTAGATTAATATGAGACTAGCACCACTTCAGAAGTTCATGATTAGTGACTTTATTCTAAACTAGTTCAGGTGGGTAGCTGCATCAGCATGCGTAGGTCCTTTGGTGTGTGTGGAACACTGCTACACATTTTTGTGAAGAAGGCACAGCTGAAGAAGGCTCCACGGCCAAAACGTTGTGTTCTCTTTCTTCTTTTTTTCAGCATGGAATAAACCTATTACTTATTCTAAACTAAATAGGTTTAGAATAACTCGCTTCTAGCTGTCGGAAACACTCTTCGCTGTGTTTAAAATAGGAATCGCATATTCCCTTATAGATATAATCCTAGCTCCTAGCTGTTCTTATGAGAGTGAGGCGCAGAGTGTGTAGCTATCCCTGATACCGTCATAGGCACTTGTGAGGAGATTTTAGTCTATTTTTTTCTAGTCGGGTGGGTGCGCACCCGCCACAAAAAAAAAAAGTAGGTCGCGTTAAGCGTCTCTTTTTTGCCAATGTGTCCCTGAGACCACCAGAGGGCGCCAGCGACTCGGGGAGAAGAAAAAAATTCGGATGAGACAGTGAAACTTCCAGAAAAAAAGGGCAGCGGTACGCCGAACGCTGCTCTCACTCCCTTTGTCTTGAGGCTGCAGAACCAGTCGAGCCCAGCAGGTGGGGAGAATCCTCTCAGAACACCTACCCGGCTTTCTGAGAAGACTTACAAACCCCACTGAAGGGACATTTATGATACGATGGTCTGAGACCTCGTTTTATTCTTTATTTTTGTATATTTAACGCTGTATGAGGACTTTATGTAAGAACTCAGGCACAATCAGCTCTCCTAAAACCAATCTCTTTGAGGCCAATTTTCAGGATTTTGTGATTCTGGCAATGTCGCCATCAGATGGTCATCAAGTCCACAGGGTGTGGGTAGTGTAACGTCAAGGTGACGCGAGCTGCTTTGCTTGCAGGCTGGTTCGTGACCCGCGGGCCAATTTCGACCAGTCCCTGAGCGTCCTGAAGCACGCCAAGAAAGTGAAGCCCTCACTGCTGTCGAAGACCTCCATCATGCTGGGCCTGGGGGAGACGGATGGGCAGGTGTACGCGGCCATGAAAGGTGAGACCCCCCCCCCCAGCAGCTACAGCTGAGAGAGAGGACTGGGCGGGCCCCCCAGTCTCGGAACCCCAGTATGAACAACGGTGACATTTTACACCAGCTTGGCCTGCCCTCCCGAAGAGCCGATCTTTGAAATCGATTGTCAGGGTCAGTCTCATTGTTGAGGAATTTGGAGAAGGAGACAAAACCACCATTTTTATTTCAGTTATTCTGTCCATATGAAGTTCAAGTTCAGTATATATCTAGATTCCTGCTTATGAAATATCTCTATTTGCATGACACGATGTGGTAAACTTCAAAGGTTTAGTGATGAAAATGATCCTCAACTAGACTTTTCTTGAAGGAAGCCTGAGAGTCTGGAGCAAACGAAACCCTGGATTCTTTCAACATACTGTACAGCTGGAAGAGACCTTCAGATCAATCAGCTATTAGCAACCCGATGAACTACCTGGGCAGAATGGCCTTCTGTCATCTGTAACCTTTCTCCTGTTCTAAACAGAGCCTGATTTGGGGAGAACAGGACAGAAGCAATCTTTTCCAGTCTTGTGCATATGTTTATCCATAATGTTGTTCTAATGCTGACTATTGAAGAACACATATTGTGCAATGCGCAAGTAAGACTTCATTTACAATATTGGTAGTACAAAAGACACTGGAATCAAAATGATGGTAAAAGTATTTAAGATCCAAAATCCCAATACTTTTCTAAAAGAATACATGCATGAACAGATTGAAGTTTCTTTTTGATGGTCAGTATATAGAGGGGTAATGTATAACTTGTAACAAATAGAATTCAGAATTCACTCAAGGGGGTTTCCCAGTGTATAAATGTGAGCTTGTTTTTGTGTTGCAATTCCAAGAGCCTCACCAATCAAACAGCTCTTTCCCCAGTGTATAGGAAGAATTGTCCAGTGCTGCCATCTAAAAGAGATGTTTTTCTTTGAGATGAAAAGGCTACTAATTGTAAAGTTAGCAAGCCTTGTGGTTTTCAAGATCGGATGTTCTAAAGTGTTGTTTGTTTGTTTGTGCGTGTGTCCCCACACAGAGCTGCGGGAGTCTGGAGTGGACTGTCTCACTTTAGGACAGTACATGCAGCCGACGAAACGCCACCTCAAGGTCAGACTTCCTGTATCGCATTCAAGTAGGCTGCCACTAACATCCCCTATGGAAGCCTTAGCTGTAAATCTAGATCAGCGTTCCCCCCACTCTGGTCCTGAATGGCCCCAGTCCAGTTAGTCTTCCAGGGCACCTGTTAGAAAACCTGCTGGACTGGGGCCCTCCAGGACCAGGGCTGGAGACCTCGGTGGTGGATATTCCAGTTAACACACACAGCGGTCTTAGTCATTTCACTCAGTGCTGCAGTAAAGATTCAGCTGGGAGATGCGCGGTCTGCATTTTATTGTGTGTCAGGCCTCCCCTGTAAAAGCAGATTCACTGCAACCAAAAGGAGAAATTCTAGCACTCCGACAACCTGTCATACAAAAAGCACAGAGTGGGACTCAACCAGTAAATGTAGCCACGTGACTGGGGAGATCACGGCTCACAGTCAAGAGCTAGCTCGGGGGGAAAAAATAGGTAATAATAATAATAATAATAAACTTTATTTTATATAGCGCCTTTAAAGGTGGCTTCTCAAAGCGCTTTACAGGATGACAATAACAATAAATAAGAAGACTACAACAATAAATAAGAAAAATTTCACAAGACAGGACACAATTATAATTACAGCAATACAACAATAACAATAGAGGAGACCGTGGAAGATGGTATTAAGAAGAGCAGAGGGGTGAAGAATGGAACCAGTTAAGTAAAGGCTTTTCTGAAAAGGAGGGTTTTGAGTCTGGATTTGAAGGAGTTTAGAGAAGGTGACTCTCTAATATCCTTGGGCAAGGAGTTCCAGAGCTTGGGGGCATAGCAGGAGAAGGCCCTGTCGCCCATACAATGTAGACGGGCTTGGGGGACAGTAAGGAGGGCAGAATTTGAAGAGCGGAGGTTGCGAGGTGGGGAGTAGGGCGATAAAAGTTCAGACAGGTATTGAGGTGCCAAGCCATGTAAAGCCTTGTAGGTGAGCATGAGGATTTTAAAGTCTACGCGGAATTTGACCGGAAGCCAGTGCAAGGACTCCAGGATAGGAGTAATGTGAACACTTGCACTAGATCTGGTCAGGATTCTGGCTGCTGAATTTTGGACATACTGCAGCTTGTTCAGAGTAGATTTAGATACCCCAGGGAGCAGAGCATTGCAGTAGTCAATTCGAGAGAATACAAATATGTTGATCAGCTTTTCAGCCACAGTTAATGATAGCATAGGGCGTAGTCTTGCGATATTTCTAAGGTGAAAAAAAGATGTTTTGACAGTATGCTGTACATGTGGGTCGAATGTTAAGCCAGAATCGAATATAACCCCAAGGTTTTTCAATTTTGATTGGAGCTCAAGTACAGAGCCATCTACAGACAGGGTTACAGGACTGGCTTTGCGAAGTTGATGGGGGGTACCAATAAGCATGACTTCAGTCTTGTCACAGTTAAGATGAAGGAAGTTTTGAGTCATCCAAATTTTTATGTCAGAGATGCAATTAGATAGAATAGAGACAGCCACATCAGTGTCGGGTTTGGTATGGATGTATATTTGAGTATCGTCAGCGTAAAAATGAAAGCTGAGGCCATGTGAGCTGAGGTCTTCAAAAAGCTGAAAAGCAAGGTGTGTAAGACAGTTCCTAATCCTCTGTCCTGTTGTAAAAGACATTAAAGAGCGAATTAACTTTCTTGTCTTGACTCCCAGACGCGTTCCCACTCTGCACGCTTCTGTTTGTCTCCCCCTGCCAACGATGGCTTTGTCTCCACAGGTGGAGGAGTATGTGACTCCGGAGAAGTTCCAGCACTGGGAAAACATTGGGAAAGAGCTGGGCTTCATGTACACAGCCAGTGGGCCCCTAGTGCGCTCTTCCTATAAAGCAGGTGTGCCGATATGCCGACAGCGTTCATTATTGCATGGATCTAGTTAATATGATCTCAAATATGTCATTCACAGTGAATATAAAGAAATGCAGTGGTATAAAAGACTTTCCCAAAATTACAGTGGGTATGTGCCACAGACTGACCCCTCAGTCTTTACGAACACCCGAGCAGAGATACAAAGAACAAAATTAGGTCCAAGTTTTTGTACTTCCTTTTACTTTTAACTCCTCCTACTTTAAAACAGAAAGAACGTACGTCAGGCTTAAGCCCATAGACCGTATTTTAAGGTGAGAAAAGTTATTTAACATTGATGAAATGAAGACCTGTTTTTGTCCTGGCTCTTCCCTGAAAAGGGGGTTTCTTTCTGAAACACAGAAAGTGCTTTTTGATCAAACATGAACTAGTGATAAAATGCTTTGGTGACTTTGGAAGTTTCTACCGTCTAATTTGATACTTTTGTTAATGGCAGCTTGTTGTCTCTCTAATAGGTGAATTCTTCCTGAAGAACCTGATCAAGTCTGTGAGAAAGGATGACCAGGGCAGCTAGGACATGCCTTTCCACTCTGCTGTTATCTCTTGTGCATCACTTGTTCACCACCTTGGAAACTCCATCAGAGAGTGGAATGTAACACCTAATCAAGTCCATTCTGTGGGTGAATGTCAGCTTCCCAGTCTTTGAGAACAATTGTCCATTGATCTGAGCTTCCAGGGAATTAAATCAACTTTGAGTTTGAGGGCACACCTTATTTTCCGCATGGTTAGCTACTGATCAGAATGTCTTAGGCTGTTTCCATCCTGGTTAGAGGTTTTGAAGAGACACTAGGAAAGCAATTCAAGCTTTCTGCTTGGTCGGAATATCTTGCTTAATGACTGACAATTAAAAACAGTGTCCTGCTTCATTGTGGTGCTTCAGCAGAAACTGGGCTTCATACATCAAAGGCAAAGTAGAACAAAATTTCCTTCCAAATTTCCTTTTACATTGGGTGACTGCATTATAGTTGTGAACTCAGTGGCTTCTTGCTTCCTGTTAAGGTAAAATATACTAAAAGTCAACTGGTGGGGCACTTTTCTCAAAAATACATCTGGCTTAACCTACAGTTCATGCAGCTGTTCTTTAATCAGCTTGGTGGTGAAAACTAGCTGTTTTCAGTCAGAACTGTTTGAAACTGGGGATTCACATCTTGACTGAATTAACCACAACTGTTGTTTTTTCCAAAATGTTCTCCTGACAATTCATAGAAGTGACACAAATAATACTGAACATGCTACTTGCAGGTGAGAGAACTATCACTTTGAAGTCTGTAAATGTTGTTCTTTTGTTTGCTTTGGGCAGTGGTAGTTTCCTATTAAGCTGATCTAGTGAACACTGAACCACAGTGGCCTTGTGGTCAAGAAATGTGTCTGGAAACTCCATCTACAGCACATATTCATCACTGAACAGCATACAATCACCTGTATTCCAACTGTGCAAATTATTGGTAATTTATCTAAATAAATTAAGTCTCTTCATACAAAATAATGGAGTTGTATTTGTCATTTTTCCCCCAATCCCTCTCCTGCCCCAGTATTGTTACTTGAAACCACTCGGTTTTAATGTTAGCGTACAGCTGTAGTGCAGTCATGAGGAAAAAAACAACAACAACGATCACACAGGCTGGGTTTGGGAGCCGAAGTGCCTGGAGATACAGTACCAGTCTATGACCCCACAGTATGAACAGGTACTGCCATCATGATGGGTTCTCCTGTGGAGTAACTTAGCAGCACCATAACAGAAAAAGCATTACAATTTACAAAACATACAATTATCTAGGAAGCCTGAGCTCTCAGGGTTTTATGGTATAGAGCCAATCAAAGGGCTGATTTAAAAAAAAATGTACACTTTAATACTCATAAAAAATTAATGGTGCCATATGATTCACAGGGTTTTGCAGTAATTTGACATTTGGACAGCTCAGGAGATTTAAAACTCAACTGATTCAATGAGCAGTTGACCATTCAAATTATGGGTTCAGTTGAGGTACAGAAACATCAGAGACAAAAAATAACCAAGTAAGCTCTTGTGGCGGTGAGCACAAAACATGCCTGTGGAAGTTAATGGTCCTTTTTCCTCTGTTTGAAAGGGAAAATGGAGAGTATTGGTGAAACATTCTTTATTGCTAAATTTTAAAATTCTGTACAATAGAAAAAATACATTTTTGGAGAAAAAGGTTAATTCATCTGAAAAGTGGTTTAAAGTGATGTTATTTCTACCACACATTTACTGTGCTTACAAAGCTTTTGAGCATTGGGCACAATGGATTACAAACCATTGTAAATGCATACAGGTAAAAATAGACAAGTTTTATAACACGGATCCAAGATCTTGATACAACACACCCAGCCACTTGTATTCAGAAAGAGTTAGCCCTGGAAAAGGTCACAGCAGCCCACAGCCTGTCCAGAACACGTAGGGTTTAACTTTACGGAAGCACATCACTTCAGTTCAGAGGCATTTCTGGGAAGTAGGAGGAAACCAGAAACTACACTGAAGGGTCCCCAGTCCAGAATCAAACCCGGACCAAAGAGCTGTGAGGTAGCAGTAGTCACAACCACTCCACCACAACGCCCAAGGAAAAACATGGGACACGCTAGGTTAGATTTCAAACATAATTCAATCCAAATCTTTATGTACCTTGTGAACAGCACACACAAACCTATTTGTTTATGTCTTTTACTTGTTAATGGGTTCATGCTGGGTATTGTGCTTTGTCTTTTACCTGCTTGCATAGCACATTTCCCATCTGGGAACAACAAAGCAAGTGACCAGTTTTCAAAAGGTTTTAAATCGTGCCTGGAACAATTTTAATCGCTCCAAAAGTGTCAACACCTTGGAGCAAAAATACATACAGGAAACACTTTAAAAGGCACTAAAAAAATAGGACTGTGAAATGTGTATATTTTCAAGTAATTGGGCTTTATGAAGAAACAAGGAAACAAATACCTGTGCAAACTAAAAGTCTTGGGTAAACTACTCTGCATGTCTGCAGAGAAAACTGAACCTTCGATTGCTTCCCGACTGAACTGTGCCTCAGGTGAGGACCTCGAGAGAGGGACATCCAGCTAAAGTGCTTGCCAAAGAGCAGGATGAGCTCTGTGATCACAGGGTTCAAGCCTGGGTGGTCATGCCTGTCCACGAATCAGCGCTGAACATCTGCTGCAGGGATAAACTGCCTCTAATGTGCTAAGGGATGAGTGGTGTGGGGGCTGAGGAGTCCGTTTCCATGTCCTCATTCTCTCCTGCGGTTGTGGGAGCTGAGATTTGGAAACCACACAGCTGGTTATTCCCAACTGGCTGGGAATAAGAAAAAAGTGGCGATTCAGCTTGGGGGAAAAAACATTTTTGTTTCACTGGGAAACTGTCACGACAGCTGTAGAATGAGCAAGGTATAAGACTCGGAAAATCCAACTAGGGCTGAGAAAGTGGTTTAAAAAATACAATTTAAGTACTCTACACATATGACTCGGCATTCACACAGCTAAAGGAGAGACAACTTGTGTATTCAGCTGTAAACAAACACGTTACGAACCAATACTGCACGTGTACAGTCTACAGTTACCAAATGTACAAACTGTATAAAAGGAATCACTGTAATAAACGTTTATATGCAGCATTTCTATAATGCTTTGAGAAGCTCACAAAGAGTTAACCGTGAACAATTTTTTAGACAGAAATAATTTGTGCTGGTGAAAGGGGAAAAGATTGAAATTGATCAATTCTGCCAGCCCCAGGGCTGTGTTAGACCAGAGACGAGCAGCCTCATCTCTTTCATTCCATTGCAAGACCTGTTTAAGCCGTTTTCTGTGCCCAAGATTCTACATCAACCCGGCTCCCTGTGTAAGCCAGTGGTTCCAATTCCCGGTCCGGCTGAGCCCCACACCTGTTGGGTTTTTGTCCCAGGCAAGCCCTCAGTTACACCACCAAACCATTCACTGGCTCAATGATAACAAGATTCACCGGAATTGTTTGTTCCCATCCCTGAAACCCGTTGGCGTATTTTTGTCAGTGGAATAAAATCCCAAACTGGCGACTAGAAACAAAATGCAAATATTCAACGGAGGCAACTTCTTCTTAGGTCAATAGTCAGGCTTCAGGGATCTCATGAAGGCGGGAGGGAACCACTGCCCGAGTCCTCTCTCCAACGCCGGACAGACCCCCCAGACAACAGGTGCGTTTCTCCTGGAACGTTCGCTCTCCAGGCCTTCAGCCAGCAGGAGGACAAACGATTATCTGATAGCACCACTCTGTTAATCAGGGCTCCCACAATGGAACATCCATAGGGGTTACTGCTGGTGATGATTCCCTATCTAACTTGAACACACCCCGCCCCCCACAACTCCTCCCAACCCAACCCTAGTGACATTGGGATAATTGGACACCACTGCTTGGGGGGAACCGGGTCACTCAGGCCCATCCCCAGAGCCCAGATACGGACCAGCGATTTCTAGGTCTAGGGTGCCACCTGCAATGCTTGTGCTGGCGGAGATGCACTGCACCCGGCGGCCCTGGTCCTGCAGTGGAACGAAACGAGAACACCGAACTGGCAGCCCCCTGGCTCTGCCGCCGAGAGACGAGACACACTCGCGCTTCAGCGGCGGCACGGCCCCGAGCGCCAGGGAGCTCTCAGACTTTCGCCTTCTTGGCCGGGGGGTCGTTGAGACTGACGCGGGGGACGCCGGCTGGGGGGGTGAAGGGGATTCTGGGGGTGGTCACCTTCTTCCCGATCGTCTCAATCTGCGAGAGAAAAGGGGGCGAAACGGAAGGCAAATCGTCACGAGGGGCGCAAGACCAGTCCTGGAAATCTGGCGGCATACAGACGTGATCAACACGGGTATGTGGAGCTGCTGTGTACACAGGAAATGACGCGCAGACGGACTTGGAGAGGAAAACTGGAGGCAACAGTGAGAACATGAGGTGTCTGAAGAGCAGGACCCCCTTTTTGTTCCACCCAAACTGAAAACGCATCTCTGAGCCACCGCTTGTCACATTTCTCTGCAACGGGATACTTGAGGAAAACCCTAAATGTGTTGTGCGTGAATACACTGGCTAGTGTTCTGGTGATTTCCACATCCGTACTGGGAACAAAATCATATCACAAATGCTTCCATCATACCAGCAGTTCCAACAGCTCTCACCCTCCAGTCCTCCCGACACAGAGAGAGGCTAGAAACCGCCTTGCAATCTCTTTACCTGGAATCCGATATTGTGTAGAGCGGTGTGGAGATCGTCCAGGACCCTTCTACCATCAAAGATGAAGGCTGGTTTGAGCATGGTGCGATAGATTCTCTCGAAGTCCAGCTCCTGTGCATCAAATAACGGAAAAATGTAAGGATGAAGGAAAACTCCGCTGAGCTCGGGATCGTTCGGCCCCCTGAGCAGCCTGTTGGTCTTTCCTCTGATTCTGGCTGAGAGGCGCAGGTGGGACAGTCAGCTGCTCACAGTCTATCCCCTGCAAAATGATTAGACAGACCCTCTACCTCTATCAGAGGATACAAACCAAGTCCAGGAGGGCAACAGCTCAGCAGGGCTTCTACTGTAGGTCATGTTGTATCTCCAGCACTTGAGATGGGTTTTAAACTGGTCAATAATGAAATAGTTAAAAGCCTAGGATGGAGTAAAATGCCCTGTAGGACTGGAGTTGTGCATGGATAGTCTAGATGAGTGCATTCATATTAACCCCATGAATCTATATTAAATATTTATATTACTTTTTTTTAACATCCCCATTTTAAAGCAATAAGTTGCAAATCTGACAAAATTTTAAAGATGAAAAATCCAGCACATAAAACAACATCTGGCAACTTGCCCAAGATATACTGCTCCATGGGGCCTATATGCATTTCTGCTGAAGCACAAACCACATTTAAAATGTTCCCTGGGACAGACAAATCCAACACACATCTGCATCTTTCGTTACAACGCGATTTATCATTATTTTGTGACGAGGTGGGAACATAAAAAGCAGAAGGTATCTGAATCAGTAGGTTACCACATTTTATAGAAATGCAGGAAAAAATACTTGTGGGATTAATAAACGCCTCTGAACAAGGAGGGTAGCAGCCAGTGGCTTGTTATTTAAAAAATATACAAAAATATATATATTTTAAACTAAGAAAATGACCATTTTCCAAATATTTTGAACCTTAGAATTGAAATATATTCTCCAAAGTCGCAGGAGAAAAGCTGGAATAAGAAAACATTGGCCATGTACACTGGGCAAAGAGGAGGGGAAACCGACCTTGAACATGTCCCACTCCGTGCAGATCACCAGGGCGTGGGCTCCGTGACAAGCTTCATAGGGATCTTTTGTGACCGTCACCAGCTGAGACACTGAAACCAAGAACGCAGGAAAGAACGTCAGGTTCGACGCCCGTCGCCACTACTGCTGGAATCGAATTCCTTTCCGACTCTCTCAGCCATTTCAGCCATCATTGGAAAATGCAAGAACCCAAACATAACCAGGCCCAACCAGAAGAACAGATGTCACGGCCAAGAATATGATCTCTCCTCACTTCTTCCTGTACGCCTACACCACTACAGACACGACAACTGAATGCAAGCCGAAATCATACTTAAAACTGTACTAGTTGTACGATTTATTAAATCGCCATATTATTTTTGCACTGTTCGCCGTATTACTTTTGCACTGTTTTTGTCCTGTTTGTATACTTTTCGCTGTTGGCGTATTTGCACAATTTGGCACTGGCACCATACTGGTGTTCACACTGTTGTTGTTACTGTATTTCTGTCTATTGTCTTGTCTGCTGTTCTATTTATATACTGCACCTGAGAGACTCATGAGAAACACTTTTCACTATACTATGCGCCCGTGTAAGTATAATGACAAATAAAGTTGAATTAAAGAAGACTTTTCGTCTGTCCTGATCGGGCTGCCAACAGCTTATTGATCAAAGGATCTTAACCAGCTGTTTACTGCCGAAGAGAGAACCCATTTCAATAACATCGCTGGGAGGTTTGTTTCCCACCTCACCACCCTTAGTGTAAAGCAGGTGCACGTCCTGCTTCCACCTCCTCCTCCGTAAGGAGAAAGACACGCCTCCTTGAAGTCAGAATTCAGAGTCAGGGAGGAACTCAGGGCTTTTGCTGATCTACACAATCAGTCTTAGGTCTGGTCTTGCCCTCAGATCCTGAGACCAGGCTTGTGAACACACGCTGAGATTAGTCAAATATAGTAAAATCGGTCTTGTGCACAACTGTAAAAAATAAGAAAGCATTTCACTAGCGATTTGGTAAGTTGACATAAGCCTCGCCAACACTGTGTAAAGCGGGCCACTCAACCTGCAGCTCTTCCGAGCTACTTCACTTCAGTACTCCAATGCACCGCTGTCCATCTGAATCAGTGATCAGTACAAAACTAATACAGTCAGTATCGATCAAAATAAAACTGATGTGATCAGCAACCCCAACACCGAGATTCCTTCTTCACTGGAAGGGTGCATAGCAGATAAGAGGGAAAAAAAGAAAAGTACTTTCTTGGGACGTGAACACTTCTCTTTTTGGTTTACCTTTGAAATGAAGAAATTAATAGATAGTTTCCATCTCATTTCTGACAGTGGCAATGGGATCCTGGGATTGCTGGGATGTGTAGATGAAATCATCCCTGCAGTAAAATCCCAATGGTCTCTACCTCTTTCAGGGTTGTCCTCCGAAATGCTGGGATGAGACAGGTCCTGGATGATCTGTTCCTTCAGCACCTTGGGGTCAAAGATCTGCAGCTTAGCCCCTTCATCCATCAAGTACTTGGAGATGTAGATACTTGAGGATTCTCTGAAAGAGACATCAGTGTTTCACATTAGCCAATGGGAACACTTGGCAGAACATTGCATGGGTGAGCTGGAAATGTCTTCACAGGTCAAAGGTCAAACACTATTGTTCCTGCTGTGCTGCAGAATAGGAACTAAGTTCTTGCACTCTACAAGGACTCATCTAATTTATTCTGCATTACACCACAGCTTTTAAATTACTAAATTCAATCAACGTTCAATTTAGTTGGTCTAAAATAATCCTCGTCTTTAACTATAGAAGATTGTAAGTTGCCTTTTCCCTGTGACGCTGAAAAGCCTCACTTTCTCTTGGTTGTACAGGAAGCCTTTAGCCAAGCTCTTGCTGTGGGCAGTGCTGTGAAGAAATGCAAGTCAGTGCTGACTCATGCACAGGTGACAATTTGCTGCTGGCACGATACTGTTCTCT